>NC_142779.1:8909074-9253241 GCF_988280905.1 Pimephales promelas | reverse complement strand
AGGAAAGGTGCAAACTCTGAACTTACAGAAACAAGCGGGCCCAGACGAGTCAACATGAAGATGATCTGAACTTTTTACGTAGCTGAGGATGCATGGTTATGTGTGCGTATCTGTTGGACTTTGTGAGTCTTTGGGTATATGTGCTGCAAAGGATATATTAAATCATGAGAGTTTACACGTGGTATCCCAATGAAAAGAAAGCAAAAGAAAACCACCAAACCATATAATTCGCGTCTTCGGCAATGCTTTGTATATGGAAAGCGTTATTTGGACAGCGCAGACGTGATTATGCTCAAGTTGTTGTATATATATTTCATATTTGTGGGAAAGAATGGTATATTTCTATATATGAATATATCTATTTACAGATACATTACAATTACCTTTCAAATCGCTGCAAAAACTCAAGTCGTCTTCCCCAATAAGCAAAGTATCTACTGGAAAAAGCCTCGGCAGTGCTGTGTTGTGAAGTGTTTGGTTTTGCTCAGAATTCCTGTTCTCCTGGGACATCCTCTTCTCAGCAGAACCTCCGGGGAAACCGGAGAGTTTTCTGCCATTTTGTTGTAAAAGATGTTAAAATGCAAGAAGCCGCTTGACATGGTGGGTTCCAGGGGCTGTGTTCGTGACTCAGTGGAAGTCTGTGGAACTGTGTGAAAATGTTCTTTTCTTTTCTTATGTTCTGTCAAATGCTGCTGAAATGTTTTTACATTCTAAATATCTTGTTATATTTTCCAAAGAAAATAAATATAAATCGTACAGCTTGATAAGTGCTACTGTCATTTCAGATCTTATTCTGTCTCAAGTGTTCCCTGTGGCACAAAACCTGCCAAACAGATAGCTTGTTAGACTTATTGCTTTTGGTGCTTATTCCTTTTTTTCATTAACTTCACCCCTTTTTGGTAAAAAATGTCATCCAATTTTGCATGCAGGCTATTTTTGTTGCTAAATTTTCCAATCGTCTGAATTATGGGATAGATTAACAATGTGGTTGCTTAGCAACAGGCATTTAAAATGTGAAATATTAAAGCTCACTGCTGTTGGTCAATTTGAGCTATGAGATATGAACTTGAATTTTCACATTCATATCCAGCTTCTCATGAAGCATAAATTTAGTCTCTTATGTTTTCCAAACATACAAGAAATTCTTATAAACTGCTTAATGTTCGTGAAATCTGGTATGAATGCTCTTTATAATGTGAACAATTCTTCTAGTAAACATAACTAATTACAGTTTGGTAGATGTGTTGGAACTTGGCAGTGAACTTTTTAGGGCTCTTAAAAGCATAAAATGGACTTATATTTGCCCGTCTGGTGCATTTAATGCGGTAGCTCAGGATAGTCGCAAGTGAAGGGTTTGTGATTGTGCATGTGCTGAGATCAACCAATCAGTGTTGTGATGTCATTTTCCTACTGCTCCACAGTAAAAACACACACACACACACACAAAAACCGTATCCATAGTTCCCATGAGTAAGGATAGCTGACTTTGAATTTAATATTTCCAGGCAAACAACTGTTGAATGAATGGGAATTCTGGTGTTATTGATTCAAGTATACAGGCAGCAAAGCTGTTGAGGCTCTATTGATTTTTACTTAATACATTTAATCTAAATTGGTCAGGCAGGAGTATTTCGAATTTTCGCACGTCCTGTTTTTGCTGAGTTAGATGTCTTTCTTGGTCAACCTATTTTGTGAACAACATTGCTGTCCAAAAATGTAATCCAAACCATATCTCTACCCCTAAACTTAACTCTACCCATAAGTTATCCCTAAAATAAGAGGGAAATGATAACACTGATGTATTAGAAGGTGGTTGTAAGCCTAAACTTTACATAAACTGTAAACTTGTCCTAATCTGATTGGTTGATGGGAATGTTGTTGAAACTGACACTCATCTGTCTGTAATTATCTGTAGTGCATTCATATTATTTTTCTTTTGTTATACTGAATATTGTGGACTCATTTTCTCTTTTCCTGCTAAGGGTTTTTATGGTTTTCTTCCCGTAAAGTCCTAGGCTGTATTTGTTCGATTTTTCTATACAGTGCCACGTTCTACAGTTGTGTTTTTATAGTGTCATCTTTAAAATTCTCATTCCAAATTTTGATGTCAGTTCTGTTACATCTAAGCATTTAATTACCTACTTCATGCTGTTCAGGTTGGACCTTGTATATTGCAACTTGAAGCTATATTTAAACTATATTCCTTCCTGACTCTATCTTAACTCAATTTTAAAAAGAAAAGATGGATGGCTAAAAATTGTATTTGATATAAGCACTGCACTGAATTAAATTTAGCCTATCCAAACAGATTATTATTTTAAAGTCTTTCCTCCACTTAAACTGCTTTAGATTGATTTGTGTTACACAAAAGTGCACAGAGTGTTTCATCAAGGCAATGTGCCTCAGGGTATTCGGTGCCAAAAGTGGTCCAGCTGTATTAAAGAAACTGCAGGGTGTACCAATAACCTCTACCAGTACCTTAAAAGTACCCTAAAGGTATGCTTGTCCTTATGAGGTAAGCTTGTTTTATTGCACACTCAAAAGCATCTAAATATACCTGATGCTAATGATGTCCACGTCTATGCCTCACCAATTGAAACAAAATGTATTTTTTTAAGAGCGTTTCTGCGTGTGAATCATCATCATATGACTAGTGTTCTGTGGTGAGGTGAGTGTTTGACCTTGCAGTGTTATGTCAGGACGCGTTTGAGTTGAAAATATGAGCAGGGCACCACTTTTCAATGTGAATGAGTCTCCCTAGAGACACATTAAAGGATCAGGAACTGATGTATAAAGTCTTTTTTCGGGACATCAGTAAAGTGGAGAATTACCTGAAACTACCTTATTCTTGAATTAAGTAGTCCTACTTTTGAGATCTAACAGAGCGTTTGGACCTGGAAATTATGAAGCATGTGTCACAATTTAAGTAATTTGAGCATGCAAAATTGTACGGAAACTGTCACGTCTTTAAAAAAAAAAAAAAAAAAAAAATCAACATTTGATACTGTACATCCAAAATGTAAAAATATGCAATCTACTCCAGTTCACTCCAACACTGCAATCCTTCAGATCTAAGTTCTTTTAATTTTGTCGGTTTTGAACTCTGTCGGTCACAAATTTGCAGGGCAGAGTTCACCAAAATTGAACTTTGGAAAGCAGAAAGTCATGGCCACCCCTTAATAAGCGGAGTCTGTATCCTAAATCGCACCCAAAACACTCTATCACTAATTCCCTACGTTAGTCCACTAATACAGTCCACTTGAATGAGTGAATGTAAATGAGTAAGCGTATTTGGACAGCTGTTGAGTGTACATCGGTTGTACACCCGTTATTGCAGTGCAATAGCGGGGATAGAATGAGTGCACTCGATAACATCCACAATGGTTTTGGAAACCACTACAAATGGCTGTGCCATCAAATTGTGCCCTATTTGAGGGTATATAGGGTCGATTTCAGAATCAGCCACAGTGCCACACTGTCCAATTCACAAAAGGATGACTCTTATTTTAATGAATCCATATGACTCACAATCTCATGAGTTACAAGGTTGAATTAGTCTGACAAATCCTTCATTGAATGAACAAATCCGTCAGAACATATACTAAATGAACAACTGACTCACCTACTCAACAAGTTTCAATGAATCACTTGCTGTTAGGCTGCTTTTGCATGGTGTGTCACAAAAAAGCAAGAAATATGTTCTTTATAGCTCATAATCATGTCTTTGTTGATCCATTAGCCTTATGACATTTCCAAATCCCAAAAGATTTCAACAAAATGAAAGAACAAATGAACATATTTCATTCTAAAACATTTTTTGTGGTTCTTGAGATTAATTATAACACTCTAGGTGGGTCTTAGCTTGAAAAAGTTTGGGAACCCCTGCCGTGGAGTGAACAGTCCCAGATCAGCAGTTATTTCAAAAAGATTTTCTTTTACCCACTCTGTTCCAAGACAAAGCTCCAGGGAGGCTATACACTGCTGTTAGTGTACAGTAAATCACTTCAGATAAAAAGCATCTGCTAAATGACAGGTAATCAATATCTCCACAAGGTCCTGATTTTGAGGGAAAAAAATCTCCGCCCAAAACACTTTAAAATCTTTACTCTGAGGATTTGCGCCAGTGGAAAATTGATGTTGGCTAATGATTACCAAGATGGGGTTCATCTCCCCCACATATTTCACTATGACTGATGGTGGAGGAGGATGAGATTAGACTAAAGGTTTGCCAGTGCTGCCTATCTGCCTGCCAAATAAGCAAAGTAAGAAACAAAGGGGAACAACATGTCACCAGCCGAACCCAAGTCATAAATCTTTGAGCTTCGCTTATATTTTAAAGTGGCTTCAGTTGAACCATCACACAACACAACCACCCCTGTGTGTTTGTTTGCCAGGTTTCCGTTCTGATTTTTTGCTCAAATCCGTTCGATTTGAGCATTGGCATCCTGACACGATATGTCGCATACCCATGGCATCAGCAAGGCCGTTCTAGAAAAAATAACCCATTATCGTCCGCGAGGGGCTGGGGCGAGCAGGAGCCATGCATCTCCACTCTTCCACACCACAGAATGATGGGATGAGGAAGAGCGGGGTGGAGGGAAATCACTCTGGCAGATGTAATGACTCTGTAAAGAGCAGACATGACAACTGCTAATCAGCACAGCGAGCCCTAATCAGTGAAGAGAGCGTGTGAGCATTAAGGTTTCATATAGAAACAGCTACACACACACAGACTCATCAAGACTCTCTCATAATCAGTTTCTCATCATGCTAATACCAAAGCCGCACATGCATCCGTACTGAACTGCAAATAATTTGTTGCTATATTTCTAGCACATTCTGTAGTCAAGCAAATCAAGCAGAAGGCAGCAGCTCTAACAAAAGCCTGCACAAATTATTTTCTTCCCATGCCGTCTTGTAACCTGGCCTTTGGATGCATGGATACGGTTGCTAGGCGCCGCCTAAAAGTGCCGCTAACACTGCTTTGCACTATTGTTGCCATGGCAACCTGAAATGCCCCTGTCTCTCTCTCTCTCTTTCTCTCTGCCATCACAATAAGTCAATGAGGTTTGTGGCATTGTAATGGGAAACTGAGAGTACAATATATATATCATCCAACAACCGTGTTCTGAGGTGGCGAGGGTCGAGTGGTGTATTTAACCACCAAATTGAGATCAGTGGAACAGTTTAGAAAGGTTGGATGTGGTCAATGTGTATTACATACCAAGAGGTAGAAGAAAGAGGTGCCAATCAGAAGGTTAAGAGTAAGGACAATACTGCAAATAAAGAGGTGTCCGAAATCGAAAACTTCCCTACTATATAGCATGCAACAAACAGTAAGTACGCCAACAGGGTAGTGTCCAAATGCATAGCATTCGAAAAAAAGTAGACAGAGTCTCCGGATGACCGAAAACTTCCAAAAACCATTTAAAACTTAAGACTTCTAAAATCATCCCAAAGTCGTAAGGTAATTACAACAATTTACAATCAATTTTATAATGGTTACTTCTCTGAAATAACACATTCCTGAAGACTTATGCAGCTGACAAATGTGACACAGGATTGGGTGCTTCTCTTTTATTTTTTTTATTTGTGCATCCTAGTTTATTATCCTCACGTCTTAGCTCCCAACTGTGTATCCTCGCTCATGACTCCTCAGAAGCTTCCTAATTACTTTGATATTTGAGATGTCCTTCAAGATGGGTGAATTCGATCGGCCTCTTTGTCACATGCTGGAGAAGTGAGGATAGGCTACATCAAATTTGAGTATTGAGAAGGACCATAGTCTGAGAAACACCCATTGAATTTCATTCGTACTTTTTTTAACGGTCTTGATCTAAGTTCAAATTCTAATATTGCACCTATTCACAGTATGCAATTTGGTAGATTCAGCGTTGAATGACCACAGAAGATGTTTTATCTTTCATTTTCAGAATTGAAATATGTGCTAGACTACAATTTTTTCCCCTATTCAATTAAAAACGTAGCCTGTGCTCGTAGCCTAACAGTGTAAATTATAGCCTATCATATAACTTTGATAGTGAATTATTTTGTTTAGTTTCCTTGCACTCCCAATTTTATGGGGCTTAGATTAAACCAGGACTAGGCCTTAGTTTAATTTGGACATTTTATGTGCCTTAGAAATAAGTGAATGTGTGAATCTTGAGGCAGTGACATATTTGAAATATTTGAAATAGGCCTATGTCAATGCAAGTTGCTTTTAGCTAAACTCATAATGCTAAACATGCATATTAGTCTAGGACTAGTGAAACCATGAGGGATACTCTTTTGGTTGGGAAATGTCTTAACCTGCAGTGAAAAAGACGATCCTCGCTGGCAAACTATAGCATTTTCAGATTTGTTTCAGTGGACTGCAGGCTAGGTGAAAATCCACTTCATTTGGCACTCTTTGTTAGCATGTTTCTTTGTCAGGGAATGAGAAAATGATCCAAATTATTCAGTCCGTTGTTTAAGATTGATTCAGACAAAATGGCGAACCGATTAGAACCGAAAGATTCATTTTCAAATTGGTTTGATTGGTTCTGACTGCCGACAGAAAGTAAGGACACATGTAAAATGATCCTCAGGTCGTTAATAATACGTTAATCTTCCACGTCAGGCAATAATTTATCAGTAACAATTAAATGGGACACAGCAACAACAACAACAACAAAAAAAGATATTTTCCAGCGACGCCCCTCGAACAGTGTATTAAATAGCAATGAAGTGTAAAGCAATAGGCCCGATTTAGCTGTGTTGTCAGGGCATGGTGGACAAAACCCCCCCAATAATTTAATATGATAGCAATATAATGTACAACGCAGTTCGATACTACAATATAACAGCGGTATCTTCCTCAATACAGATCACAGCCTAAAGTGATGGTTTGACAAAACAACTCACAAGGTAATTAAATTTCCCCTCGGTCACGGGTAATCAAATTACTCGTTAACCCGCCAGAGGGCACTGTTGTGCCCAGCGCTTCAGCAACGCGCTTCTTCGCAGCCTTCTGCCAATGACAGCAGAGAACCGGGGAAGGGAGGACGAATGTGTTGTTGTTGTTTTGAGCTGAAACGGGTAAGATTATGAATGTCATGTGTAACTAAAACCGACTAAAAAAATCATTACGATTATTAAAGCTAACGCAGATGAATTTTATAGATGGAAGTCGCGGTGAAGTGATTAACATTAGCTTGATCTGATGTGTTTATGACAGACTGCGCTGTTGACATACAGTAACGTTACATGAAGCTCCATCATGGCAGCTCTAAATTATTTTGTCATACTCTGAGGTCGAAAATCTTGTGTGTGTGTTTTTATTCTTGAAAATAATATGATATTTTTCAGCCCAAATGTGTCTAGGTAAATCAACTATGCAATATAATGTTATATTGGCCCGGTTTACTGGTCATGCCACTGTTTTCACTTTCTAGTCCATTGTATTTTCTCTTCCTCTAAACAGATTCCATGAGTGATATGCAACAGCAGAGAGATGTTACAATCTGTTTGTCACCACTGACTTCTGCATTGTGAGACTGACAATAGTGTGACTGTAAAGGTCAGCGTGAGTGGCCGTCATGTCCGCAGCCTGTCCCCCGCAGTCTCCAGCTGTGGCTAAGACTGAAGTGCTGGTTGAGGACTGGTGTCCCATGTTGGCTGCGACCTTCGCTTACTGGGACAACATCCTGGGACCTCGTGTACGCCACATCTGGGCCCCCAAAGGTCAGGGGTTGTCGCTGCTCAGTGATGGAGAGGTCACGTTTCTGGCCAATCACACGCTGAACGGCGAGATTTTGCGAAATGCGGAGAGCGGCGCAGTGGATGTGAAATTCTTCGTCTTGGCGGAAAAAGGAGTCATTATTGTCTCATTAATTTTTGACGGAGAACTCAAGGGTGATAAGAACACTTGCGCGCTGTCAATCATCTTGCCACAGTCAGAGCTCAGTTTCTACCTGCCACTGCACAGCGTGTGTGTGGAGAGACTCAAACACATTATCCGCAAGGGACGCATCTGCATGCAGAAGGTTTTGGCTTTGAGTTGTCTACCTAAATTGTACTTGAATCCAGCTGTTGATTGTTTGTTTTTGTGCTTATTTGTTTGTGTGTTTTATCTTGTAGGGTTACAACATAATCTCCATGTTGTCATCTGAGATTGTTCCCATAATGGAGCTGCTCACTTCCATGAAGAAACACAGTGTACCAGAAGAGGTGGATGTGAGTATTTTCATTTTTTGAGAGGCTTTTGTAAGTTTTTTGTTCAAGGTGAGAATTTAGTTTAGACAGGAAGTAATGAGAACTGAAGTAGATTGGGATGTGAGCTGAACTCAGATTGCTTCTCCCATATTAAAAAAATAGAATAATGCAAGTAAAATAAAATGTTAATTACTAATTCAATAAAATAATGTAGTATTATAGGTATTAATGAGACCTTTTTCTTTATTAAAATATCAAGACAGTTGTATTACCCTGATATTTCTGACTTTGTGCCCCCCCCCCCCCCAAAAAAAAAAAAATATTACAAGTGATTTTTAAATTGATTTTTATTATTAAACAGGAAATTTAAAAACATGCTCATCACAGAAGAGTGTATTCAAGTCACTGTATTTTGAATACTGATATAAATCCTTAACAAAAGAATTAGTGTCATGTTATTAACCGATTAATGAACAATGCAAATACTAATAAATATATTTATAAAAAGTAAAATAAAATGCTAATTACTAATTCAATAAAATAATGTAGTATTATAGGTATTAATGAGGCTTTTTTCTTTATTAAAATATCAAGACAGTTGTATTACCCTGATATTTCTGACTTTGTGCCCCCCCCCCAAAAAAAAATAAAAAATATTACAATTGATTTTTAAATCGACTTTTATTTTTAAACAGAAAATATAAAAACATGCTCATCACAGAAGAGTGTATTCAAGTCATTGTATTTTGAATACTGATATAAATCCTTAACAAAAGAATTAGTGTCATGTTATTAATCAATTAATGAACAATGCAAATACTAATAAATATATTTTGTTTATCAAATATAATTTATCATTTAAAAATGCCATTATGCAAGCAAACAAAAACACTGAATGGCTTCTAAGGGTTATCTTGCTGGAAAGATGCATACTAGCCATCCTCACTCAGTAGCACATACATTTGATCTTTTTAAGACAGTTTTGAAAAATGTAATGTTTTTCTCTCACTGAACCATATAAAGAAATCATTTTCCTTGTTACAGCTAAAGGACACTGTGCTCAATGATGATGATATTGGAGACAGCTGTCATGAAGACTTTTTGCACAAGTAAGACATATTACATCTTTATTAGAAGTCAATGATCTGAATTGATTTAGTAAGGTTTGTCATCTTTCTCTATCACAGGGCTATCAGCTCTCATCTTCAGACTTGTGGCTGCTCCATGGTGGTCGGCAGCAATCCTGAGAAAGTCAATAAGGTGCACATTCCTGCATAGAGATTTCTCTACATTCACAGTTTCACACCTTAGTATGTAATTCAAATAATGATGTTTCCTTTTGTAGATCGTGCTCACGCTGTGTCTCTTCCTTACTCCTGCGGAGAGAAAGTGCTCTCGACTCTGTCACCCCGATGGCTCGTTTAAATACGACACCGGTCTCTTTGTTCAGGGCCTTCTTAAGGTATCCACATCATCCCTTCATGGGAAACTTAAAACTGCTGCACATTACTACCGATAATCATTAAGGACCCTTCTCTTTCCCAGGACTCCACTGGCAGCTTTGTGTTACCCTACCGGCAGGTTCTGTACTCCCCGTACCCCACCACCCACATCGACGTGGACATTAACACGGTGAAGCAGATGCCACCCTGCCACGAGCACACGTATCATCAGCGGCGCTACATGCGCTCTGAGCTCAGTGCCCTTTGGAGGGCCGCCAGCGAGGATGACATCAGTTCAGACAACCTCATCAATGCCCAGGACTCCTACACCCCAGACTTGTATGACCCCTACATACCTTCTTAGTCTGGAAGATGCATTATGATTGGCTGTTTCTTACTGTCAGGATAACAAACTCTTGTGGTCTTCAATTCAAATACACAGAATTTAAAACATATATATATAGTTAAGAGATAATCAGTCAGATGGTTAGTTATTATTGCAAAGTAAATTGTGATGCAAAGCAGAGGGATTTTGTTTCATCATGAGGTTTTTTTCTGCTTATTACCACTATTTAAATTAATATAGATATGAAATGTGAGAGGATAGAGATCGCAGAGAGATACAAGATACATGCACTTGCAGTGTAGGATGGCAGGGACAAAAGTCATTTAGTTTAGTGGTCAGTGTACAAAAAATATTTGAGAATCCTCAGAATGTAGCGACTGACCAATCAGAATCAGGTATTCCAGAGATCCACCAAAATAAATGTCATTAAATCACAAAGGACCTGTTAAAATATTTGGTAACGCTTTACAATAAGGTCTACAAATTAGCTAATGCGTAAGGTATCATGAACTAACAACGAACAAACAACATTTATTAATCTAGGTTAAATCTTAATTTATGTATAAATGTACTATTGTTCATTGTTAATCCATGTTCATTCTTAACATATACGACAGTTTAAAAGTTTGAGCTCAGCAAAATTTGAATAAATTATATATATATTTTTTTATTTAGCGATGTAGCAATGTATTAAATTGATTATAAAATATTTATATTTCTTTGGAACTTTCTATTCAGCAAAGAATCCAGAAAGATTTATGAAATATTCCGACATATAAATATAAGAATCAAATTTTTGATTTTAAACATTGATAATAATAATATCTTGAGCCTCAAATCAGCATATTAGAAAGATTTCTGAAGGATCGTGCCATACTGAAGACTAGTGTAATGATGCTGAAAATTCAGCTTTGCCATCACAGGAATAAATTACATTTTAAAATACATTACATTTGAAAGCAGTTATTTTAAATTGTAATAATATTTGACCATGTCATTCTGTCGACACAATATAATCACATGTCAAGTAGTCAGCTTCTGAACTTTATTTTAGAGAATTAAAAGCAGCTCTTAAAGTTTCTTAAGAGGATATAAGAGGCTTCTTGAACCCTCTGAATCGCTAACTAATCTTTATTTCTTTTCTTAGGAATATATTTCAGGACGTGATGCACAAAGACATGCTTGTGAAGTCCTTCATAGATGAGGTAAGCCTGCTGTGACTCCCTTTCTTCCTCCACTTTGGCCTTGAGAACGTGTGTGTGAATGCATCTTTGTTGGTTTCTAGGTGTTTCTGTTGAAACCAGGTCTGTCTCTGCGGAGTGTGTATCTGTCCCACTTCCTTCTCCTGCTGCACAGGAAGGCCCTGACACTGCTCCGATATATTGAGGATGAGACGTAAGTACATCAGCTTTGAGCTCACAAACTCACCAACCACTTTAGCCTCAGCCTTAAAGCCCCAGTAACTAAGGGGAGCGGGGAGTGTAGGTCATGATTATGTTGTTTACTGTATATCCAGTTAGACTCTTGGTGTCAAATTTAATATTATTGATGATTACAGGCAGAAGGGGAAGAAACCTTTCAAATCTCTGCGCAATCTGAAGACTGATTTAGACTTAACGTTGGAAGGGGACTTGAATATCATCATGGCGATGGCGGAGAAGCTGCGGGCAGGCCTTCACTCCTTCGTTTTTGGGAAGTCTTTCGTTACCAGCATGCAGGAGCGTGACCTCCTCATGAGCTTCTGACCTCTGAACCCTGTGCTTATCACACCATCGGACAATTTGGGCTCTCTTGCATTTTTAGGTTCATTTAAAATATGTGCTTTTTGTTGAAAGCATTATGAAGAATATCTGCTCCTGAAATGTCAGTTTCGCTTTGAAGTACTGCAATGAATAATCTGTTTAGTGATGCTGGTAAATTCATATTTGTGTGAAAAAAAGTTCTTGATGGTCCTATGAGACACTTCTGTGGCATGTACAAATGCTAACATAATCATTAATTGGTGAGGTGTAACGTGGCAAGGAACAAAGTTGAAGTAATTTAATGACTTTCACCTTGTTCAAATTAAATGCATTTCAAGTTTGCTTTAATTAAAGTAACCTTTGCTCTGTAATAACATTCCCTGGCCTTTTATCTATGATTGTCTGTAGACTTTACAGAATTCAGATGACAGATCTGTTATTTTGCAGAACCGCGTTTGTGGCTGGGATACTTTTCTTTGTTCCTTAACTTGAATTTAAAAAAACTGAACTTATGGTTAATTAAATGGCTCATACTTTTGCAGGAAGCCTGGTGGGAAAAGCAAAGAGCAGCTTGACTCACTATATCTAAATACAGTCAAATCTCTGGTGTACAATGTGCAAGGAAGTCAGCAAATAACAGGAAGGGCCCCATAGACATCTTGCTTTCATTTTGAAGTGTTCTTCCTCAAAATATAACATTACTTAACTGCCATGTATGTTATTTACCAAACGGACACTGCAGAAATTGTAGACATCTACAATGATACATTTCAAGTTGCAAATGTGTTGACTTAATAAATTGTGCCTTTTGTTTGTGAAGCGTGACTTATTTTATTATACCTAGTACCATACTTTCCTAAACTTTTTATTTTTCCAAATAACATATTTTTAAAAAAAGGCTTATTTTTGATGAGATAACAGGACACTGCATTATTGTAGTCATGGATGGTTGGAGCAGGAAGTTAACACAAGACAGAACTTGTAATCAGTAGTCATATTTTGAAATATTTTTTTGACAAAAATATATACACATAAATATTCACACATTTAATATTGTGTAAAATACTTTACAGCACTGATAGAAAGCAGTGTTCAGTGTTATATTAAGCATATCTTTAATAATTCCATATTATTTGCACATAATGCTACGTTCTACAGACAATCATTGCCTAAAATAGGGGGTTTTAACATTATTTTCAATGGAGACCACTTAACATAATTTATTTGAATCATTAATTTGTTACAATTGTTAATTAAGGAGATCGCTTTTTGTGTGTTCTTTCCCCATCGTTGACAGTTCACTGATCTACTGACTTCAGTCCAGTCGCGCATTCAACCTGACACAATTATCTGGATTTTTATTGGCTACACTCCATGTCACTCACGCTTAGTATCTATGACCTCGCCCTCTGATTGGCCCCGTCGTCCACAACAGATATGTGATTGGTTAAACCCGGCACATGACCACAAAACAGGAAACACAAGCGTAGCCCATGTAAATACTCCGGAAAAGAAATCGTTAGTTTGAGAAATGGGTGCTGTCGCCTGAGAGCAGTACAAGAGAACAGCTCTAAAGACCATGGCAACGTGAAATGTAATTCCACACTCTACAAGGCGAGGTAGGTAAGCTGCGTGTTCCCAAACAGGTTGTATGTGTGCGTGTGTGAGTGTGTGTGATCACGGGCTGCGGCCTACGATACAGCAGAGATTGTCTGGATTTGATCCTAGATCACCTGCTGAGCTCAAGCGCTGGCTGTCATACACCGACACAGCCATCTGTTCGTTGCATTAAATATGATCATAACCCGACTAATAAAGTTGACTGATATCTGGTCTTTCTCTTCACAATCATCATAAGGTTGTGCTTGACATGCCAGGAGCCAACGCGTAATTAATACTATCCATCATAATCATCGTGTCGGTTTTTTTTGTAAGGTTTATCCTGTTTTGATCTGCTGCTATAATCTTCGGTTTATCCACATCGAGTTGCATTATACAGTTTAATTTGCACGTAGACTGACATACAATGGTCCAGTTGTCAAACAGAAATAATGAGCTCCATTATTGTGTAACATGTCAGTCTCACCTTTTGTCGAAGCAGTTCATGGTAACGTTACCGACTGTTATATGTAAAGTTACATGTCTTTATTTAGAATCCCCCCAGGCTGTATTAAAACACAACTGTTCCTCCTTTAAATCTGTTTGATAGAGTAGCGATAACTGTCAGATGTCACACAGTGAGCTAACCGGGTAATTAGACTCAGTTGACACTAGATTCTAGAGTTGCACTGGTGTTGACATCTCTGTTTCATTTTCATTTTGGCTGTCTCATTAATAGTTAATTTTCTGCCAATTAGTTTCAATTGTTGACTTGGTATACGATACACCCAATCTTAATTTGTGTAAATATGGGGTTCAATCTTTGCTCAGGCTTAATTTTCTCTTAAAGCACATTTTTGAGGATTATGTACAGTCAGTTTGTTTGTTTGTTGAGTAGCAGGGTTCTGATTTTTTTATTTATTATAATAATTCCCAATCCCAGTTAACTTTTTATTATATAGTTACTTAATATTGAAACACAGTGTCAGACAAACACGTGTAGCTATATGCTGTGGTTGACGGTGTAATATCTAGGGAAATATAATGCAATAGTTTATATCTTCATATAGACCATTTTGCAAGATGTAAACTCTTCCTGTTTCAGTTTGTAACTGTTTTCTGTATTTTACATGTAAAGAAATCATCTTAAAGATGTTTGTTTAACTTTTTGATTGAGTTTCATATTTTCTGTTGGTTGTATTTTATCCCAGCTTTTATGTAGTGTTAAAAAATTGAAACAGGAAGTGCTTCTGGACCAGTGTTGTTTACATCTTGAAAAATGGTCTATAGGCATTTGATTCTTCCAAATCCTTTCAGATATATGTTACTATAAAGGTATACTATAAACTATTACTTCAATTAATTAAATAATTTTTTTTTGGAATTTTTTTATTCGACTCGCAGCCTACTTTTTCCACATTTCTCATTTAAAACAAGCATTTCTTAAATCTTGTATGAAGGTAGATTCAAAACAAGAGTAGTTACAGATTCTTGAAATATGATGATTTTTTTGTTGTTGATAATACCGCTGGTGCATAATGGTTTCCTCTGTATGTGTTTATAATGGTCTCTTTATTGTTTTTATTTCACTTATTTTGTTTGTGAAACTTTACATGAAGATTTGATGTAATTTCATTCCGGTAGAGGTTCTATCTGTTCTCACTTTTCTATAATAATAATAATAATAATAATAAAAAAGAAAAACAACAGTAAGAATCGTAAATGGATCAGATGAAAAAGAAATACTGGTCCCACTTTATATTAAGTGGCTTTAACTACTACTAACATCGAAATTAATGATATGATAAAAGGGACTTATTGTGTACATGCATGATTTTACATTGTACTTATGTTTTGAAAATACCTGCAAATACATTGTTGAAAGTTAAATAGGAGTTTGATTGAACCAACATTAAGAAAAGAGTTTCCACAACTGAAGTCCAGTGAACTCAAATCTGCTTAGCAATTGGTACTTAATACTTAAAATTTAAAAAATGTAATATTTTGGTTGTCATCAGATCAGTCAGTCCTACAAACAGTGCGTCTGACAAAATGGGAGTTGTATTTTTCACATTGCAAATGAAGAAACAACAAGAAACAGCTGTTTAATAATAAAGGATGGAAAATGTCATATAAAATGGCTTGGTGATATAGTTCAAAAGCTTCATATATGGACCTCAGAAAGAAACATTTAATAATCAAGATGTCTCAAATGGCACCTTCAAGTTACTTCAGTTGTTGCTCAATTACTTGCACAACTTTTCATGAAGAGTTGAGGAAAGGGAAGCGGCCATTTCTATTTTCGATTTGTACTCTTAACATGGAAGACTGCTCCTCTTGTTCAATAGCAGACTTCTTCTAGCTTTAAACCTTTTAGACTTTACCAGAGGTTAGACTAGAGTCAACCTCAGCACTAATTCAAATAGATGGTTCTCCTTGTGTGTAAGCCTGAGGAGCAGGCTGAGAAGAAAGATGTTGATATACCACAGCAGACCCTGTGATACTCAGCTGGAGATTTTTTTCCATAGACCCACAGATAATCACTATAGAATCTCAGTATCTTAACACACCTGCTTCTGTCACATGATGAACTGACATCATTTGCTCCTGTCTCGCATCTTTTCATCTAATAATGATGTCTCATACTGACATCTCTCTGAAGCAATATATTCTTTACAAATAGCGCAGCCTCTTGTTTCACAGTCACACAAATATGTTGCCTAAAAGTGTTGCATGCAAAATAAAAGGGTACAAGGCTCATATAAGCTGAGCATTGTGTCTGCAACTGCTTCTTTAATTGCGTGGGTGACCAGTTTTACATTCTTGCATTTTGTCAGACAGATTTTTTAACTTGTTTTACATGATAAATGATCTAAACAGTGTGGTGCATAAGTGTGAGTGTGTGAATGAGTGTTTGCAGCTGAATGGAAACAGCTTGTGCTGTTTAAGTATTTCTTTTTTCCAGATGTCTTCCAATTACAGATTTATGGTGCTTTTGGGTTATTTTAGATTTAAGGTGGATTACAACAAGAGGATTTTCTTTTTCTTTTTCAAACACGCTACTATACTAGATAAAGGCACAGTTCACCGTTACTGTAATTAGTCTGTGATTATTATTAGTAATTAATCAACCAGGATTTGCAGACAGTGGCACTTCTGTGTTTGAATTGGCACCCTCTCTATCGTTATTGTTTCTTCCTTATGAATTTCAAATACATGTCCATGACATTTCCCTTACAGTTTTATTTTTCATATTTCATAGAGCGCTAGATTCAGATTAAACATTTTATCAGTCGTAATACTGTTTTATTTTACCACCACAAATGTTGGCATCATGAAACGGAAGTTGCGATAGTCTTTTTTTCCATATTGTGATGTAAATCCGAGTGAAACTTTCTTGACGGGGCTTGGTTTTGTCCATTGGGAATTGATTGGATGGTTGTGGTCTGCTTTTGCTGTGATGTGAGAAAACATCATTAGAGAAGAAATAATAGGGGAATTTATTTATTTTGATTAAATGTTACAAGGGCATATGAATAAAAAAAAATAATGTTGTGCAGATTGTGCACATAAATCGTTTCTATTAAATAAGCCTGCTGCAGTATTCAAAACAAGAATTGCCAATTGTTAATTCATGGTAACTACATAGACTTCATCGTCAGCAAAAGGCTCAAATAAGCTCACATGACTGCAAACATGCATGTATTACTTTACCAAAACACTAAAATGTGTTGTACATAACCTAGAGCGCTAATTATATGAATGTCTTCATAAATTGATGGTGGATAACTTTGGGGCTGTTAATGAGCTAATTCTGTCTTTAACTTAAGAACCTCCTTTTTGCACACTGGGTCTGTGAATAGTCTGCTGATTGTGCATTGGCAGTTTACTTGATAAGTCAAAGGTTTATGTGTAATTTGATCGTGATGGCTGTTCTTTTTATCTGCAGTGGGGTGTAACCATGGATATCAAAAACAACAGTTTCCCCAGTTATAATGAATTAGATGACTACCTTAACAGACACAACTCTAATTTTGTGTGGCTTCTCGTTGGTAAGTAGGCATCTGATGCGATTTTTACTTATTTTTTGTTTTGGTCTTTTGGTCTACACATCATAACCAGCTAAGCTGTCTATACTGGAAGTGCCCAGTTAGATTTATTCACTAGCTTGCAGTTGGTTGATTCGTTGATTTATATTGTGGGTATTCTATGATTATGCACAGTTTCAGCATTTCCAATGTAGACAGACTCAAGTTGACATGACACATTGTTCGGTGCATACACAAGGAACATATACACTACCATTCAAAAGTTTGGAGTCAATAATTAGTTTATTTATTTTGTCAGGACGAACACATTAATTTGATCAATAGTGCCAGTAAATACATTAAAATTTCTGTTTCAAATAAATGCTGTTCTTTTGGAAAAACAAAAAATACAAATCCAACAAAAATCTGCATATTAGAAAAAATTCTGAAAGATCATGTGACACTGAAGACTGGAGTAATGATACTGAAAATTCAGCTTTATTATCATAGAAGTAAATTACATTTTAAAATATAATTGTCATTTAATTTTTTTCAATATTACTGTTTTATTGTTTTTTTAATCAAATAAGTTTTGTTTTTTTTAAATTTACAAAAATAGTACCAACCCCAAACTTTTAAAAGGTAGTGCATGTCTCTTGCCAGATTAGTTTAAACTGTGTTATTTGCTCTATAAGGGTAATATTCAGTCATTGAGGGCAAGGGTTTAAATAAACATGTTTTCCACAGCCACTATTATGTCATGCGGATGGATCATATACCTGACATACTACAATTCCCGCAATATTGGACTCGTCCTCACCGTCATCATTAACCGTCTCTATAAGAATGGATACATACACATCGGTAAGTTAGTCTTGATTCTGTTTTTATTTGCTCATTTTTCTTTTCCATTTACTTTATTTATTTATTTTACAGGCTCATTTTCATTCTCTGTGCTGTCGGGCAAGGTTATGTTCCGAGATGTCTATTTCGTCAATGAAGATATGTCTATCAGGTACACGGACATATTGCAACTCTTTGTCCTCTATTGAAATCCTATCCTATTTTATTCCTATTTATGCTCAGTTGACACTCCTCTTATTACTGTTGTCTGTTTGTTGACCATTTATGGGTTACACCCCATCTTTTTTTTACTCTATTGTAAACTTATTTTTCAGAATTCAAGATGGGTTACTCATATTTCGTTGGTGGCAGATGTACAACCCCAAACAGAAACAACATGGTCAGTGCAAACACATAACAAACAACTTTATTTTGTTGCATTTACTCAGCTAACATGTGTAATCATAACATTAATCCAAACATTTTTTTGTAATTGTTGCTCTTTGATTGGATTGATTCGTACTTATATGTTGATTTAATGATAATTCTCCACAAAATGTGGGAGAAACACATGTATAATGATATTTTAATGGTTCTACTGTGTTTCCAGATCCGAAGGCTGAGACACGGCTCTATGTCACCGTTAACGGATTTGAGTTCCATGTGTATAATCGCACGGATCTGTACGCTCGGCTCCAGGAAATATTTGGCCTAGAGCCCACCCTTATCCCACCCCATCGGGATGAGGAGAAAGGGCGAGAGCAAAGGGATAAGTCCTTAGAGAGGTAAACGCTACTTAGATTCTGGTACATAATAATTTTTGAAATGTTCAAATTCTTTTTTTTCCTGTCTCAGCTTTTATTATGCAGAAACAACAATAAATAAGTTATTTATAGGCTGATGTCTTCAGTTTATAGACAGACCAGCCCAACGAAAAAAAAAAAAAAAATCTCTTTGCTAAACAATGGATGATGGAAAGTGTTTGGAAAAACCTCTTTGAAAAAGTCAATTATTCTTTTGTTTGTTGACGGTAATGGTGCAGATATTACGTACTCTTTTCACCTTCAGTGTAGCCAAATCAAATGGGTTTGTTTAATTTGTCAACATGAAGTGCAGACTGTGTTTGTGATGGCTACAAATCCATTGATTGATTGTTCATTGAATTTTCTGTCTAAATATTTGCTTGGAAGCATTCACTGTATTGGTGCTCATGAATGAAGATGTGTTTTTGTTACTTTTGAAGTGTTCAAATCAAAGCTGAGGCCCAGGAACCGTCGTCTTCCTGGAGGTCTCTCATCCCCGTCATCAAAGTCGACATCAGTACAGTGAGTATTGCAGTTACAGTTTCTCCCATTCACCTGTCTGACATCAGCTTGCTGCTACGGCATCATTCGTAGCGTATATTTAGAGCCGTACAGTCTTCTGAAACATCACGAGGAACTAAAATAAACACACTTGATATTCACTCGCTGGTCTTGCCTTCAGGGTCGCGTAGCATTTGGCAATCACCATCTTCCTCAAACCCTCTGTATGAATTTTGACGACGCCTTCCTGACATATGCCACCAAACCACCCAGCAGCCACTTGGATCAGTTCATGCACATTGTAAAGGGTTCTCTGGAGAACGTCCGTGTCATGCTGGTGCCCAGCCTGCGATACCTGGGCCTTCAGAATGATGAGTGAGTCTAATAATCTCTAGTCTATCAGATTAGATTAGATTACATTCTACTTTATTGTCATTTTGCAAGTAGAGAGCCAATGAAATTGCTACCTATCAATCTATCTAACCTGATATATTATTTTAAGACTGCATTAAATCACATAAGCACAGATTTTGGTTCTGTGACGTGTTAATTATTGAATCAGTCCTTTGATGAGTCCTTTGTAAATAGCTTTAAGTTTACATTGCCTCTCAAAAGTCGGTAGGATTTATTTAATGAAAGAAATCTCTTATTTAATCTAAAATACAGTAAAACTGTAATATTGTGAAATGTTATTATGTGTATTGAATACATATTAAAATGTAATTTATTACATTAGTACTCCCCCTTTTGTATTAAGTGTTAATTTTATTTAAAAAAAACTGCCCTGATTGTGTATATATCCTCAGTGATGAACCATGATTTGTTTGCTAGTGGTAAATTGTAGTAAAAGGATGGGCATTATCATTCTAGGCATATTATTTGAAAGAATGTTTGATATGTTTTTAAGTGCAAGATGTGTCATCAATACCTTTGGGCATCAATACCTTTGGGCATTGGGAATCTTGCATAACACACGGATTTCATGGGATATTTAAACACCATTATGCTGCAAATGCAGATGGTATGAAGTAAGGCTAGTGGTCGACCAATAATGTTTTTTTAATTGCCGATATCTTAGAGAACAGTGTATTTATTTATTATTTTATTTTTTTACTTGATATTTAATACATTTATATTATAAATAATATTAAAATGAATTAAAAAATAGCTCAAATAAGCAGTCGAAATAAAATAAATGGGTGGACCACTACAGTATGATGGCCAGCGACCACTTCAGTGCAAATGATGTGTAGTATAAATAGAGAAGATGCTGTGTACAACTGATAATGAGGTATATGTGGCCAGTGACCATACCGATGCACATGGTATTGTGTATAAATAGAATATGGAAGAATATGGCAATATGACTGGATTGATGCAGAATAACAGGGTATAATAAATGACAAATGACCACTACAGTTCGAATGATATGATATACAAAAAAGAAGAGGAGGGACATTTCTTAGTTACACAAGCAACACTTTTTTATGGCTTTTTTTACACAGTTATACCTGGTAATGACAAGCAACCATTGCAGTGCAAAGCACATTAGTATATAGCACTGAGTGACCAGGGGTAAAAATAATGAGGGAAAAAATAAAAATAAATAATGCTTCAAATAATGAGGTCAAGTAGTGCTAAAATAGTGCAAAATGTCATAAATGCAGTACAGATTTGAAGTCGGACACTTCATTAAATGAAGCAGCCAGAGTGAGAGCACCATAGACTTTCACTGCACTATTGTTATTTGAATATTATTATAAAGGGTTATTAATGTGCTGTTTTAAACACAAGGCTAATTTAATTAATCAGAGCTGTTCATTTTTCATTAGCTACAAGTATATGCACTGATCTGTGTAATTTAATTTAGATTGAAAATAGTATTAACACAATGACCTGAACATTAATTGCTTCTCGTATAGATCAGGTTTTTCCCAATGTCAATTATGGATTAGCTGAAAGTAAATACTGGTTAATTTTCATCGATGAATGCTAGAAGATTAGTCAACCGCTTGATCAGTAATGATTCGTGATCTGTTGGAGTGATGTAGCAGTTGTTTAAAAAGTGTTTTCTCGTCTCTAGACCTCCCAGGCTCATGGGGGAGGGCTTTGTGGTCATGCAGTCCAATGATGTGGACATCTATTACTACCAGGATGAACCAGGTGAACATATGCTTTGTCTTTCAGTAATTTTGAAAGTATAAGGCTGGGTTGTTGTTGGATATAATCACTTAAACAGTGTGTATTTTGTAAATAACACATAAATGTTTCCTGTGTATGTATGATTTTTTAGGTTTGGTCCCAGAGGAAGTGGAGAATGGGGATACAGAAGCCTGCTCTGAAGATGCCAAATTACAGGACTTGCCTCCATGCTGGGGTTTGGACATTGTATGTGGCAAAGGAACAGACTTTAACTACGGCCCATGGGCTGACAGACAGAGGTACCTGCCCACAATCACACTAATATGGTTGTAGTTGGCTGTGTTATTCCGGTTCTACAAGGCTTATGAATACTAATGCAGAAAATAATTCACAGTGTTGTATAGCTGTTTTATATTTTAATATATTTGTAATGTAGTTTATGTAGTTTATTCCTGTGATGGTAAGGCTGAATTTTGAAAGCCTCCGGTACAGTCCCGCATTCTCAGACCCCTCGTTTTTCGAGACTCAGGGTCACATGATCCTTCAGAAATCATTCGAATATGCTCATATTATGCTTAAAAAGCGTTTTTGTTATTATCAATGTTGAAAACAGTCGTGCTGCTTAATATTTTTGTGGAAACCATTATAGATTGAAATAGAGTTCATTATAAATCTGTGATAAATTTTACTTAATTACTCCAAACATTTGAATGATACTGTACTTTTATAGTCCATTCTTTATATGTGTGATTTGACCCCTACAGAGACAGCCTGTGGAAGTTCTTCTTGCCTGCAGACTATCAGCCAATGAAAGTGAGCGATGTTGCCACACCAGGCAAACCCCGACAAATCCTCGCCTTTGAGCTGCGTATGAACATCATAGCTGATGCAACAATAGACTTGCTATTCACCAAAAATAGGGTATTTACATGCATACACACTCCTAATGATTCATTTTCTCACTCTCCTCTGTGGGAATGTTGGCTTGCATTCATAAGAATATAAAATCCTGAGCAAGAATGTGGACCTCCGTCTTTGTTCATTCACTAACCCATAATCCATTTGGCTTCACAGGAGACTAATGCGGTCCATGTGAATGTAGGAGCAGGTTCTTACCTCGAGGTCAACATACCCATGACTGTTGGGGTGAATGGTAACTGTCAAAGCTTATGGAAAAATTGCTGAAGTAGTTTTTGAGGGTGACCCTTGACCGTAATGTTTGTTTAAATGTACACTATATAACTTTGGATTATGAAACAAAACTGCATGCTTTCCGCGGAAGATCGTTGTTTTGGTTGTGCTTCGGCTCTGCGTGACTGTGCAAATAAATATGACCCTTCACAATTGATAATGCTTTACAATGAACTTTGTTAGAGAGCTACATATGTCAATTTATCTGTTCAATAAAATATCTTACTCACCTGTTGAGGAGAAAACCCCATCTCCGCATCACTTTTAGGAAAGTAGCCGGAGCAAATAAACAAAGTAGCGACGTATGTACGCAATTTCCTGTTAAAACCATCCTGTCAGGTATAACATATAAACACTTATAATAGGCTTACCATAGTACATCAGGCTAAGAGAAGAGCATGTTGTGGAAAAATGATTGGTGATGTATTGACTCATTATTTAAATTTTGTTAATTTTAAACAAGTTACATAGTGTACATTTAATATAAATTTAACTTGACGCGTTATATTATGAATGGCAATTTTCCCGTTCTGTGTTTCTTATCTTGCTAATACTGTCTTTGTCTTTAACCTCTGTTTAGGTTATTCTCCCACTGTTAAAGGCCAGTTATTACATGTTGATACAACCAGCAGTATGCAGTACAGGACGTTGCTAGAGGCTGAGATGCTTGCTGTGAGTACGGCACACGATTTTGTGTGTTTGTAAGAGATATGCAAAACTAAACATTTTCAAAATTGACTAGTCTGACCTAATAATACAGACTCCAAGCATAGCCCTTCAAACTTTTAATGCAGAAAACTATGCTGTTCTTCCATAAACAGATAAAGGGAACATTGTTTGCTGCAGGCAATTTGAGATCTGACAGTAATTGTCTTGGTATTTATTGTCAATGATGGGAAAATGTTACAAAACTTGAATTTAGAGAAGTAATCTTTGTAATAATTCCGATATTACGTATTATGAGGCCAATTTGCCCACTCAGCACTTGTTTTTGTAAAATCTCTGGGGGAGGGCTGTAGCGTCAGCATAGATGTGTTTTGGGCTTTTGAAACAAATGATGAATGTAAATTCTGAATTTTATTAGTGATAACTGTAATAGTACCTATGATAAAAACAATGAAATCTACTCATTCTCTTAAAGGGATATTTTTTTTGGAAATAGGCTCGTTTTACAACTCCCCCAGAGTTAAACAGTTAAATTTTTTCCATTTTTGAATCCATTCAGCCAATTTTCTGATATTTAGAAGAATATCAGTAACCAGACAGTTTCTGGTCCCAAATATAAGAAAAAAATATATACTCTGGAAGTCAATGGGACCAGAAACTGTCTGGTTACTGATGTTTTTCTAAATATCAGAAAATCGGCTGAATGGATTCGAAAACAGTATAACTCAACTGTTTAACTCTGGGGGAGTTGTAAAATGAGCCTGTTTTAAAAAAAAAAAAAAAATCCCATTTAATGTCCTTGTACATGTCTTAAATGTTCAGCTTAAAAAGGCAGGGCCATATTTTGCTTCATATTCCCCCAAAAACACTTATAGTACCTAAAATCCTAAAGCTAAAATAAACTAAATTAAAAAAAAAGCTAAATAAAACAACTATTGAACTATCCTGCATATTAACAACTGTCTTTGAACTCCTCAGTTTCATGTCATAGCCAGTTATCCGCGTGTGTGGAATATGCCCCAGTCCTGGCAGTGTGAAATCGAGGTTTACAAAGCCACGTACCACTTCATCTATGCACAGAAAAACTTCTTCACAGGTAATGTTTCTCTCTTACCTGTAAGTTACGGTACCATGAGCCTATGTCTGTCCTCCGGCTGACCTCCTCCTGTTATGATCTGTAGATCTGATCCAGGACTGGGCCAGCGATAGTGAACCGGACATCTACTCATTCGTTCCATATTCATGGAAATTTAAGATACTTTTTCACCAGTTTGAGATGATTTGGGCCGCCAATCAGCACAACTGGATCGACTGCTCCACCAAACAGCAGGAGAATGGTAAGCAAGACTTTCAGAATGAATGCAAGACTCAAAAATAATAGAGTGTCAGAAATGAAAATACTATTAGGAAATCTAACAAATTAATACGGCTTTGAGAACGCACGGCACGCAATTCTGAAACTATATAATTCTATAAACTAGTCACTAATCAACTAGCTGGTTGTTGGAAGATTAGTCAACTCTTTCCACTTGATGGTAATTTGAGTTATAATTGTTGGATTATATTAAAATAGATTTTTTTCTATTGTCCAAAAGTTGGTCTATCAACTTTTTTAAAAAGATCTATCCTTCTATCGTTTTTTCGTCCTAAAGAAGGATGAAGAAGAGATTTTGTGTGTTTTATGTATTTATTTTTTTTTAGTATTTTTTGTATGTTTGTTTATGTAATAATTAATTTATAAAAATAATAATACATTTGTTGTATAGCACCTTTCATAGAACAGATACGTCTCAAAGTACTTTACAAAAGACCAAATACCATAAATAATATAACATAAGATTAAACATGATTTCTAATTATAATAAAAGATAAAAGTATACATGAAATGCATAACAAAATAAATGATAGCATAATTGTCCTTGATTTCTGAGAAACTCACCACCTGCTCATGCTCTTTGTCTGTAGTTTATATCGCTGCCTGTGGGGAAACGCTGAATATTGACTTCACTTTGCCCTTTCACGAGTTTGTCCCGGGCACCTGTAACACACGTTTCTGTTTGAGAGTGAGTGTACACCCTCGCAAACATTTACACGCACTTGTCTGCTGTGCTGAATGATGTGTGATCAAGCATTACAGCCTGACATTAAAACATCAGCCTTTTACCTAAATCCACTCCTAATGACACTGAACTCCCATACAGGCTGAGGACACAGACATGCGCTTGTGTCTGCCTGACTGTAACCCCAGCCGGTACCCGCTACTCACCCTTACTAAGGATTACCAGCATTACAAGACCCCTCCAGAAAACAATATGCCAACAGAGGGGCAAGGAGCACCTCCCAAAAACAGCAAACCTCGCTGGAGGAACATGACTCAAGCGTGAGTTAAAGAGCACCATTGCTCTATTTCTGTCCCTCTTCTTTTCTGCTGCATTCTTGCTTGCGCTGGCTGCCCTTTGACTCTTCTGTTGTGTGTGTGTGTGTGTGTGTGTGTGTGTGTGTTTGTTTCCAGGGCTGGTTGGGTGGACTGCTGGAGTGTGCCGAACTTCCTGCTCATTATAGACTATACTTGGCATCCCATCTACCCTCAGAAATCTGACCAGCAGCTCAAACAATCATGTAGGTGTTTGAATAATACCAATAAGTCATGCAAAAGCTTACTGTTTAGATGCCAAAATATGGTTAAAACACATTTATTTACCAACATCATAAAGTGCATAGAAGGATGGTTTTTAAACTGTATTTATGCTGGACATTTAATTTGGGGCCCATCGGTCAATATGTGAGACCCATATGTTGCCCAAGCTGCGTCTGGCTACTTTTTTTTTATCCTATCATCTTCAGAAGAATATAAATATTACACGTGATCATCTCAGTAATTGAGACATGCATGTCCTTACATAAAACATAAGATTCTTACATAGAATATTGATACCAAATGTTTTAACTTGTTACTATTACTTATTTATATACAGTTATACGCCATGTAAAAGCATAAATAAATTACATTTTTGGTTTGTCAATATTGTATTATATATAATGTTAGTCAGTTTATGAAATTAGTTGTTATATTTTTAAAGATCTCTAATTGTTAATTCACAATAAATAAAAAGTTCACAGCACTAAAAAAAACAATCACTTAAATGTTATTTTTGTAAACGTTGTAAAAAAAAATCAAGCATTTAAGCAAAATACTTGGTCAGACAGTCTCATTTCAAACGATTAAATGAATCAGTTCAGTTAAGTGTCAACATTTTTGACTTGTTTGACTTGCGTTTACACCTAATATTACGTTTTTGTGCAGTATCAGAAATAGAGGAGTCCATGCTGTCAGCACTGCGCCCGCCAGAGCTCGCTCCACCTGTGCCTCCTCCACCTCGAATCTCCTCTGACCCCAGCTTGCTGCCACCTGACAGGTTACATGTGGAGATGGAGCTGAGCCCAGACTCCCATATCACCCTTTATGGTCCTCTCCTCAGGGCGCTGGTGTCCATCAAGGTACACATCTATACATATGTACTCGAAGTCACCATGAAACAGAAATAGAGACTTTTGTGACACAAATCCCAGCTTCATGAAGAATCAATGCTATTCCTAATGTCATGTGAGAGACGGATTGTCCCGGCCTCTCGCCAGTAAACGCATCATTAGAGAAGAGATGTCACTGCAAGAGGGAGGGGAAGTTAATTTGATTAAAGATTATGAGGGCACATGATTGTATTTAAGTAATGATGTGCATGGATAAATCATTTTAAAATATTCCGTTAAAAATAAGATTTCATTGTGACTTTAAACTGTCCAGATGTGTCTAATCACTAAAACCACTAAAACCACTGACTTCTATTTATTCAAACTCATGTTCTATAAAATCCCTGTTATTTTCCTCTGTGAAACACAAAATGCTAATTCTTTTTAATATAGTGACAGTTCATAATGACAGATAGAAATTAGGGTGAGTAAATAATGACTTTTTAAAATCATATTTGGCTGGCATATACATTTAAAATAATTGTTGATGACTGAAATGTGCAGGAAAACTATTTTGGAGAGGATGACATGTACACGGACTTTGAGGAGTCTCTGTCCAGCCCTGTGCTGAGCTCCTGCTCTTCATCATCTGGTTGGACCAGAGTTGGCCTGGAGGAGAGCCGTTCTAAAGACGCCCCACATCCTCTCTCCTTACGGCCCTGGGACATCACCGTACTCGTCAATCTGCACAAGGTCCATGGACGCCTTCCAACGGTCAGTACCGCTTCAGAGGAGACCAGTGACTACATTCATAGAAGCCAGTGTCCCAGACATCAGTGATGACATCATTGTTAAATTAGCATATTTATGATTGTGTGACTATTGTTTTGATGCCTTGCAGGCACTGATATTTCCTTTAGGCATCCCAAGTGTGCTTGTAAATCTTGTTTGTACTCTTGTCTGCAGCACTGTAGCAGTGACGGCCCAGAGGGTCCTACGGGCTTCCTGGAGCGTCTGTGTTTTGAGATGAAGAAGGGTTATAAGGAGACCATGCTACAGCTTGTTCTCTCGCCTCTACATGTGTTTGTCAGCGATAACTATCAGGTGGGAGTGGGGAGGAAGTAACCCCATCCATATTCTCTCAGGTGCTGGTATTTAAAGTTGTCATGTTTCTGAATTGGGTAATTTATTCCCTTCTGAGTGTTTAGCGGCCTACGGTTGATGCTGTGTTGCGAGATGGGCATCTGAGCCTCTCAGGGTTGCAGATGAGAGCCCACGCCATGTTCTCAGGGGAGGGCTTACCGGCGGGCAGTGACACACTCGAATATGCTTGGCTCATCGACGTTCAGGCTGGAGCTCTTACGGGAAGAGTTAGTGTGCCACAGGTGACTCAACCATTCATTTTGACGCTACAAAAGGGATGCTTGACATTTGTAAAGGAATATTTCTAGCAATATCTGTGGCATAATCACCTCATACAAAGATTTTTCTCGACGTGTCCCTCTTTGTGTTTGATTGAATGAAAATGTTCACAGAAGTTACACTTATAATAGAAATAAAACTGGCATGTGGGCCAGAGAATTTAAAAGCAAGAATGTGAAGGTTGGAATTTTGTTAAAAAACCGACGTGAAAAACCACAGAAAAGAATGTTTGAACATTTATTTGTATTGCTGCTTGCTTCCTGTTCGTTTGTACACACTGAGTGACACGTCAACACAGTGCCACACAAAGACATTTTTTTATTCACACCTTATACTCTACCATTCAAAAGTAAGATAAAAAAATTAATAATAATTAATGCTTTTAATCAGAAAGGTCACGTTATATTGATCAAAAGTGACTGTAAAGACAATTATAATGTTACAAAAGATCAAATAAATGCTGTTTTAAAAATTCAGTTTCCACAAAAACATTGATCAGCACAACATTGATACTTTTTCAGCATTGATAATATTGTAATAAGAAATGAAGAGTTCAGATGCAAAAGCCTCTAAATGCCATTTGAAATTTTCTTCTTTAATGATGATTTTTTTGTATATTTAAGTTCAGTAATTTCACTTAAATGACTTATTTAAGTGAAATTACTGAACTTAAATTTACAAGTTTGATAAAAATCATCATTAAAGAAGAAAATTTCAAATGGCATTTAGAGGCTTTTGCATCTGAACTCTTCAAATGTTCTTTTAACATCAGTTTAACATTTTATATGATGTATCAAACCAAAAGATCTTTTATAGTTATTATAATGTTGTAAAAAGTACAATGTTTTTTTTTTATTATTATTATTTGCCATGCATCTGGCATTTGAGCCTGTTGTAGCAATAAAAATAAATTTGTCATTAATATTATGGATTTATCTATAAAGGTAATCAAAACAAATTGTGAACCTTCACATATTTCCCCCTTTAAAAGCTGCTAAGTGTACCACTAAAAGAGAGCTAATTCAAGAATTATTATTTTAGTCTAGTGACCGCATTAATCACAGTTTAGTGTTAATCACTGGTTGTGTTTGTTGCAGTGTGCATCTCTTCTGGAATGGGGCGAGAGCTTTGTGTTTCATGTACTGTCCCGAGAGTTCCAGCTTGAACAGCCAAAACCATCTGTCACCTGCCAACATGGAGTTGATCGTAGAGTCTGTGATGCCAAGGTATTAAAGAAAAGCTCACACACATCCCTGAGTTGTCATAATCACATCATTTTTACACGGTCTGTATGTGTAGAATGCAGCCTTGCCTGGTCCCTGTCGCACATCCGAGGATCTGAAGTACACCATGACTCGACTGACAGTTGATGGAGCCCAGGTGTTCATTGTTGAACACGGATGTGCAGCCAATATTAAGGTTAGTGATTAAGTTTGTGTTTTTGAAAGAATCCTCTTATGATCAACAAGGCTGCATTTATTTAACCAATTTAAATTAACTGTTCTATCTTTTTGCAATTTAAAATAACTGTTCTGTCTGTATGCCCATCAGACCGGAGCCTTGCGGTTGGCCACGTGTAATCTGCACACAGCTGCTGTCGGCGAAGGCATCAGTGCCGTTCTGCAAGACGTAGTTATCGCTCAGTACATCGAGCAACAGGAAGTTGCACGGCTTGGCCTCCCTCCGCCCCTCCTTCGGCGCTCTCATTGGCTTGAAGCCGGTTCAGTGAACTTTAACCTCATGACGGCTGACGTGGCTTTAGCCGCCGACCATCCAGCCAAATATGAGGTCCAGAGGCAGTTCCTGGAGCTTCATGACATGAAAACAAAAAGGTTCAAGCATATCTTTTATTGTATTTGGTCTATTGCTTAATGTGCAGGCAAGCACATTTACCATGTTGTTATGTGTGTCTTAGACTTTGGTTCCTTTGGCCGGAGGAGAAATATAAGCGAAGCCGGAATCGCTGTGGTTGTCTTGGTGGATGCCGTTTTTTCGGCGGCTCGGTTGGTGGCCTGGACTTCTTCCGTTTGGAGGAAATCACACCCTCATCAAGCTCGGCTTTCTCCAACGTCTGTGCAGAGAGTGACTTGTCCTATGGACAGTCATTATTACATCCAGGAGATTGGATCGTCACTAAGGAAACGCCTAAACTTCCGGATGGTATATTCTTTTTTTTGTGTGGCTATGATGATGCCGATTGGGTGTCATGTTAATAATACTTACTTACTTTATTGGTTTACTTGCAGCTAAAGGTGTCGCTATGCGAAGAGATGTGTGTTCTCCCGCTCCGATGGTGGACTTGGAGAAACGTGGCCAGCACCTTAGTCTTCACGTACCTCTGCGCTCTCACAGCTCTGCCTCTTCCTCTGAGGAAAACTCTTCCTCCAGTGCTGCCCTACCTCTGTTAGGTGGAGAACGAGAGAGTCCCTCCCCTTCTATTGAGTGAGTCAGACAGTGCTTCTGTATCGTATGAAACAATTCCAGCTTCATAACGTCTTTACATCTCAATTGTGAGTTTATGTCTTGCAATGGGAATTTGGCTTATTCCTAGTTTTAAACTTTTCTCACATTTTTACAATGAGTTGGAATTGGGCTCTAATAAGCAACTTATTTCATATGAAAAATAGCTTAATTATTCAACTTGATAACCTTTTGAATGGTTGTGTACACTGATAAACATTGGATGTCTTGGTGATAATAACCAATGATTAATTAGTTGTTGACTAACTCATTTAAAAGAACCAACTCAAAAGGAAATCAGACTGTTAGCTCTTTGCAAAATAAAACTGGTTCTGAATAAAAACGGGTTCTCGATTCCCACTACGTGTTTGTTTGTATGTGTATTTTACAGTGTGTGTGTTTTCAGGTTAATGCATGTAACCACTGATGGTCCAATCCCTGAGGGTCCACCATTACGCTCTCCGCTGCGCTCTCCTTTAAAGCGCCAGTCCTCGGTCCAATCGGCTCGCCTTGGGAGCACCAAGAGCCTATCGGCTGCTGTCTTCGCAGAGAAAGCCACGCCTCCTACTGGTGTGCAGTTTAGTAGCGAGGTTTCCCGTAGCGACGAAAACGTTTTAGACTCGCCAAGGCAGAGAAGAAGCTACGGAGCATTTCCTTTCACTCCGTCAGCTGATTCCAGCACATTCCATCAATATCGCTCAGTCGACTCCTCCATGTCTGTGGCTGACAGTGAAGCGTACTTTAGCGCCAATGAGGAGTTCGAGCCAATCAGTAGCGATGAAGGTCCAGGTACCTATCCAGGGAGGAAACGCAGAAGACGACAACAGGGTCAGCCCCACACAGAACACAGCCGCACCTCCATATACCACAGTGTGGAAGGACCTCTGTCGATCGCTGAGAGCCGCCCACCCCCGATACCTAGCCATACCTCCCAAGCCTCATTTGTCTCTGCACTTGGATTGGAGGAGGAGGGATCTGTTGAAACCGAGAAGGCGGACACTGGCCTTCTGACAACACAGCCACATTTAATGGCTTGTTACCAATCTTACCTTGCACATTATCATGTGTCAAACTGGACTGCTAAGCAGCCAACCAATAAGAGAACATCTAAGTCATCACTGCATCGGCCTCTTGACCTTGACACGCCTACAAGTGAGGAGAGCTCCGCCTCCTTTGACCAGTTGTCCACCCCTTCTTTTAAGGTAAATAGTTTTTACAAGTTTTTCCTTCATTGTAAAATATTATTTATGCAGTGGTGCTTTTTTAAGAAGAAATGTCATTACCAATATCCGGAACAAATATTATTTGCACAAATAAAATAATTATATTTGTATTTTCTGACAATTTAGCAACCCCTCCCAAATGAACAGTAATTTATTAATATGTTTAACTATATTTTATAAATATAAATGTTTTAAAAAAGAAGCCCTGTCCTTAAATTAATATATAAATATATACATTTATTGTGCTGTGTATATAATTTGTAAATTATTATTTTTATTGTGAAATAATGTGGTTGTGAAATAATGTTATTGGCATCATTTTCTTTAAATATAAATATTTAAATAAAGACATTACAGAATGTTCATTTACAGAATGAACAGTATATAATTTGATAATTACATAATACATAATTACATAATAATTTTCTTCATGCAGTGAGTAACTTTGGGGTAAAATGACCTGTTTAAGTTCTTTGTAAAAGTCACCCATGTCTAAGCATGTTGTTTGTTTGTCCTTTTATAGATGGTGAAGGCCGGTTTGTCTGCCAGTTCTCTATTGGACAGAGGAGTTCAGATCATGGGCGATATAAATAGGTAATACGATACATATCAAATCAACAGTGGTTATTTCAGTATCATGCAACATAATTACAAGCATGCATTTTGTGTGCATGTATCTGCAGCACACCTTACACACCCCTTGACAAGCGGGCGATGGACAACACTGATGAGGACACAATGACAGAGGACTGGACCGTTGATCAGCCTCTTGCCCAGACGAGAACCACCGCCATCGTAGAGGTCAAAGGGGCGGTCAATGTGGTCCTGACTCCTTTAGTAGCTGAAGCATTAGACAGGTCAGACATTATAGCCCACCTTGTGCTTAAAGACCCCATCATACCAAAATTATGTTTTTTAGTTCAGTCTGATTATGATAATATTAAATAACCAAAGAGATAGACTGCATTTTTATGAACAACAAATTAGTTAGTATTATCATGAATAATGTGGAAGAAATACATTTTTTGTGTTGTTTCTTGAAAATGGATGACTAATCATGCACTACACAGATTTTTGTCCAAACAAATGCTCTCTGGAATGAGACTGTCCCTTCTAATACCAACTGCGTCTGACTTGCATCCAAATCATGGCTGTGATATGCCTAAAGCCTATTGGCTGTTTAGAAAAGGAACAAACAAGCCCTTCAGTATGTTTTGCTAACATAGGAAATAACTCACAGGAAAGAAAAATGTTCTCATCAAGTGATTTAATGGGGTTTTTATAAATGCCACATGGTTTGTGAAATCATCTTTGTTGTTCTGTCCAGGTACATTGAGTCCATGGTTCACTTTGCCAGTATTCGCCACCCTGCATCAATCCTGGATGACCTGCATGGGAAAGTGCTTAATGAAGTGTATCAGATCAGTAAATCCACTGTCTCTGAGTCTGTAAGTGATCAATACCAACATAGAGACGTGACGGCGCACTCTGTCTTTAACGTGATCATGATGAATGTTGCGTTTTCCAGAGCACAGCGAAAGCAGAGCACAAAATATCTAAGACAGAGGGAACCACCCCTGGGTCTCTGAGCACACCGCATGGACAAACCGATCTGTCGATCAAGCCTGACAATGTGAAGATAAAGGGTTTGCAGGCTAATGTCACGGTCCCAAAGGTACCTGTTTGTGGTGTCTGTGTGTGTGAATGGGAGAAAGCTTGTCATGTAAAAATTGTCGACGTAAATACGTGTGCATGTTTTTTTGCAGGTGAATCTTTGTGTACTCCAGGCCTCCGTAGAAGAAGGTTCACCCTCCAATAAGAGTGTCACACATGTCTCTCTCGTGGCCTTGTGTTTTGACCGGATTGCTACTCAGCTGCGCATGAATAGGTAACTGCAAATGTTTGTCAGAATATTATATTTCTCATATAAATAATGTATATATATCACACATACCCATATCATTTTGACAGTTTATACTGCTCTGACTGGTAATGTGTGATGTGTAGGGGTATAGTGGAGGACACAGAAAAGCCCTCTGCTATGATGGAGAAGTACTCGTCTGCGTCTAAGATGGCACCTCAGTCCAGCGGTTCTCTCCGCTCTAATGCTGGGATCGAGAAAGGCAAGGAGATCGCAGCCAAACTCAACATACATCGCATACACAGCCAACTCCGTGGCCTGGACTCATCAGGTACACACACACACACACACACTCAAATTTATACCCATATATGCTATATTTATTGCACGTCTCTTGAGAATACTCTTGATTGGTCAGTTGCTGCATTCTGCAGTCAAATCATTTTGCATGACAACGTTATAAATGACATTGTCTCTCCTATCGCATGGATTTTCCATTTATTAGAAGTTATTCTAATATGTATTAGAATATTTAAATAAAATTAGAATATTTGATCAAATTACTCAATATTATCAATAATAATCTATGACAGAAATAATTTTTTTGTGTGTGCATTTTGTTTATTGAATACCTTTTGGAATTGGAGCTAAGTTTGTTCTATACATGTTTTTAACAGACCTTGGAGCTTGTGCCATCACTGCCATTCCTTTCAAGAAGTCTAAAGTTCTCTTCAGTTTGGAAGAAACTGATGACTTTGTTTTAGTGGATGAGACTGAGCCCTCCATCTCTACTGAGCACGTCCCAGAACACACCCCTGACCATGCCCGCTCTGGGGCCAGTCCTGAGAAATGGGGTTGGATTATGTTTGAGTGTGGGATTGAGAACCTCACTGTCAAAGGTATTATACACATGTGAATTTCAGAAAGCATTAAAGCTACACTGTGTAACTCTTTTAGTTTATTCTTAACTAAAAACACTTCGTTCTTTCAAAAATATATGTGTTCATTAATGTATAGTTACTTCGTTCAAGTAATAAAGTATTCTCGTGAGTGTATAATATGCCATTGAAAATACATAAGGGTAATGTCGGCCGCCATGTTGCCCCTCCATTTTGAAAGTACATTAGCCAAAGAGGGACATACACGTTAATTCAAGCTCGCCTTTAGCGTTTACGTTTGAGTTAACACTCATGGACGAGGTCGAACTGGAAGCCATATTAATCTTGGACTACATTGGCCACCGTAGGAGTTAAAACGAAATCAGAATTGAGAGGAACAGAAACTAATATTCCCTTGATGGTCATATACCTTTTCACCACTAGATGGGGGTAAAAATCACACAGTGTAGCTTTAAAAATGTGTATTTCAGGAGTAAGAAATGCATGTCTGGATCTTCTTCAGGTGGGCGGCAGTCAGGGGCCGTGCTCTACAGTGCTTTTGGGGTGATGGGGGAGGCCGACAACGGCGTCAGGATTGGAGTCTCGAAATCAAACGGTTCTAGTGGTTCTCAGACAGGAAGTGGCTACAGCACTGATGTATCTGATGATAACCTGCCCAATGATGGACAGAGCCCTACCTCTGAACCCAACAACAATTCAGACTCTGACGAACAGGTTCTCATATGTTGTTCACTGAATAGTTAATGGCCATTTAAGATCTTGTTGGTTTTCCTTTGGTCTTTGTTTCTCACATCATTTCTCACTCACGTTTGTCTGTGCAGGATGAGGGAGTGGAGTCAGATGATCTGAAAAAGGACCTGCCCCTCTTGCCTCCGCCTCCTGACTCCAGCAGTATGAAGCTGACTATAAAGGAGATCTGGTTCAGCTTTGCTGCGCCAACCAACATTCGATCTCAAGCTCCCGCCATGTCCAGGTACATATGTATTATAATGTGTGTGTGTGTGTGTGTGTGTGTGTTTGTGTATATATAGGTGTATATATATATATATATATATATATATATATATATATATGAAGAGTTCAGATGCAAAAGCCTCTAAATGCCATTTGAAATTTTCTTCTTTAATGATGATTTTTATCAAACTTGTATATTTTATTTCATTAATTTCACTTAAATAACAATTAATAGGTAATTATCATTGCCATTTAAGTGAAATTACTGAACTTAAATATACAAGTTTGATAAAAATCATCATTAAAGAAGAAAATTTCAAATGGCATTTAGAGGCTTTTGCATCTGAACTCTTCATATATATATATATATATATATATATAAAAAAATATATATATATAAATATAAAATAATATTAATAATAATAATTAATTAAATAGTATATAAATTATAATATATAAATATTATTAAAAAATACATCAAATATTTTTTTAACCAGAAGCCACTGATGTCAGATATATAAGCAATAAAATGTAATAATCTTAAATAAGATGTACACACAATTTTAATTGTGTTAAATTTGAATTAGTTGGGGACATATTTTATATTTTAAACTATAGATAGATGCAGAAAATCCCACTATATTTAATTTATCTTTGTCATTTGCATAGGGCTGTTATGTCGATAAAAGGAAAGGATCTCCATTTTGAACTAGAAATTCCCTCCCTGGACTCAAACCTCCCCCCATTTCTAGCCCTAAGTGTATATTTGGCTGAGTCTTTGATTCGGTTCAAAGGAAATCATGGATGTTTGTATGGCTAATGAGGTCTATGTTGTTGAATGTGTCTGCAGGCAGCTGAATCTCCTGAGTACTGCGACCCCTGCGGTCGGTGCGTGGTTGGTTCCCATTGACCAGCTGAAATCCTCACTGCAGAAACTGGACATGGAAGCCACACTACGTGTGTGCGCCGTCATGGGCTGCATTATGACTGAGGCCCTTGAGGTCAGACATGTTAATACTTGCACTGTTAGAAACCCACCATTCAATCAGCAGAGTTTTGGACTTAAACAGCCTAATTTTTACGTGCATGTTTATGTGTGCTTCAATCCAATAGAAAAAGAGTATTCACATTCCATTTCGCAGCAAGTATAACCGCGTCACAAAGCGAGCCCGATATCTTCACGAGAACCCGTCCTGCTTACTGTGCAATATTCTACATCGCTACCTGCAGCAGGCCGATTACAGCATTATAGAAGAGGCCACCATGGTAAGTCTTTATGCCTGCAAGGCACATTTGCATATGAATTAAATGTTCTTAAACTAATGCATTGTTGAATTCTTGATTCTGATTGGTTGATGCTCATTTCAAGGCTTCCAGGTTTATTGACTGCTGGAAAGTCTGAAATTACTTGACCCACCCATGTTCTTCCAGATTGTATTAGCAGTGATGTCCTGGCTTTATTTTTTAAAGCTAGATAACATGAAAAATGCATTGCAATAATAAGTGGCAACTGCAGCTTAAGCAGAATAATCATTTATTTTACTGATATTATTTTGAACTGTCTGTCGTTAATTATTCCTTGCTAATCTTTTATTGTGTATGCATCTTTATCTTTTTAGAATGATGGACTGCCTGCTCTGGTCACCCTGAGGAAAGGTATGGTGGCACTTGCGCGTCAGTGGATGAAATTCATTGTTGTCACTCAGGGCTTTAAGGCGGTTGGTTTGCCGCGTCCCAATCAGCTTCCTAAGCCCAAAGAGCCAGACCCCATCGAGCCTGATCAGACACAGGCGCCGGATAGTGGTGCTGCCCTGCAGAGTGACACCAGCGCTGATGGAGCCGAGTTTGAGTTTGATGCGGGTAATTATATCAAATCTGAAATCTTAAAGAGCTTATTTTTAACCTTATACTTTATCTATATTTTGTGTTATTTATGTGCATTTTAGGCACTGTAAGTGAACATACAATGCTGTTAGAGGGAGTATGTAGTCGTCCTGCTCCTACCGGTAACTCTGCCCCTGTGACTGGAGTCGAGATCATAAGAAAACTGTCCAAATCTCACGCACACAATGAGTCTGGACTCAGGATCAAGGTTTGTGTGGGTCTGTTTTGTTGATACTGTGTATTCGTTTATGATGGATCTTGGTCTAAAGCTGGAAACTAAATGTGTGGGTTTTTTTTAGGGTTCCCACCCTTACCAGTCCCTGAGCTACACGAGTGGAGATACAGCAGCTGATTCTCCCGCTCATGTCAGTCGGGCAGGGCTGCAGTCCAATCATAGCCCTAGGAAAGAATCGTTGCTAAGCTACTTGACAGGAAGCATCCACAGTCTGCACAACCTGCTAGAAGCAACGCCTCTTCGAGCAAACGAACAAACCGCAGCCAAGAGCACCTCCCTGACACGTACAAGTACGTGATTGTCTTCATTCAGAGTTTATTGCTTTTGCAGTCTAATATTAGACGGGTTAATATGTGATCTAGGACGACGAATGCATTTTCTTGATATATGGTGTTTCCTGTGAGAGTGGATTTCTATAACCTAATTGTGTTTTTCTGCCCAGAGAGTGTCTGCATGTCAAATACCATAAAAGTACAGGGAAACCAAACTGGGTTGGAGACTAAAATAAAAATAAAATACAAACTAAAATCAGTAAAATGTAACCGTAGTTACAAGTGAATTTAGACTTAACACCATTTTAATGTACATTATGGAAAATGGGTATTCATTTTGATATTTTCTAAAGATAACAATTAACTGTTATTGTAATAACATTTTATAAATTATTATTGTTATTAAAGAATAAGTTTAAGTGTTAGATCACGGTAATCCGGATGTTAAAATAGGGAAAATAAGTATGCAGAATTAATTTTCCAATTTCTGATACCAGTTAATGAAAGAGAAAATCTTTCTTTGTTTAACAAATATTTCCATTTAGTTTTTATCTATTATTATTTTTGTTTTAGTAATTCGTTTAGGGATGCATATATATATATATATATATATATATAATATATACTGTATATATATATATATATATATATATATATATACTGTATATATATATATATATATATATATACACACACACACACACACATTCAATAAATATATATATTTATATATGCATCCCTAAAAAACTACTTTTACTGACTTGTATATGACAAAGACTTGAGCAGTGTGCTAGTTAACCCTAAATGTCTTGTTTTTGGGTAGGCAACTTAGTGGGTGCAGACGTGTTAACAGAACACCCTCTTCTTTCGGAGCCGTTTTCCGTCAGCTTCTACAACTGGATGTCAAACGCTGTTGGCACCCGAACAGGCGGCAACATCCAGGACTCTCCCCTCAACCGCTCTCAACACAACAGCCTGCAGACCGGAGGTGAGCTATTAGAGTACTGACAGATGCATACAAGTATGAAGTCTGTTGACTGTATGTGAACATGCATCTATATCGGTCCATGATGCTGTGATTAGTGACTTATTTTAATTTTGCACTGAATGTCTTTAACTCTTTACATACAGGAGTGCTTCCCACCATTCCTTCTGCATCAGATTTTAACACCGTACTCTCCAGTGATCAGAACACACTGGACACACACTCTCAGCACTCACACTCCCAGCATAGCACAAGTCAGGAGGACCTGCTTGAACAAGATGAGACGAATCTCTGCCCTGCAGCTGTACAGCTAGCTGACGCACAGGTGCGTGCACCAGGAATACTTATGAATTTGTTATTGTTTATTTATGACCATGCACATGTTATTGCCTCTCTCATTCTGTGTGTGTGTGTGTCTCTTGGAATTATCCATACAGGTTGTTTTTAAGCCTTTGTTGAGTCACATTGGTATCCAGTCCCAGGATGCTCCTCCACTCAGTTACAAGATGTATTTTGGGGAGCACCTATCCTTCAGCGGCACTCTTGAGTGTTTGAGAGCTGACATTGTGGACTCTGACACCAGCAAAGAAAGGAAGAACAAACGAGCACACAGGTAACACAGCTGTCCCATGCCAGCTTTTATCTTTCTAGAGATATCCTAGAAAGAGTAACCCCCCCCCCCCCTTTTCAGAGTTTAATTTGGATAACTTTATTGTATTTATTTATTAAATGAATACAAATAATTGTGACTATTAAAATATTACTACAACTGCAAATGTCTTTATCAACACATTGTCAAAATGAATAACCAGTGGATAACTGCACAAAACAAAACAGTTTTGAGTTGACCATTTGGACTTGAGTTGTACTTGTCAGTTGAACTTGTACCACAAACAAATGATCTGAAGTCATTTATTTCACATGTAGAGTAGATTTGTGGAGTTCTGACCATATGCAATGTTTTGGATCCGATTTGAACTTTCGGTGTGTTGGAATATTTGATCTTTAGCGGGTAGAATGAATGGGATCGCTTGACCGGATGTGATCTATGTGTTCTAATTGAAACTATGAGCCCAAAGCAAGATTTGCCACTAAAATGTCATTATTTAAACACTTTCTGTAAAATAGTTGTTTATGAATATTATTACATTAATATTTACATTGACTATATATTGTTTTTCTCTCAAACATATTGGCGGCCATTTATTTTATCCTAATTTATCATTATTCATTAGTTTTACCATGGTGAAGTGGAACTTGGTCTCTTTTCCCCTTGCTGTCTCACAATGAACAATTGTCTACTTTACCTACTGAGTCCTCAAGCTGTCATAATGTTGCATATCGCTCATTTTAGTATGGTATGTTTTTGTGTTTCAGGCAGGGCATGGTAAATCTCCCCCCTCTTGATTTCAAGCCTGCCCTGATGATTGAGACTTTCAGTTTGAATGCAGTCGTGCTAGAGAAGTGCATGTCAACCCCTCCCTCTGCCAGCGCGCTGTCTTTCCACGAGCTGAGCCGGAGACCCCAGGCTAGCGTGCACTGCCATTTTACCCTCGCTTGTCAGGCGATCCGCCAGCATGTGGATATGGCCCTTGTCCGCCTCATTCACCAGTTCAGCACAATGATTGATGACATCAAAGCCACACAGACTGACATCAAACTCAACCGCTACACTGCCGGCTCCTCTTCCCCCACGCCCACCAAGGCGCGGCCTTATCGAGAGTTCCGCTCGTCTGATTTCAGCCGTAGTTCTCGTGGGAGCCTGAACGGAGCTGCTCGACTGGGCACTCAGAAGAGCAAACGCACCGTGGTCGGGCCAGGCCTGGACACACTGACCAGGAATCGAGAGCCTCGAGGAAGGGGGACGCTGGGACGTTCAGAGCGAAGAACGTCAAAAGTGTCGCGGAAAGGTTCACGTGACGTGGCGGATCACATGACCATTCAGATGGATGACTCGGACTCCATCACAGTGTCAGAACAGAGCGAGCCGTCGGCCGAGTGCTGGCAGAACATGTACAAACTTCTTAATTTCTACTCGCTCATATCAGACCCCACAGGCATCCTGGAGAAGAACCAAGACAATGCCCTCTCAGGTAGGACGTCCTGCTCTGTTGATTTCAATTGCTTTTATGTTATTTCATGTTTTTTCTTTAAGAAAATAAAAGTAGAATGATAATTTTAAAAAGAAAATGAAGCCTATTTTGGCTATTTTTTTCAAGAAAATTAGTGATGATTATATATATTATTTAACATGAGTAAAGATTAATTCATTAAATTATTATTTTAATTTTACAATATTCTCAAATATGATTCTTTTAAAATTTTCAGTTCTGTGATGCAGTAATGAGCATGAGAATACAATAAATGTATATTAAAGACACCATAGCAGATTTTTGCACCATGATGTATAAATGCTTTACAGTTTAAATATGTCATTATTTGATTATACATTATGGTATAAAGATTTTGTGGTGATGATATTTAGAGAGAGGAGGCACTGTTAAAAATAATTTCATGCTGCAAAAAAAAAATATTTTTGCATCTTTTTTGCACCTAAAAATATCTGCCAGCATAATCATCTTTGCTTTTGGCCAAATTTGCCTTTTCAACTGTTTATTTTTGCTATTCAGAGGGTGGGAGGAGTCCTGCGGATCCTCCATGTCGATTGGTGTTTGAATCGGAGGGCGAGACACCGCCAAGTCGGCTGGGTCGTAGGCGGAGTTTGGTAAGCTCTGAGCCCCAGCATGTGACACTGATCGTGTTTGGCGTTGGGATGGTGAACCGCACGCATCTGGAAGCAGACATTGGTGGACTTACCATGGAGGCAGAGCTTAAGAAAATACATGGCAGTTTTACGTTAAAGGAGAAAATGAAGGGTAATGCAAACAGCATTCACACACTTTTAAATATTATTTTACCAACTAAAACCTTGCAGATGAAATATCCTGTAATCCCTGTTCTCTTGCTGTAGACATTCTCCATCAGAAGATGACTGAGACCTGTGCCTCGGCCCATATCGGATGTGTGAACATTGTGCTTCTGGAAGGAATCTCACCAGATATACAGTCAGTAATTCCGTTAAGATCTATTGAGTGCTCTGTCAATTATCATTGTCTACCTTTAATACATTCATTTACATTGAAGTGTGTAATTTTGATGGTCCACTCTTGACAAGAATTTTATTAGAATTACTACAAGTAACTTTGCAACTACATGTCAGTTACCATGTCAGTCATTAGAGTATCGGTTGACTGTCTACTTGATATCTACTAACACTTTTATTTTGATAACAGTCTACTAATACCCTAATGAGAATTAGTTGATATGTAGTTGCAAAGTTACTCATATTTAGTAGATCAAAAGTGAACCATTGAAATATAGTGTAACCAATTTTTCTTTCTACAATTATTTCCAATCCCAGTTTCACATGCAATACACTTTTTAGGCTGTTGGTAGGTTGACTTTCCTTAAGAATGTAAATGCATCTCTTTGGAGCCTTAAGATTTGTTCTGTTTATTTGATCGGTCTGACAAATCAACTTCTGGACTAAATACTAAATTGTACAAAATTTAGGACCTCATATACTTTCTCTGAACGAGGGACCAAAGTTACAATGGTTAAAAAGTTTGAGGTCTGTAAGATTGTTTTAATGATTTGAATGAAACACCTCTAATGCTCACCAAGGCTGCATTTAGTAGATCAAAATACAGTAACAGTAATATTTAAAAATGTGATTTATCCCTATGATGGCAAAGCTGATTTTTATTTTAAAAGCTGGTTTTAATTCATTTATTGTCATGCATCAAGCATTAATTTGAAATAGAAATGGATGCTTGAATTTATTTTATTAATTCCAAACCTTGAATAATAGTGTGTTTAGAGACTAGCTTGTCATAGAGAGTTGACTACGTTTCTAGCAACCACATGACAGCAAACCAAAATGAAAAACAAAAAAATTCAGAAACTGCACCCTGGGAACGACCCTGGGAAGCTTCAGTAAATGTAAAATACGTTTCCAGTTTCAGCCATGCAGCCTTCAATGCAACGTCTGAGTCTGGATTTTAAATTTAAATGCACTTTATCCCTAGCATATTCTCTGCTGTTGTATTTTAAAGTAGTTTGAAGTCATTCTTGGATCTGTTTTTGTTCTGAAGGTCTCTCTTTGAAATGTATTTCTAAGAGTACAGATTTATCACAGCATATTCGTGACAGTTTTGAAATGTTCTGTGGATAACTTCCCCTCTTCTATATTCCTCCTCTCTACTCTCCTCTGTTCTCTCTATCTGTCATGTTTTTTTCTGCCTCTCTTGCTGGCAGACTAGAGGATTTTCCAACCTCACCTACCAGCACAACCAAGCAGGAGTTCCTGTATGTCTAAGTTTCCTCAGTAACCTTGTCCTTTTCTCCATTACCATTCATAACATCTCCATAATATTTGGATATCACAGTCCTTACATATGTCAATCATATGACACATGGTGTTCACTCTTACTATCGTAACATTTCATACCCTCTCTAACCCGCCACATCTTCAGACAGTGGTCAGTGAAATCCTAACATCCTCATAACACTATTTTTCAAATCATATTTATTAATGCTGTCAGTGGGTAATATGAGTGGTTTTCTACTACCTAGTGACACTGAGAAAGGCTTTTGACTATCTGGACCACTTCACAGGTTATTCTGACCAAGATCTAACCACTTAATATGCTCATAAATCCCATTGATTGGTACATTTTTGGGGAAGAATCTGGTAATTTCAATAGAACTTCACTTGAATGGAAATTCAAGGGGGAAAAATTTCCCCACTCTAAACGGGCCCTAGTTGGTCACATGAATTTGCAACAGAAAGCTGCTTGGCCTAACTTTAACTTTCGCTACATTATTGACATTTGACATTTTTGATGGTGCGGTTTTATCTGAAATCAATGATGCAATAATAATAGATTGGCTTGGAGGTCTTTGAGAACAGTTTTACCAAAAATATGTGAAATGTTTTACCCTGTTCTTCCAAAAGTAATAAGTACAGAGCATTTCACAAACTCATAACTCTATTATAAAGTTTTGCTCTTGGATATTGAGTTCATGTGCGGCTATGTGCCTCACACAAAAGTCTTTTAATATCTTTTAAATTCTTGGTGCTTCAAACCTGGGAAAAGCTGTCAAATCCAGTGATTAGTTCCTTCTCAAATGCGCTCATTGCTGGAGCCCGGTGGATGTAATTGCATATGCGTCTGGTAATCTGATTGGAGCTTGTCATTTTGACAAGTGTTTGCCAATTTTTTTTTTCTGTGCAGTATGAATAAGATGGACAGTCCATGTTCAAGCTGTCAGGAGCTGATACTCTCCCATTCCCCTTTTCTATTAATCCATCTAGAGCTCTCTCTCTCGTTGCAGTCCCCATATCTACAAGGTTTCCATGTTCATGTGGAACATTTCACTTGTGAATTTTGCCAAAGTCTGTCTATACATTTCACAGACATTGTTTTAACATGCAGGCTGTGAGTTCAAAGTGAGCATTTGAAGTAAGTTCCTTTTGTTTGTGTGTATTTTGTATGTTAGGACTGTGGTGAAGTGTAACATCGCAAAGTCCCAGGCTTTATATAGTGCCCAACGTGGGCTGAAGACCAATAATGCTGCAGTATTTAAAGTGGGAGCTATCTTCATCAACATCCCGCAACATCCTGCAACGCTGCACAGCATGATGGTCCGCAGCTCCCATCAGCTCTCAAAACAGATTTCAGACCTCATCCGTCAGCCCTCCAACATGTGAGGCAAACCTCTGCCACTTTCTTCTCACAACTCCTATGATTTTTTTGTTGTTGTTGCCGATATTAAACTAAAATCGGTTTGCTGTTTTCATCAGCCCTCCTCCCAACCGAGAAGAGACACCAACACCGCAGCCCTCTGAAGTGAGTGTCAATCAAACTCCAGTGGAGGCCAGTGAGTTTCCTCAGCTGCCCGAGGGACTGGAGAAGAAGCCAATCGTGTTGAAGTTCAGCGCTATGCTCGATGGGATCACTATTGGTGCAGCCCTGTTGCCCTCTCTTAAAGCAGAATACAAGATGGGTCGCATGAAAAGCCATGGCATGACTGGTACCCACAATTCCACAAGCGAATTGCTAATTTCATAACAAACTAGAAAACGATTAACGTTTTGCTGTCTCCCTCTCACAGGTGCTCAGACGCGTTTTACTTTCGAACTGCCCAATCATAAGCTGTGTTTCCAGTCAAAGGTTTCCCCTGTGGACGTGTCGGCCATGCCCCCCACTGCCAGCCTAAATCTGCCTCCCGTCACCATGTCAGGACAGTACATTATACAGGAGCACGAGGGCCACAGCGACGCAGCCTGGGCCCCAGAATACAGCAACTATCTGCAGGGAAATTACTTGCGCTGTGTAGCTGAGGTGTGTCGTTGAACGTTCAATGAGAAATTGTTGTAAATGCCGTGCTTGATTATGAGTTTGTTCCAGTAATACACATGGATGCATATGGTTGAAATGGAGCATTTTAGAAATCTTTCTTCATTTTTAGATTGGGTCTTTTGAACACAACTTGACCACAGATTTGCTCAACCACCTAGTCTTCTTACAAAAGGTCTTCATGAAGGAGGTCAATGAGGTCATCCAGAAAGTCTCAGGTATGTGTGGTGAAGAACAAGTAGCATAAATGGATCCTTTTTCCATCTATTGACATATTTATCCATTTGAATTATTTATTTTTGTTTTTGTTATGCATTTATTTATTTTTTTGCGTGTGTTTCTGTAGGAGGGGAACAACCAATCCCACTGTGGAATGAACACGATGTGTCAACAGATGACAAACCCAAAATCCTGCTTTACTCTCTAAATCTGACGTTTAAGGTTTGGACTTCCTTAAATGATGTATTTATTTGTTAAGGTGAATTCTGCAGACTTTTTGAATATGTTTCTCTTTTGCAGGGGATTCAAATGACGGCCACCACTCCTTCAATGAGGGCGGTGCGCTTTGAAACGGGCTGGATTGAGCTTGAGCTGTCCAATCGGGTTCAGTGCAAGACTACTCCCACAGGAAGTAACTACCTGAAGCTTTTTGGGAAATGTCAAGTGGATCTCAACTTGGCTTTGGGGCAAATCGTCAAACATCAGGTAGCCACTGTTACAGAAATGGGCATTTTTTCATGCTCTGTTATTCATTATTGCCATATAAAGTTTTCCTGTGGATGCATGAGAGCGTTATAACACTTTCTCTTGCAGGTGTATGAGGAGGCGGGGTCAGATTTTCACCAGGTGGCGTACTTCCGCACTCGAATCGGTTTGCGCAATGCTCTGCAGGAGGAGATCAGTGGCAGCTCGAACAAAGAGGCCGTCCTGATCACCCTCAACCGTCCTATTGTTTTTGCTCAACCGGTGGCATTTGACAGAGGTCAGTCCACACTTTGCTTGTTTTTTTGTTTTTTTTTCATCTGTATCCATTGGGAAATTTTGGGGGGTTTGTAATTGCGTATTTTTCTTTTTTATTAGCTGTGCTGTTCTGGCTGAACTATAAGGCTGCCTATGATAACTGGAAGGAACAACGCTTGGCTCTCAACTCGGATATTCATATGGCCACAAAAGAAGTGGTAGACAAACTGCCAGCGATACAGCAGACCAGCGCCCAGGCCTTCAGCACTCTCTTTCTACAGCTCACTGTCAATGACCTGGGCATCTGCCTACCTATCACCAACTCTACACAGGTGGATCCTCACTGATACATCTAGTTTTCATTCTTTTTATGTTTAAACTCTCAAAAGCATCATAGGCCTAAGTAGATCTTAGAACTATTTCCACCAGTGGTCTCTACGATCAACTTAGCTTATGATGCTTTTGAGATACTCAGCCAGATTGGTGAGAACCAATTGTGATTGGCCTTTAACTGTATAAAGTACTTCCTGTCTTGCACATTAATTTTTTGATTGATGTTAAATGTTTGTTACTGTTTCCTACTGTACATTAGGCCAATCACAGTATTGATTTTGACACTGGCTCAGCACTGGTCTTAACCATCGAGAGTACACTTATAACAGCCTGTTCCTCCGAGTCTCTGGTCAGCAAAGGACATTTTAAAAACTTTTGCATTCGATTTGCTGAGGGGTTTGAGACAACTTGGGATGACTGGAAACCTGAGATCAGAGGAGAACTGGTCATGAATGCCTGTGAGTAACACTCAGTGTTAATGTGTTGTATCTGTTTTTGGCCCTATAACACTCCCCTGATTCAATGTGGCTTTTCAGGTGTTGTTCCTGATGGTACTTATGAGGTTTGCTCCAGAACAACAGGCCAGGCCTCTGCAGGTATGTGTGAAATGATCTTCTGAATTAATTTTACTTGGTCTATTCAACAACAACAAAAAAATGATGAAAAAATATTTTTCCATGCACTGCTGTTCAAAAACTTGTTTTTGAAAGAAATTGTATATGCTCTCCATTGCTATATTTATTTGATAAAAAATAAAGTAAAACAGTAATGTTATATATTTTATAAGAATATATTTAAAAAAAATATTTAAAAAAAATTTAAGCAGAATTACCCCAGTCTTTAGTGTCACATGATCCTTTAGAAAACATTGTAATATGTTGATTTGGTGCTCAAGAAACCTTTCTTAATATTTTTTTCAATGTTGAAAACAGTTAAACAATGTTTTTTAAACAATGATTTTGAATTGAATATCAATTGCAAAAAAATCTGCATTTATTTGAAATAATAAAGACATTTATAAAGTTACAAAACAAATACTGTCACTTTTATTGCTCAATTTAAATGAGTCAGTAAATCATAATTTCTCCCAAAGCGGGTTTTTTAACACCGATGGTAAATTACATGCATACTTCAAAAAACTGACTGACCCCAATCTCTTGAAAGGGAGTGTACATTGATAAAATGACCATAAAGACCATGCATTAAGAAAGTAAACATTTGATTTTTTTTGTCTGCATCCAATAACAAAACCTCCTTCAATACTCCAGAGAGCAGCAGCGCAGGGACGTGGACCCTTAATGTCTTGTGGAAGATGTGTGGTATCGATGTGCACATGGATCCCAACATCGGCAAGCGTCTGAATGCTCTGGGTAACACTCTCACATCTCTGACTGGTGAAGAGGACACCGATGACATCACAGACCTCAACTCGGTCAACATGGCCGACCTGTCAGACGAGGACGAAAGTGACGGCATGTCTCCCCCCATACACATGGTCAGAGCTCACATTTTTTATGTCACTATCATTTGTTGGCTCACTTTTATTGTTATTGTAAAGTGTTTGTGGCTATTTTTCTATTTTTAATTTACATTGTTTGTTTCTTTTATTTTATTTTTGGGATATTAATGTCATTTTTGTGTTCAAAACACACCATGTGAAGTTTCTTCTTAGGATTTGTGCTCAATGTCTGTGTAGTAGTGTGTGTGTCTGTGTTTGTTTTAAACCGGCCCATGTTTGCAGTGTCCTGAAGGTGATCTCAGCCCCAGACTTTCGTTCAGGAAGCGGCTGGTGAACAGCATTCTGGGCATTAGCCCCAGCCCCCCTCCCCTCTCACCTTCTGAGTGTCGTAATATTTCTCCATCATCCACAATCACTCGGCTAAAGTCGAGAAGTGTTCGCCTGACATCCTCAGCCAATGCAGAACGAACTAGAAATCCCAGACCCCTGTCCTGGGGCTGTGTATGTACTTTAGAGCTCCCATTTGCTTTACAATCCTCTCTGTTTCTCTGTCACATTCTTTCTCTCCATATTGTTCCTACTCTCAGGTTGAACGTTGCTTTTAAAACTAGTCAAATTGCTCAAAATCTTGTTGAATTTTGCTTAGAACTCTTGGTTTTGAGCAACTGAAATATGTTGAGCGAGTCTGGAGTATACGGTTTCCTTCTGCTTTTTAGTCTCAATCTGATTCCTTTCCTTGAGAAATGAATGGCCAGTCACATCTTATTTCGCATTTCCAAAGGATGCATTTCTCATGAATTGTCTTTGCTTCATTAATCAGTTTTTTGGGGTGGTGTTTTGATTTTGTTTGTCTGCAGTGATCCACGCTTGTTTTGACAGTTTTTAATATTCTGTGTGATTTTGGAACTGATTTTTATGCATGACCGTGCCTAGGGCTGGGCAGAATGATGGTATATCATGACCTTCTGGCATATTTCAACAGTTTTTTTTTTTTTAATCATTTATGTAAATATGTAAATGTAACGATCACAAGTTTGGAAACGTTACTATTGTTATGTTTTTAAAGAGGTTTCTTATGCTCATCAAGCCTGCATTTATTTGATCAAAAATACAGAAAAACTGTAATATTGTAAAAATATTACAAAAAAGGTTTTCTAATTTAATATACTTAAAAATATCATTTATTTCTGTGATGCAAATATGATTTTTCATCAGCCATTCCAGTCTTCAGTGTCACATGACCCTTCAGAAATCATTCTAATATGCTGATTTATTATCAATGCTGGAAACGGCTGCTTAATTTGTTTTATTTTTATTTTTTGCAACCTACAATACTTTTTCCAATATTGTTTGATGAATAAAAAGACCAGCATTTATTCAAAATGTAAATCTAACATTGTCTAACTGTAGTAATAAATCACAATATTACTGTATTTACTTTTTTATAAAATAAATGCAGCCTTAGTGCGAATAAAAGACCTCTTTCAAAAACATTTAAAAATCGTACAGACACCAAACATTTGAACATATTTGTCAAAAAAAAATTATAAAGTGGTGTATAACATTTCTGAATCGCTCATACCGTGATTTCGTCATACCGCCCTCCCCTAAGTATGTCTTGCATCTAAATGTGTTATATTGACAGTAGTTTCCCTCTTACAGGAGTCTGTTGACCTGCGCAGACAGGCAGTTATGAGCAATCAGATAATCGACGCTCGTGGACGGAAGTTCTCCAAGCGTCTGGTGGACATTAGAGAACTCAATGAGCAGGCCAAAGTCATTGACGATCTCAAGTAATGTCAGCCTGACATTAAGAACCAAAATACCTCAAATGATTGGCTTCTGCCTAAAATAAATCCCTATTTTTCTTGTCTTTTTCAAGGAAACTGGGTGCAAGTGAAAGCACCATTAACCAGGAAATCCAGCGCTACCAGCAGTTGGAATCTGTCGCTGTCAATGATATCCGCCGAGATGTGCGCAAGAAGCTGCGGCGCTCCAGCATGCGGGTAAGAATCGCTTTGATTCAGCTTTATTACTGCTTATTAATCATACACTGTAAATCTGGTAGAGATTAAATGGTTATGCTTTGTTTAGGCTGCATCTTTGAAAGATAAATGGGGTTTAGGGTACAAGCCCAGCTACAGCAACAGCAGGTCAAAGAGCATCTCAACAACAGGCAGACCAGCAATGAAGAGGTCGGATAGACCCAGGTACACACACTCACTCACTCTCTCTCACAAACGCAAACACTCACAGTTCTTTGCAGGTGGGTTAATGTCTTTCAGTTACACATCCTTACTTTCTTTCATTTTGTCTCTCTAAAGGGATGATCTTCCCGATATCAAAGTGGACTCAGCATCTCCAGCACCAAGGGTTACCTTCAACATCGACACGGTATTGTGCATGCATACATCTGTGTGTCTGACTCTGAAATGTCTGACTTTGTTCATTTGAAATGCTTTATGCATCTTTTTGTCGTCATTCTAATTCTGCATTCACACCATGTCATAGTTACCGTAAAAAAAAGTGTTTTTTGCGGTTCTTTGATGTCGTATACTGATCGATCTGAACAGTGGTCAGGTGGTACAAGTCGTAGCTCTCAGAAAATTGCAAATTCTACAAGCACATGAAGGCTTTTTGTGGTAATTACGACATGGTGTGAACGCACCTTAATGTTCCATCTTCATGTTCATTGTTTACATGTCAACGAAACTGTAAAGTTGAATAAAGCTTTGCTTTTGATATACACTACCATTCAAAAATTATACTATTATTCAGCAACGATGCATTAAATTGAAGTTAAAAAAACATTTATAATGTTAGAAAATAGTTATATTTCAAATAAATGCTGTGTTTTTTACCTGAAAACATTTATTATGGTTTCCACAAAAATTTTTTACTTTTTTTTTTTTTTTAAGTTTTTACTTTTTCAATATTACAGAATTTTTTATCAAATTTTTTTGATTACTGTTTTGATTTGCAAACATTTAAAAAATAAAATTTGAATGGTTGTGAACTTAGAAAGACACACTTCACACCGAGTGGTTTTGTAGGTTCACCTGAAAGTACTTCACTCTTGACTTTATAAAAGCCACATGTATAGTATGCACATAATATGCTGAGCATGTATGATCATGTACTGTATAGCTCAGAGTACCGGTTTTATTTATGGATGGGTTTTTCATAAGTTTGTTTGTGTTTAAGATGGAAACCCCAAACCCAATCCCCAGTCCAGCTGACTCTGTATTTAAGGTACCAGAGAAAAACGATCAAATCAAATTCTTAAAATCACCTCTGAATCTCTGCATGAAAATCTTCTTGTGCCAAATCAAAACTGCTTTTCAAAACTCGACCAAAAATCATCTTTCTCGATCAAATGGTTTTAGCCTATTTGGATCTTAAGTTGAAAAGCGTTCTTATTTTCTCTTGATCTCTCTTCACACATTGATTCACACACTCCCTCGCTCCATATGTTGAAGCTGCTCTTGTGCCGTGTTTGTAATAACTAATCAGCTCTTGTTTTCTTCAGCATGTCTAGAACTTGATCTGAGTTCATTGTATTGCTCATGATGTCTTGTCGTCTGTCCATCTTTTCATCTCTTCATTTCTCATCCCTCTCTCCTCCGCTGGGTCTTAGTGGAAAGCATGAATTGGGAAAAGGAAAAGCTTTCTCCAAAGTGCTCTGTGGTTATGAGCTATCAGCCAACAGATTCAGTTTGAATATGAGTCAGAATCAGACCAGTAAGGTTTGAGTACATTACAACAGATACAGGGACAGAATAATGAATGGATAGATCGATTAATTGAGATTAATGATTTGTAAATGTTAGGCAGTTGGATAAAGGAATTTCTATCTTGTATGCTAGATCAAGTTTCAAACTTACCGGTAAATGAGCATTAATCTAATTTTTTGATCCGACAGAATAGCTTCGTTCCCATTGAGCTTTTAGACATGTCTGGGTTATATTTCACCAAAAAGTCACATGGAAAGTAATAGAAATTGTAACATGAAGCCTTGTTTCAGTGCCATTTCCACAACAATCAGTTGTTATTGTGTTACAATAAGTAATATTTCTGTTTTGCAGCAATGAGAATCGCCATTGAGTATAATGATAATTACAAACTCAAGTAAAATGATCTTAAAATTCTGTCCGATACCAATATCCAGCAATTATTTTGATAATTGAAAATGGGCTTATAATTAAAATTCTATACTATTTTGTGTACGAAAGGTAACGCTTTACTCGAAGAGATAGTTCACCCAAAAATGTAAATTCTTTCATCATATCCTCACCCTCAGATTTTTCCAAACTTTTATGAATTTCTTTCAGATATTTTGAAGAATGTCAGTAACCAAACAGTTGATGGGAACAAAAAAAGAGAAATCCCCAAATATTATAATGCATTTATAATATTGGTTACAATTATTTATACAAAAATAATATATATATATATATATATATATATATATAAAATGCATTCTATATATAGACCATTTTGCAAGATGTAAACAACACTGGTCCAGAAGCACTTCCTGTTTCAGTTTTTTAACACTGCATAAAAGCTGGGATAAAATACAACCAACAGAACATATAAAACTGAATCAAAAAGTTAAACAAACATCTTTAAGATTTTTTCTTTACATGTGAAATAAAGAAAACGGTTACAAAATGAAACAGGAAGTGTTTCTGGACCAGTGTTGTTTACATCTTGCAAAATGGTCTATAAATAAAGGCTTTAAGATTACTAAAAATAAAATCCATTGTTTTATATACTGTTAGCGAATTTAGGCATCAAACAAAACGGTAAATTTAATGGTAAATTTAAAATTTAATGGTAAATTTAAAATTTAATGGTAAATTTAACAATCAATAATATCAACCATCTTAATGATCCTAAAATACATATTATTTTTTCTCTTTTTATTATTTGATGAAATGTGACCTGGATATGTCAACACTCGCTTAGTTGAAGAGACGTAAACCCTTTAGAAGAGAAATGAATGAATAGATGGATAGATGCGTAGATAGATCTTCTGACTGTTGGCTTTCACTGATTGTTGAAGTTCCCGGAGGAGACAGAGGTGGACCTGTTGTCTGTCACCATTGATGATCCTGCCCATTACCCATCATGCTCAGTGTTCAGTGCCCCTGGCACACCAGCTGTCTTTTCACCAACCATTCCCTTCCAGCCTGATGACAGTCGGCGGGACGACCTCTCCTCGACTTCATCAGAGGACTCGGACAAAGATGACGAGTTTGACAGGGAAAGGGCGCAGAGCTATTATCGCAGACCAGGGTGCGTTAAACACCGCGCTTGCAAACACTCGACAAACACAATTACACGCTCCCTAAACTGATGGTCTGTATATTTGTGTTTCTCAGGGGCTCTCAGAGGAAATCATCTGCACTTTCTGCATTATTCAGCGAGCGCTGGCCCAACGCAGCCCCTCAGCGTGGAGGATTAGCTCCGCCCACTGAACGGAACATTGACTTTGAGCTGGACGTGCGTGTCGAGATTGACAGCGGCAAGTGTGTGCTGCACCCCAGCACCCAGCCACCTGAACATGAAGATCTCGCAGTGAGGAGGTAAAGAGACAACCCAAAATGCCCACACATCACACATTTTGAAAATAAAATGAACTGCGGCGCTGAAGTAATGACATATTCTTGTAGGACAACATGGAAGTTAGCGTCACCCTGGTTCCCTCTACAAAAACACAATAGGATTTTTTTTTTTTCAATGGATTTTGGATTTTTTGACCAACAAAAGATTGACATTTTTTGTTCATCATCATAATCTTTACTAGCAAACACAGCTTTTATGAGTTTTGAAGCTTAAATACAACAGTAACAATATAAACATAGGCTATAAACAAACTTTTTCAGAGTTCATTTAAAGCCGTTTTCAGTTTGAGTTAGAATAGTTTGCAGTAGCATGGTTATAAAAACAACGAGGCTATGAAAGCAGACTGGTGTGTAGATGAGTTTAGCTTTCGGCATGATGACTTTTTATCTTCCTAACAACCACATTTGCCTACTTGTCAGCAAATAAATGCTTAAAATACACCATTAATTGTGAATTTTAATGTCGTAGAATAAAACTTGAAAATATCTTGAGCTTGTGTTGACCACAGACCTTATTTCACTCATTTAACCAAAAAAAAAAACCCATTGACTTTAGGAACTGTAAGTGCTAACACGTTTCTAAGTTTCAGATTCAGAGCTCTATTCTTCTGGATGTAATCTCGATCAGAGCTGTAAAGCATTTCTGTGTGTCTAAAATATCTCTCTGTTGTTTAGGAGTTGTGAGCGGAGCTCGAGGAGTCTGGATCAGGACTCTCCTCCTAAGAAGCGAAAGCTGCAGCACAGTTTAGGCTCCAGCTCTCATCTGCTGAATGCTAAGCGAGTACCTACCTCTCTGCAGAGCAAGACCAGTGACATTGAGACCACTGTCTTCTACATCCCTGGAGTGGATGTTAAGGTCTGCAGTGGATCTAATGATATGGTTTAAGTAAAGCCGATTGCACACAGAAGGATTTCAGCTACAATTTTTCAACCTGAGACTTAAGTTTTTGGGTGTACCACCACAAAAAACCTACTCAAATACACTCATAGCCATATCTATTTCAATGCGTCTGATTCGCACTTGAATTTATGCAACCAAGATGTCTGATGGGTTACAATGCTCAACCGCTGCAATAAAACATGTTACAAATGTAAAACTGCAGTAAACCTAAATGGATGCAGTAATGTACACTTTATGATTGGTTAACTGTAGCACTCATTTTCTCCTCTCTGTTTGTTTACAGCTACATTACAACTCTAAAATGTTGAAGACGGAGTCGCCCATTGCCTCGCGTGGATCTTCCCTTCCCAGAACCCTTTCCAAAGAGTCCAAACTGTATGGTATGAGAGACTCACCCGCACCAGCAGCCTCAGGCCCTGGAAAGACTAATACACTCCTCCCTCCCCCTCCCCCACCCCCTCCTCTCCCTTCAGGTACACACTCTCTTCATCTGTCGTCCTCTGCCGCTGGCTTCCTGCATGCGCTTAGCCTCATCTCTGCACTGGAGTCCACAGCTCTGAGCTCGACTGTAGCGCATGACTATCTAGGAACAGTGTTCACAGTTGCCACTCTGCAGGATCTTCTATTTTTCTTCTTCTATTTGGTTCTGTTGTTTTTCATGTTGATGTGATGTTGCTTGGTTTGAGACAAGCTTCCATTTATTAGTTGTTGTTATAATATTATTATTGGCAACATTTTTTTTTTCCTTGCTGATAGCAGCTAAAACTAGAAAAATAAATCATAGTTTATACACTACCGTTCAAATATTACAATAAAAAAACTGTAATTTTATATTTTATTTTATATTTTTATCCTGCGATGCCAAGTTGAATCACACGATCCTTCAGCAATCATGCTAATATGCTGATTTGCTGCTCAGGAAACATTTGTTAATAATATCACTTATATTATAATATAATATTTAGGATTCTTTGATTTTTAATAGAAAGTTCAAAAGAGCAACAATTTTTTTGAAATACAAATATTGTGTAACCTTATAAATGCTGTCACTTTATTCAGTTCAATGTGTCCATGACCTGAAAAGTCAAAGTATTCATTTCTTTCAAAAAAAAATCTTACTGACCTCAAACTTTTAATCAGAAGTGTATTATAGTAAAATATATATAATTTTTTTGTAAATGTAAATAAATATCAAGTAAACAAGTATCACTATCACACATTCACAGAAAACTTGCCATTTACCCAGCCTCATGTTGCTCTGATCTCAACACAAAATGAGTTTAGGTTTATGTTCAAGCTTCTCTTTTCCATATAATGAAAGTAGATGGTGATATCTAGGCACTACTATCCATTGATTGCCGTTAAATTTGAATAATTTTCCCTTACTATACTTGCATTTTATTCTTGTGTTATTAAATTTATTTATTTTTTTGCTGCTCTGTTGTGCTTCATGCATATTACTTGCATGCTGGAGGTGAATTAGGTGCCAAATGTTTGCATCCTGCTCTGAATCTTTTGCTTTCATTGCATGATAAATTAGCAGCAAAGGATTTTTCTCAACTTTGTGTGTGTGTGTGTGTGTGTGTGTGTGTGCGCGCAGCTAAAGGTAAACCGAGTGTAGGGGTGAAGATGGCTAAGCTATATGCATGGGTAGCCCTACAGACATTGCCAGAGGAAATGGTCATCAGCCCATGTCTGCTGGACTTCCTGGAGAAAGCGCTGGAGACAATTCCCATCACACCAGTCGACAGGAACTACAGTAAGTGTGGTTTCAGATTTATCATTTGAATATCAGATGATAAAATCACAATTCTGTGAGGTTTTTGTGCGTATATGTTATGCTGATATTAATACATGTGTGCTTATGTAGCCCTCAATGTTCCTGAGGAGGATGTTGGTCACTTTGATTCTGTGGATCCTTTGGAGGAGTCTCAGGTGTCTCTTGTGTCTTCTGCTGGAAATTCATACTCCTCCTTCCCTGTGGATGTGGTAGTTTATGTCAGGGTGCAGGTATACCAGCGTTCCTCCATTTGTAGTCATTAATGACCATCTCAAAGCGGTCTGTTCATTTCATTGTGTTTGTTCTTCAGCCATCTCAGATCCGGTTCAGTTGTCTCCCCATGTCTCGAGTGGAGTGCATGCTGAAACTTCCCTCGCTGGATCTGGTATTCTCATCCAATAGGGGTGAACTTGAGCCCACCAGCGCCACCCATCCATCAGAGGGCCAACACACACCTTCCTCCACACCTCCATCGGTACACAATGCCAACAGAGTACCTGGAAGCAAAGGTATGAATGTACGGTCACCGTTATCTTGCCAAGTAAGACATTTTCCTGGATCAACATATTTTGTTGATCCTGGAACAACATTCCTGTCTAATACATAATGCAATAATTTTTAGAGAGAGTTATTAGTACTGTAATCTTATAACTAACCAGTTGAACAGTACAAGGAGAGATATGAAACTGCTCTTTTAATTCCTTCAAATAAATAAACGTTAGACGATAAATGCATTACTTAAATTAATTAAAGCGATATGAAAATTCTTACATATAGCCCATTTTAAAGGGTGTGTTGACTAATGGTAATCATTGTAACTTCTTCCATCCCTCAGGTCCATCTACAGGGTTAGGCAGTCCTCTGGGGCGAAGTCGCCACCACAGCAGCCAATCAGATCTGACAGGCCAACCGATTAACTCATCAGGTCTGAGTTTCACTGCCTGTATGTCAGATTTCTCACTGTATGTGTTTCATCCTTATGGAGCCGGCAAACAGAAGTCTGCAGTTACTGGCCTTCCACCTGGACCAGGACCACTGGGTGAGAGCTCATTGCAAAGACATTACTCAAAAATATTGTGATGGTTGTTATAAGTAGAATAAGTTTATATACTGTAAAGATAATTCTAAGATTCTGGAGATGACTTTGGTTCTTTCAGGAGCAGTGGACGAAGAGGCCTCTTCAGTGACGGGCAGGAAAGATTCTCTCTCCATCAACTTGGAGTTTGTGAAAGTCAGTCTTTCCAGGATGAGACGTACAGGATGCCCTGCATTTATTGATACTTCCGTTGCTAGCAAGGGTGGGAAGATGGACACCACTCTTATCAACATCTCAGGTGAGTAATTCAAAATGACTTACTGGGATATCCTTCAGGATGTCCGATTGTATCAGCTCACTAAAGTACACTACTGTTAAATGACTTATCAAAAGTTTAGAGTCTGTAATTTGTCTTTTTTTAAAGAAATTTGTATTTTTACTCAGCATGAAGGCATTAAATTGATCAGAAGTGACTGTAAATACATTTATAATGTTAAAAAGATTTCCATTTCAAATGTTCTTTTGAACTTGTGAATCCTGAAAACAAAAATATTAAGCAGCACACCGGTTCAAAATCGATTATAGAAAGTGTCTTGCATTATTATATATTCCCAAAAAGATTATGTAACACTGAAGACTGGGGAAATGATGCTGAAAATTCAGCTTTGCATTACCTGAATAAATTAAGTTTTAAAATCTAATCAAATAGAAAATAAATATTAATACAATTTATAATAACTGACAATATTACTGTATTTTTGTGCATAAGAGACTTTTTTTTCACACAAAAAAACAGGAAAAAGTCTTACCAACCCCAAACTTTTGACATGTAGTGTTTAACAATACAATTCAATAAAAGGGAATCAATCATTCAGTTGCATCAGTAACTAATTTGTGACACTGTGTGTTTGTCTGTCTTCTAGCGGTGTGTGATATCGGTTCTGCATCCTTCAAGTACGACATGAGGCGTTTGAGTGAGATTCTTGCATTCCCACGAGCTTGGTACCGCAGAAGCATTGCCAGGAGGTTATTTCTAGGAGACCAGACCATTAACTTACCAGGTTATACATACTGTATATACTCTCAACATTACACAACTAGTTTAAAAGTTTGGAATCACCATTAAGTTTTTGCAACCAACAATTCAATACCAAATCAGCAACATAGTAAATCATTATTAAGATGTTGAATGGTGTGTTGAATACTTTTTATATATATATATATATATTATATATATTTTTATTTTATTTATTTATTTTTTTCAGTTAAAAAAAGTTGTGCTACAGAAGTGTGGCAATCACAATAAAATGTTTTTCAGTTGCCGGAGTATTAAGTACACTTCCATTTCGGGTATCAGGCATTTTATCAGTCTGTTGTTCTTTTGAGAGATGAAGGCTATTTCCTGCACTGCTGTCTAGAAAGAAGAAAGCAAACTGGATTTAACAATGACAGATGCCTGCTGGACAACGAGCAGTTTGAGAAAGTGACCCCTCACTGGTGCTCAGCAGGCAGCTTCATTGAACTGTACCTGTCAAACAGCAGTGCACAATCTACAACTGTGAAGAGATGCCTTTTAGGCAGAATTTAATAGACAAAAACTAAATCTGAAACTAGAGAAAAAGAGTGGAAAAGGCAAAAGGATTGGATGTACCTAAGTCTGAGGTATTGAGCTGTTTAAAGGGGTAGTTCACCCAGAAAGAACAATGTTCTCGGCTTCTCGCACACGCTACGTTCTATGTTTTTTAATGTGGGTAAGATAAAAGCCTAAATTATATCTGTTCATAATATGAAGAAATCATATTTCTTCACAATACTTTGATTAAACCACTCCATTCATATATCCCAAGTCTTATGGGTTTGCAACCACATATTGGTGATTAAATGATGACCGAATTTTCATTTTTGGACAAACTATCTCTTAAAGAAAAAGCATGTGATAAAACTTCTCCTGGATATCTTAATAAAACGGAGTCCAAACTTTTGAACAGTAGTGTATACCTACTCGCCTGTCCCAGTCATCTTGCACCTTCAGATGATTGCTGGAAAGCGTTGATGATAACTGCTGTAAAATATGCTGTAGCCTCAGGTCCTGCCACGCCAGATTCTGTGGAGAGCATCGCACAGCACCTGTCTCCCGAATCCAGCCGAAAAGCGTACTGGAGGACGTGGGACGGCCAAACCACTCAACACCCCTCCGTCTTTACTGATGCCACACCAAACCACGCACACCTCAAATCACCCGCCACCGGACGTTCCCGCAGCGTGTCTGACTCTTCAGCACCGCGCAGAGGTACACACACACAATCTGATAGAGGTTTGTTGATGATGTGCAGCTCTGTGGCTCTACCATCCTTATCTATTTAACCAATTGCCTGTGTGTGGGTTTCTACAGACTCTGTCACAAAGACCGCCATCCCGCCGTTTCGGAACGGAAAAGCAGCAGCAGCACAGCAGGGTTCGCCATGGGAGACTCTGGTGGTGTTCGCCATCAACCTTAAACAGCTTAATGTCCAGATGAACATGAGCAATGTCATGGGCAACAATACGTATGAGAATAGCTACAGAAACTATTTGATTAGTGCAGCTGTTAATATGCGTAATACATCTCTGTTTGATGTCTATTTATGTATGTGTGTGTTTACACAGTTGGACAACAAGTGGGCTGAAGAGTCAGGGCCGTCTGTCAGTGGGCAGTAACAGAGATCGTGAGATCAGCATGTCTGTCGGACTGGGTCGCTCCAAACTGGATTCCAAAGGAGGAGTGGTGGGTGGCAACATTGACGTAAACACACTGGAGATGGTCTGTAAGTGTACCTTTAATCATTTATTTATTTAGATAGAATGTTTTCGCTTTAAAAACGAATTCCTGAATACTTATTTTCTCTAATTATCAGACGATTATTTTTTTTTTTTAAAGTGTTATAATAACGCAATATATCAAAATTAGTACGTTCTGTTAAATGGTGTTCTACCATGGTCCATAAAATGAGTTAATTTAATGTCAAGTTAAATAATATAATAATATTTTTAGTATAATTGAATATGAGTATCAATTCATTATTTATTAATTAAATACAAATTACCCATTTCAGATCTCAATTGAAACAACTGATTATTAGAACCAACCCTGCACCCTATGTTTTTTTAATGATCCTTTGCATGCATGTTGTTCATACAAAAGAAAAAACAATCTGTTGTACTTTTGTTTTTATTGCAACTTTAAATACACTTAAAGCATGTCTGAATTCTACTTTAATTAAAAGTCATTAAGGCGAATTGCAAACAAAAAGGCTTTTTAGATCCATTTTTGTCTGACACAGAACTCTGCTGATAACCGATTGCTCTTCTAGCCCATATTTCAGAACATCCAAATCAGCAGCCCAGTCATAAGATTCAGATCACCATGGGCTCCACAGAGGCCCGGCTGGACTATATGGGCTCCAGCATATTAATGGGTATCTTCAGTAACGCTGACCTGCAACTACAGGACGAGTGGAAGGTGAACCTCTGCACGACTCAGGCCAGTCTATCTGAGAAAAGGTATAAGAACTGCCAATCATACTAGCTTATCAACTAATACCTCAACCATACCAAACGTTCTCTGATGTGCTTCTCCTCCAGTGAGATCTTTGTACATGGAGACCTGCAGTGGGACATATTCCAGGTGATCATCTCCCGCTCCACCACCCCTGACCTGATAAAGATCGGCATGAAGTTGCAGGAGTTCTTCACACAGCAGTTTGACACCAGCAAGCGGGCCCTGTCCACCTGGGGCCCGGTGCCCTACATTCCTCCCAAAACCCCGGTCATCAACATGGACAAAGGAGCAGCTGAACTCTGTAAGTGTGCTTGTGACCATTTTACTTTTAAAATACAATTTTGTTGACTAACATGAATGTCTTTTTCCTCTCAGATATGGATGCAGCTCATCACAGACATTGGCCCAGTGTGCTGAAGATGGTGGCTGGATGTCACATTTCCCTCTTCCAGATGCCACTCCCAGAGGATGCTGTGCAGCTGGGTGGCTCGATGAGTCTCCATGGCAACCACATGACTCTGGCTTGTTTCCATGGTCCCAACTTCCGTTCCAAGTCCTGGGTGCTGTTCCACCTGGAAGAGCCAAACATCGCCTTCTGGACTGAAGCACAAAAGATCTGGGAGGATGGTACAGACACAGTGCTAGTTTTCCGTCCACCCATCCATCATTTGCCTTTTTATAAATTGTAACTAACAGGTTGTGTTTGTTTTTTGTCTAGGCTCCAGTGATGATTCTACATACATTGTTCAAACCCTTGACTTTCACCTTGGGCATAATACCATGGTAACCAAGCCTTGTGGTGCTCTGGAGAGCCCAATGGCAACCATCACTAAGGTTACCCGCCGTCGTCATGAAAACCCCCCGCATGGGGTGGCTACAGTCAAAGAGTGGTTTAACTATGTCACTGCCATGAGGAACGAAGGTAAATGTTGCACACTCAATGGCTCTGTTCCAAAACCTAGTGAGCTGCCTTGCTGTCTTTCGCCTATATTGTAATATAGTAAATATTCTGGTTGACACTTCACCATAATAGGTGGTGGTATTGCAAAACAAATTGATGATGCAGTGTGTAGCTACTACTGCCACACAAAATCATATCTGCAATATTTTGGTAGGTGATGAAATAGAGACACAATTCCTGCTTAAAAAAAAACATTTTAAAGTTAAGACACCCCAGTTTGCAGGAAGTGGAGATCAACAGTAAGTACTTTTTCTTCACCGATGGTTACTAGTAACGGAAATGGTGATAAAATGTTCCGTCGACTTGCTTTTTTTCCCCCCATGACTAATATGAGATGATGGCGAGACGACAATAAGGTCATTAAACGATAACTGTGGCTATATCAACAAGAAATATTGTTGATGTATAAAAAGACAACACTAAAATGTAGTGAGACTGAACGGCTGCCTTTCAGACTGCCGTTCAAGAGTCTACTACAAACTTTCATGTTTGCAGTTGTTGATCGTTTGAATACCCCAATCAGAGCTTTTCTGTTAAAAGAACGCATTTTCTGCCCGAAGTTTAACTTCATCTTTGGAATCTGGCAACCATGCGCACTTATTTCTGCTCCTTTTTTGGTTGTTTTGATCAGGAGATTCAGTACTTTTTCAGAAGTTGGGTAATAGCGCCCCCTACTGTATAACAGCGGAAACGCGGTGAAGCGTTGTCATAAATGGTGGGGAAAGAGATAAAATGCTGTCTATATAGATGGTTAACTGAGATTTTAGAACAAAGCTAGTGCTGAGCAGCAGACACATGTTTATGATTACCATATTTGCCGTTCTTGAAATGGAATATTTGTATTTTCCTTGAAATAATTCTCTTTTCTTGCGTCAGAGCTGAACTTGTTGCGTAACGTGGATGCAAACAACTCAGAAAGCGACGCAGCAGCAAAGAACTCCAGCCTTCTGAGCGGCTTCAGAGGCTCCTCCAGCTACAACCACGAAACCGAGACCATCTTCGCCCTTCCCAAAATGCAACTCGAGTTCAAATCCATTCATGTGCAAGACCCAGAGGAACCTTCTCTCAGTGGTACAGACTAATAACCTGCCAGATGTTTATATTACATTATTATTATTCCTAAGGTTGCTGGACGCTTGTATGGCATGAAACCCCGCTGACTCCTCACTGTGTTGCAGATGCCGGCAGTAAACCTAAAGTGGAGTGCAGTGTGGTCACCGAGTTCACCGATCACATCTGTGTCACCATGGATGCAGAGCTCATCATGTTCCTGCATGACCTGGTGTCCGCATACTTGAAAGAAAAGGAGAAAGGTGAGATTATGAAATCCAGATTCACTCGGTTTCCCTTCTTCATAAATGTCCCTTGTCACTGAGCACGTGCTTGTGTTGCAGCTCTCTTCGCCCCGCGCATCTTCGCGTCTCGACCTGGTCAGAAGAGCCCCACCGCGCAGCAGGATGAAGCGTCATCAGAGAAGAAGGAAAATGAAGAGGTGGTGAACTACACCACAGTGGACTGGAGAGAGTTCCTCTGCAACACATGGCATCTGGAGCCCACACTACGGTAACATGACCTCAACTCATGTTCCACACAGACCTTTCTGATGTCAAATAGACTTATGTTAATAGACGGTTGCTGTGGGGATCTGGGTGGTTGCTAGGTGGTAGTTGAGTGGATGCTAGAAAGTTCTGAGTTATTGCTAGGACATTGGCTGGTGGTATACATACTCACTCACCATCATTAGCACAGGTTTTCTCTTGTCATACATTATTGTCTGTTTGACATGTAATGTTTCAGGCTGATCTCGTGGACGGGCCGTAAGATTGATCCGGTGGGGGTGGACTACATTTTGCAGAAGCTGGGATTCCACCATGCCAGGACTACAATTCCCAAGTGGCTGCAGAGAGGAGTGATGGACCCTCTGGATAAAGTTCTGTCCGTTCTCATCAAGAAACTTGGCACGGCATTGCAGGATGAGAAAGAGAAGAAAGGTCAAAGAGACAAAGATGAGCATTAACTCAGACACTTCAATGTATTAATACATTTCCGCTACCAGGAGCCATCTTTTTTTTTTTTTAACCTTGTCTGAAACCACTGGATTTATCGCAAACTACTGTACAGCACTCACAAATGCATCACAGCCATTGCTATACTGTGTGAACATTAATGTTTGCCCTGGTTCATATGGCTATTACTCTTGGGTGACTGAAAATGTTGTTTTTTTGTTGTTTTATTTTATACATTTGAATTTTCAGATCAAGTAAAGATTGGATAGCTGCTGCTGAATGCCATTTGGAGTTTTAACATGGATTAAATGCACTTACACGTTGCTGACACTAACAGATGAGCTGTGATATTAAGCTACAGTATACGAGTGTGCTCTTGAAATCGGTTTACATGAGTTCAGAGGAGCGATAAGCATCCTGTGTTCTTTCTCGAGGTGAATATACTGCTGAATATTGCCAATCAGACTTTTTAAGTAGTTTTATTTAACGTTTTAAGAGCAAACAATACAGGTAACCGCTGACCAGGTGGTAAAGTGTTCTTTCAGCCAGCAGAGGAAGCGTGAACATCCCTATGCCTAATTATTCCTTTGAGAGTGACCAAATTTTATGCCTGATCATAACACATTTTGAGGGATGAGTTAGTGGTGATGCCTCAGATATTCCTGTGAATACACCAGAACCTCAGATTGTGATGTGTAATGTGAACTGGCCTATAAAGCAAGGCTCTAACTTAAATAGACAAACAAAATGTAAATATCTTAAATGCATAAGCTGTTACCCATGTTAGGCCTGTGGTGATAGTGTTTTTCCTTTTTTCATAAGTGCAATAGACCATTATGTACAGAGGTAAATATGTTCAATGTGCTGATTTCTTAACTGAATAAAATCATTACTACTAAAATGAATGATACTTGCAAGTGATGCTTTTTTCTTCCACATTATACTTCACTGATTTGTAAACTAAGATGAGTTTTGTTCATTTGTTGCTGTGGTAATGAATGGTTGCCAACAGCATTGTGCTACACGGGTGTATTCTTGCAGGCTTTAAACTAGGTGAAATGCTCCAGAAGGTTAAAAAAGGGGGCTGACGTGATGTCCATTGTAATGGACGCAGGGTCCGAATGGGTTAAATGGATGACGATGGGCTCCTTAGAACTAATGTGTTCAATTGGACATTGCACAGCTGATTCAAATTACTTGCATGTGACTGTGATTACACGAGGTAAAAACTATATAAATACTGTTCGTTTTCTCACAAAAACCGCTCGTTTCGTGTCTAGGCATTAAATGTTTAATTTTGACTTCTCTGTGCATGTTCTTTGACGTGGACCCCTGAACCTGCATTATATGACTGACAGACAACACAGGTTTGACCTAAAAATGTCAAAATTGAAAATACTGTGGAAACAAAGACACCTACATCGTGGATGCCCTTGAGGTAAGCTAAAACATGTCAAAAATTAATTTCAAAGTGAACTATTCCTTTAAAGAGCTCCAGTCATAGCATTTGAAATGTTCCTATTTTTGTTTTGGGAGTTAACGTTATCCAAAAACAGTTTAACGTGCATATAATATGCATTTAATTTTACCTGATTTGGTCAACGACTCCCAAATGACTCGTTCGACGATTCATTTTCCCAAACACCTCCTTTGAGTAAGTCGACTCTCACTTTTGAAAGACAATAACTTTATATACGGTGCACTTTCAGATATAAATCTATGCAGGATGTTTTCATTCCCTTAGAGCTATATTCCACACTACATGAACAGTCATTTTCAAAAATCCATGATAGGTGGTCTTTAATTTACACTCTGATAGTCCTCTCCTTTTTAATGCACTTTTAAATGGTTTCACAAATCCAGATTTTTGTTAAAGTGAAGCTGCAGTAGGGAAGATTCGTCTAAAATGGTTGAAGACTGCAAGTTGACTCACTAGCCATATTTCCATCCACTTTTCAATGGAATTGTCTTAAGTTCGGTTAAAAAAAAAAAAAAAAAAACCTCATGCGAATAAAGCTGGTGAAGTGTGTTTCCATCCAACGGCTTTAAAGCGAATAAAAACCTGTACGTAATGACGTCACGTGCTGTTTTGCGATCAAATTGGTAACGATATATCGAATTGATTTGAGACATTTTAAGGTGTTTCCATTAATTTTTGCACTGAATCGAACAACTTTCAAGCAGACTTTTGCGAACAAAGTTTTGGTAGACAAACGGATCGCGCCATCTAACAACAATGATCAATATTTCACAAGTTGTAGCCTAATAATGCTTATGTGCCAGCTGATAGCGACATATGTAATTAAAAATGAGTTTATTGATTTAAAAACAAGTATTGCTTCTGCTAAAGAAAATAGTATGCTCCGTCTCTGAACTGCGTCCATGGCAACGGTGTGTTAGCAGCGCCCCTGCCAGTCTGTTAACAAGAAATAACAGACCACATTCTACATTAGAATTCAACCAAGCCACGTAATAACCGTAAAGCAAACCTAACCTTAGAACACCTTGCTGCTGATGCAGATGCACGTCGACAACGGAGGCCAGTCTGTGGTGTGGGAACGACAGCACTCTACCAGTTCTGATCGTGGTTCAGATCACGGAAACCCTTTGGTTGAAGCATTTTTTTGCTTTGTCTTTGTTGACATCCGCCATGTGTGCGAAAACAGAGCGGGAATACTGGCCGGAAATGAACTCGTCTTCTTCTATGTTTTTTGGCGTGTGGCAACCATAAAAGGGCCTAAAACTTAGTCGCAATTCATTATTTATTCGACAAATAACGTTTCCATCAGCTTTTATCGCATTAGCCGGATATCGATCAAGATAAAATCCGATGAGACCGAACGTATTTCATTTGAGTCGATATTCATGAAATTTAATCGAATTTTACAGTTTCCATAAGGTATTTTTCATTCGATATCACTTAATTCGGATAATGGAAACATGGCTACTGATGAATTGTTGTGGTAATTGACCTTATGCACAGCTGCACTACATCCTGAACTTAAGCCAGCTCCTTGTTTCCTGTCTGTCATTATTGGACAAATTGATTAATCCAGGTGTGCCTGACCTCAGTAGTCACGGCAACAATAATCAGACACACCTGAATTAATCAGTTCGGCCAATAATGGTAGACAGGAAACAAGGAGCTGGCTTAAGTTCAGGAAGTAGTGCAGCTGGGCAAGAATTTCGTCTCCATGGTAACAGGCAATCATATTATCAGATCGACTGTCTCCAATGCCAAAACTGTCACCCCCCCCCCCCCCCCTCAAAAAAAGTAAAAACTGCCCCCCCCCCCCCCCCCAAAATTATATTCCTATTTTTTTCATGCTATTAAGGACATGATGTAAAGACGGATGGCGTTACTGACATTTCCCGCAAAAACCTGAAATTTTAAAATAATTTGCCTTTGTGACGGGTAATGCAATTTGTTTACTTGCTCAGTTTTTGTTCTTCTTAAAAAAAAAAAAAAAAAAAAAACATACTGCAGCTTTAACAAACCACAAACACAAATGGGAATTGAAGTTTGAAAACGACTTTGAAAATGAATGAATTTAAACGAATAAATGTAAATTAAATGAATAAAAAAAAATCACAGCACAACTGCTTGAAACAGCTTTATTTCTCGTAAGTATCACAAGAAGCCCGTCATGATCTGCCGTTTTAAAACTCTGAATAGGTAGATTTAACATCCTAACGTCCTGGTTACTCAAACTCAAAAATGAGCTACAAAAATGAACCAAGCTATATATAATAAACAAAAAAACTCTGCTGCTCTATACAGTTATATGAACTGACTCTAAAAATGTAATTCAAGGGCTACCCATAGTGTCTTATTTAAAGATACCACTTGTTAAAAACAAAAACTTCTGGCACCTGTTACTAACAATAAATCCAGTATTATTATAAATTTGGTCTTTCATATACATTTCCATATACATATCTACTGTTTAAAAAAAAAAAAAAAAAAAACTATGCCAAGATTCAAGATTCATAACGGCGTAAAAAGGTTTCAAGTTTGGCGTCCGTAATGCTGTTTATTTGAGGTGTTTAGTCTGTCGGCTCTGTCGTCTATTTGGCAGTGCATGCACACACACACACACACACACACACGAGTGGAACATGAGGAGGCAGTGTGAGTGGAGGGAGACCTGATTCGGTAGCTCTGAGGAGCTCTACAGTGTTAACACGCTTCCCTGATCAGACACATACAGTGCTTTCAGCTTGGCAGAACAGTCACACGACGTCAAGATCACTGAATCATTTGGGGCAGGAGCTGAGGAGGTTGTCGGGATTAGTGGGAGGAAAGGCAGGTTCCATAGTTCGATATCCCACTACACGTCAGTGGTCTTTCTGGACCTCTTCTTGAGAGGTGGTTTGCTGCTGGTTTTGGCCTCTGTTCTGCGCCTGTACTTGCGTGGTTTGGTGGATGAGGGTACTTCAGCGCTGTGTTCCAGTGGGGGCTCTGCCTGAGGGCGGATATCGGAGTCTTCATGTTCCTGGCAGCAGAGCTGGCCCATGAGCGGGTGAGACCGCAGCGCCCCCTCTTGGTGAGCCTTGCAAAAAGAGTTAGGGCACAGCTGGCAGAAAGCATCAGAGTTCTTTCCACACACGTCACAGTGATGCCAGGGACAGTCCCAGCGACCTGGAAGAAAACGGATCACAAATGTACTCAGTAGCAGCAGTATTGGTATCAATGATAGGATGCAATTAAACTAATATTTTAAACTTTGTTGTATCCACATTAAGTTGGACTCTGAATGTAAAATTATTATAATTTTTAAAAACTTAAACACTAGGTGCTATTAATCATTATTGTTTGTTTTTTAATTGACTGTAAGCATTAGAGTAAAGGTTACCAAATGGTCTCTTGGTGCGGTCTAGGCAGGAAAGGTGATAGGCTTTAGTGCAGCCCTTCTTGTCACACAGAACCAGCTCTCCACCATCGCCACAGCGGAAACACTCGTCCTCAGACTTCTTTCCTTCGTTACGGGCCCTTCTCCGCTTGGGCTTTTTCTTCTGAAGCTTGTTTTTGGGCTCAGAAGGATGACCGTTCTGAAGTTGATGGGTGAAAAGCAAGTGTCAAGGCATTTAGACTCCCGTTTGCATTTATATTGATACCCCGTTCAAGGAGTGGAAAGTAGCAAAGTAGTTATGTAGAAGATGTTATCCAAACTTGAAGTACAAATATTACAGGGACAAACTTAGTTTCAAACGTTTTGAAGGTCACAAAGGTGACGGCTCATACTTTATAAGGCTCAAACCTTCTAAATACCACGCCTGAACTTTAAACACTACACCATGCCAGCAAGATCTCAATAATAACAGTCACTCACCTTGGGTCTGTCACCTAGAAAACCACTGCAGTTAGGAGCTCCACAGCGACACACAGTCTTTTCATTCCCAAGACAGTCCAGGTTATAGTTAAATGTCAGCTCAGTGCCTGAAAACATTGACACACAAATGGCCAATTAATTCTGAGAGGAAAAAACAAGATTTGGAAACAAAAGATAGGTGGGGCGATAGCTAGAAAATGTAGTAAATTGAATATAAAATTTTTATAATAATATGCAGAGGGCCTGCCATAGTCTAATCTGTCCCACCAGTTTCATAATGGACCAAAAATATTTTTAATAGTTTAAATTTAATAATAATTTAATAACAAGATTCTATTTTATAAATCAAACAAAAATCAATTCACGAGTTTTCCGCAGTCAAGTCTGTAAACCTGTTTTCATAGAAACTAATTCTCCATCCAAATAAAAGCTTGTGGATTAAACTCTCCCAAGAAATTAAAACACTAGATATTTTTATTATAAAAACCATACAAACTTAAATATTAATTTGCATTTATTTTACAGTGCAGGTGTATCACACTGCTCAATGTATAAGTACAAGTCAATGCAAAGTTTTTTCCTTCTTCAAAAATGGGTTGACGCTCTTAATTTTGCTCTCCATGTGCACCAATTGATGCATTTAACTTTAAACTGTAAAAAAAAAAAAAAAAAAAAAATCTTGTTTTTTGTTCAGAACTTGCTTAAATTACTGTTTTTCGCCCAAAACCAAGGAACCATTATTTTAACTGCTTTTGGCTAAACAGATTCTAAATATTTTATACATTTTATTTCTTATATGTAGTATATCCAGTTTTCAAGATTTTAAATGGTGATTTTTTTTTTTATTTTTTTTTTACATTTTAAAGTTTAGTGCATTATATTTATTCATAAAAAATATTAAAGCAACACTCTAGCTAAAATTAGAGTGAGGAATTTTTTTATTTCAATTTATCACCTAGCCTTCCACAAAAATCCATCACATCTCTTATTTTTAGAATGTGAGCTCACCAGAAGGGATGTCACACACAGCAAACAGGCCCACGCGAGTGTCTCCATTAACTGTCCATTTCTGAGTCTCACAGTTGGGCTGGCAGCTGTGGTTCATGAAGCGAGAGTAGTTCCCTTTCGGTCCCGCATCAATAATCCGATCCTGCACACAATCAGTGTATAGAACAATGAAGGTAGAATGATCACAAACCATTATGTTGTCGTGAGCGTGTTACCTATGGAATGATCTGTATTACTGTGTAGGGGCGTCGGTCTTAAAGTGACAGCATTCAAATATACCAACCGTCATTAAAAAAAAACACAAAAAAAGGCATGCACACAGCCAAGCGAAATGGGGTCTTCCCGGTCTTGTTCACCCAATGCGCCATTTTTGCCGTGTGCACCTTCATGCTCGTGCGGACGCGTCAAGTATAACAAGGCTTTACTCCGTGTCCTGAACGGTAAAGGTGCACAGAATAATCTCCCGTAATAGCAGCTACCGCACCACTAACTCCACCTCCGTTTGCCTCCTCAGCTGATATTAGTATTTAAACATTCTCTATGATAAAAAATATTTTAATAACACAGGTTTGCCGGTTGTAGAGTTATAATGACGGTGTTCAAATACATAACATTAGACTAACGTAAACCAGCTTATAGCATCATGATTCAGTATGCTAGTATTTATTTGAGATGCATTATGTTTTTTTTAATCAATCGAGCAGCAGAAACATATTCTTTATTTTAGCTGACTAATCGATAAAATAATCATTTAGTTACTAATCATTTACCCCAGCCCTAATATTTAGTTTACAAAGAAGACATTGCTTTTTAATATATATTTGATTACTTTATACACTATGTAGTATTTCTAATGCTTGAAGTTTTTCAGATTTGGGTCATATCACCCACCCCTAGCTGTTCAGTGACACTACCAATGCTCTATAGGGTCCAAACATGCCAAAATCAGGCATGACAAGCAGAGCAAGCACATGGCACCTTTATTTACCTTGTCAATAGTGAGCATATAGAAATGTGAGATGTCGTTCTCTTGAGCGTATTTGATTCTGGCTCTGCACTCCTCCTCGTCTATCAGTTCACCCACATATTCATTCACAAATTCCCCCTGCATGACACAGAAACAGCCAATCAGCAATCACATACAGCAAACCTCATTTGCTAAATATTTTCAAAAGCTAGTGGACGTACTTTCTTAATGTCTCGCAATGACAGCAGGCCCCAGCCTTTGCCTGCGGTGCGAATGATCTTGGTCTCGGGATAGTGGCGTTTGGTGAAGTCCTGGTTTTGGCAGCGCTCTCCAGCAGGACACACTTGAGGATGGCACTCGTACAACAGCATGCGGTTCAGACACTCGGATTCAAAGCTGCAGGGTCGCTCGTCCGACGGCTTACAGTTACACTTGGGGATCTCGGAAATGTCTGCGGTGTAGACCTGCACTCGTCCACAAGGCTTATTCACCTAATAACAAATAAAACCATTCAAATTAAGCTTTTAAAATCTCTATAAACAGATTCACTACATTCAGAACATTAAAATAACTACAGAAATGGTCATGCACTGGAAATTAAACCATGGGAGTCTTATAAAGATCATATGTTGAATGGCAATACCTTGATGTATTTGTATGGAGGAGGTTTCTTGTTGTTCTCTTGAGCCTCCTTGGCCTCCCTCTCCATCTCAATCTCCTTAAAGCGAGTTTCAGCCTCCAGCAGGGCTGCACAAATAGATAGAGGAACCATTTCACAACAGCACTGACAATACTGCGATTACAAATTAGATAATAAAACAAAAGAATATTTTACCATTCTTAAAGACCTTCCCAATGCCAGTCTGTTGGTATTTGCTTCCCCTGTCCCCCTCCATGTAAGGAAAGACTCTGCCCTGGTGTGTCCAGAAATAGTCTTTAGAGCCAAAGAAGAACACGGGGAACTCCCCAATCTCATGACGCAGGTGCTGGATGTTTGTCGGGATGTTCTTAGGGTGACGGATCTCTGCAGGCCACCATCTATAATTTTAAATGAAGTCAAAGGTTAGGACAGAAAAATTACATCTGCCAAAATGTAGCTTAGTTTATTTTATCATTTTCAATAGCGCGCTCTAGCCCTAGAAACCACCAAACCCCTAAATAAAAACAGATGAGTTCAATAAGTTTAAGCTAAAGGTGTGTGTGTTGCTGTTAGAAGCTGACCTGTAGTTCCCCAGTTTGACCCAAATAACATCTCTGTATTTGGGTTTCTTCCCTGAGCGACAATCATTACAGAACCAGCTGCCATCAGGCATAGCGATGTTCAGACAGTCAGGGTGAAACGCAGCTGGACATGACTCGCAGCACAGCAAACGGCCACCTACAACACGCAAATGCATCCATTTATATATAGTGCCGTCATGTTCAACTTTAGATGCCATTCATTAAAAACAGCTGTATTACGACAGTGGAATTCACACCCTTTGAGCAGATAAAGCACCAGCTGACGTTGACGTGAGAGTGGTGACTGTAGCCTTTCTTAGCCCTGAAGTGATTTGTGCACACAATGGCAGAAGATGACAGCATCTCACTGCCCGCAGCAACACACAGGTCTCCAACATGATAGGCCACGGGACAGCGCAAACAACGCATCATCTTTCCTGTAAGGGGACAACAGGAAATATATTACGTGATTAAACCAACACCAACTAAATAAGTCAATTCAATTAGCGTTTTCATATAATTTAACCTATTAGAAGTGTGTAGTAGTTGTTTGTCTGCAGTTTGAATTAAATGAGATTAAAGAAAAGGTCCCACTTAATATTAATCATATTTCATAGTACAAATTATGCAATTTAATTGTTAGTTCATAGTAGTTAAACACAACATAAATGTTTTTTTGGGGTTTTCTTTAGACCCAATTTATATTGCATCATCTTTGCTGACAGTGTGTAAACATTCATGTCTTTTTTTTGTACCTTTAGTGGCCTTGCCAGTGCCACGGCCACTGTAGTGGCAGCTGAGGCAGGTGTGCAGAGGGCAGCGGAAGCCTCGATTCTCAAACACGGTCAGAGGGCTCAACCGTACACAGGCCTCATGGTAGAAGCGGCCACAGTGAAGAACACAGCAACGCCGCACCTCTCCTTCAGACTTCTTACAGGTGAAACACACACGCACACCTGAAAAAGTGAAAGAAAATTATAGCTCACGATAGTGAGAAAGCTGATTTTTCTAAACGCAACATCAGTAAATCTCACCTGAAATGCAGGCAGTGCAGAGCAACTTTTCTGCTGATCGCTCAAGTCCAATACAATGCAGGTGATATGAGCCACAGCACTGTCCCTCACACATCACTAGATCCTCCCCGCTCTGCTCACACACCTGGAAAACAGCAACACAAACACTCATGTAGGGCTGGGAGATATGGCCTATCAGTTGATATCGATCATTATCGTGATAAATGCCAAATCTTTATTTCTTTCAAGGTTAAAGGAAGATTTTCTCTCTGGAGTGAAAGTTTAAGAAACCATTAGTAGTGATGGCACGTATCTTCAGCAAAGTTTGCTGTTCTACAGTTTCCGTGTGTTGTTCACAAACTATTCTGAAGTTTTCTCTTCTCCAAATCACTAAACTTCTTAGTTCTTAGCAGAATTCAAGCACTTCTCACTGGATCTTACAGCGCCGCCGATTAGTGTCAGGTGATCGAGGCCGATCAGTAAGTAAAAGCATCAGCACTGTCAGTAGTCTGTCATTCCACTTTTGGCGCATAACCCCTACTTTAAAAATGTATTGGTCTTTTGTTATAATTTTGTCAAGGAAAATTATAACCACCATAATTATCGTTATCTTTTTATTGCCCAGCCCTGCATTAATGTTAGATTTCAACACGGATAGTTCACTCACCAGACACACGCTCTCTTTTTTGGTGCCGGCAGTGCGTTCCGTCTTTTTTGAGGGATGCGATTCGTCTGTACTCTCACTGGGAGATTCGGGTCTCTGCTCACACAGCAAACTCTAAAATATGCATTAAAATTATATTTACTTAAAGAAGATTTGGCAGTTAAAGGTGACAGAAACCATTAATTTACGGTTCCAAATAGAGTTCATTATTCAATCCAAGAAGACACATGATGCAAATCACATTTTCAAACAGAATTACAAATTGTCTAAGTATGATATTTCACATATTAGAGAACAAACAAAAAATACACACACCTCTGGCTCAGGGTAAGATGATCTGCGGCGCTTTTTGGATGCGACAGGTAACGACTGTCTCCCTAAATCCTGTTTCCGCTTCCTGACACGTTTGACTTTAGCAGGAGGCTCCTCCTCACCTGAGGAACAAAGAAAACTGAATTTAGGAACAAATATAAAAAGGACACAAAGATGAACAGTATTTAGACTGAGCCGTTTCTGTAGCTCTTAACAGTCTGCAGATTTACTTGGGGCTTTTTTTATTTGTTTCCTTTTTTCATCCTTGTCGGATTTCCGCCTCCTCCCCCTCGGTTTAGGGACGGAGGCCTCAGCTGATGGTGCATTCTGACAAAAACGAAGAGAAAGAATATTTTAGTGTTGAGTTATTTTGAGCTATTTTTGTATTTATATTTTGCAATAATTATTTAAACATTAGTGTCAAAATATCTCAGCTCGGACAAATGCTTGGCATTTTCTCTCAAATCACCTTTTGGCCTTTCTGCTTTTTCAACTTTTCAGGCTTGATTTTCATTTTAGGCTGCAGTGCTACATCTTCATTTGACTCTCGTAAACGTTTGTAGCCTTTTTTCTTTCCTGTATGAAGCAGTCAGAAAGCATGCTTATCATTTAAAGCTTTTTATAACATTTTTAAGGTTTTTCCTTTCAGAATAACTTTTCTATAAACAACTATTGTTGCAACTAATAATGAAACCACCCACACACCTTTAGAAGAGCCATCCTCCTTCTCCAAAACTTTTGGGCTTAGTACTGATACCTTTATATCTGATAACAGAAAAACTGAAAATTACTACAGGAACAAAAAAAAACATGCAACGGCAGCCTTGAAACGTCTTTTTCATGTAGGTTTTAAAGACAATTTTTTTTCAAGTCGCTGAGCAGTACTAATTTCCAGCCAAACTAATTTCCCTTTTTTAATAATTTAGCCTTATGAGATAAAAAAAAGAAAGAGAAACCACTTAGACCAAACTAAATCTGGATTAGATTTATTTTCTTTGTTTTAAAAATAATAAATGCGGTCACTTTAAGACTATGGATCTAATATCCTGACATGCATCCAAACTATTTTCATTTATAAGATATAAATGACTTATGTAAACCTTTTGCGTATTTGACAAAGAAAGAGAATAGTTCAGTACTTGCGCACTGTGACAGGCTTTTAATGCGTGTGCACTTTGAGGGTACATGTAGGGCTGGGCGATATGGCCAAAAAAAAAATTGGTTAAATGGTGACATACAATGTATATCCTGGTACTTTCAACATTTTTCTTTTTGGACAAAGAAAATCTGTATTTATGTTAAAAAAAAAAAAAGTATACATATATATCATACCCATATATCTCATATCAAGTATATCCTACAAACAATGCTGATATTGAAGGATATGGAAACAAACATAGTGAATGTAATCTAGGCTATGCAATATATTATGTGCAAAGGTGGTTAAAATCACATTACATTCTAACATTACAATCTAAAAACAAAAATAATGCTTATCAGAACAGCATGCGAATAAGAAGTTTAACTGGTAAGGCTTTAAAACGCATGCAAAAAATAAACATGCGGAAGAACTGCAATAACACTTGAGCGTAACCCTATCGCAGTGTTGCTAAATGATGTGGTTGTACAATATGTGGGGACTGATAGAACGTGCGCTGTAGCAAAATACTAAGATATCTCTTCAAAGGCCGATCGTGGAGACATGCTAATAATTCAAAATCTAAAATCCCGATAATCACATGCCTCTAGTTATAACATGCATTTCAATATATATATATATATATATATATATATATATATATATGGTGTGTGTGTGTTTATATGCGTTTCATAATTATACCATAAATATTTATAGGTGGTTAAATAAGTAAATTTATTTAAAAAAAAATTACTAATAAATTTAGTAAGTCAATTTTGTAAATTTACCAAAACAAAAAAACTAACTTCACTGGTTAGGCAATTGTTTGCCCTTTACAGTTTTATAAATGTCTCACCTGAAAGCCCAGGATTAGTGGAAACTGCATTTACAGTGTCAGAGATACTGACACCTGCTTTTATTTTCCTCTTCTTCACTGAATTTGGTGCGGCAGGAAACTTCTGTCTGATCTGTCTCTGTTTCTTCTGAGGAGCTTTTAGCTGAAGGTCTAGATCAATACAGAGCAGGTCCTTCAAATATGGAGAGATAAATTAAATAAAGAAAAGATGATTACCACAAAAATACCACAGAGACACTGATCATGATATAATGAGACCAAACCCACTTTTTTCCGGAAAGTCCGTTTCCCAGCATTTGTATTTCTTTTCCTCTGGAGTTCAGGCGTCTCTGATGAAACACAGGAATCCTACAATAACAAGATAAGAAATATTGCATCTCTAGCCTCTCAATAAAATCCTTATCCTACACAGAGCTAAACAATGCCAACCACATCGCTGTCTGCTACCTGAACAGTAGATTCAGTCAGAGGGGTCCGTTTTGCAGAGGAAGCTTTTGACGTCTTATACTTCAGTGTTGTGCCACGCTTTCTGCAGTGATCCTTCTTCACTGACGTTTTAGGTGCTTTTCTGGCTAGGGTGGTTTTCCCTGATGAAGTGCTGCTGTCTGTGGGGTGGGAAAAGAGGCCTGGGATGGTGGTAGTAGGTATTGTGGAGTTGGGGCTGGAATGAGTGGAGTCGGGGGGAGTGAGGCTGACAAGCTCTTGAGACTCCCTCTGAGCTTGGTCTTGCTGTGGTCCCAGAGTGCGTTGTGCTTGAAGCTCTTGTAGCATGCAAGGATTGAACTGGGCTTTGCCCTTTTCATAAACAAAGCTGAATTTGGCCAGTCGCTCCTCTATCCGTTGACCCAAAGCTTCGGTTGCCTGTGACACACCTGTTTCCCACTGTTCCCGGAACTTACGAGGAACTGCCCTCTGTAGAGAGTACATTAAAAAAGTCTGAGACAAAGTAGTTTCATGAAATTCCAACAAATGTATGGAAAGACTTCCCCTAGTAGTGAAAGATATATGCACAATATTTACTGTACCTTCCTTCCACTGATATCAATGGGTAGTTTGTTGCTGCGGCTAAGTGACTGGTACTGGTGTTTTCCTGAGAAGGTGACTATGCTCGTCTCAAAGACATATCCTCTCTCTGGAGCATCTCCGAAGTACTGCACGTGGTACAACAATCCTGTGCGGCTATTCACTGCCAAAATGCAAAAATATCTATGAAAAATTAAGAAATTCACTTCTACAGGTGCTACATTTCTCAAACTGCTCTGTTGACAGTTGGAAGCAGGTCATTCTCTCAACTTATGTTAGCTCAGGGTCACACTTTCACAAACAATTTCCACAGGATCTGTTCTCTCCTTGCATTTGGACCAAACGCAAGTGTTGTTTTTGATAGGGTCACAACTCTTCTCTCAGCATTTATAATCTGCATCTGCAGGTGTCTTTAAATTGAAGCCTGTACCCGGTCCGTACGTACCCGAGATCATTTAACTCAACACAACTGGAGAAATTAAATTTTAAGCCTGAACCAAGTCCGTTTCTCACACAAAATACCTTTTTTGCAATGTGCTGAATTTTAGGATTGCATGCAACGATCAGTAAACCAATACATGTAAACAAACATGTTTCATCAACACACAGCAGACCCCTTCACAGTCAGCACACTGCAGCAAAAGAGATAAAGCACTCAAATAATAACCAATTATGAAACTATTCTGGGTGAACAGGTGTAACAGTCACATACATTGCTCTGGAACTTAAACTTCAAAAACAAGTTTGCGCAGTGTTGACAGTAACAGTAAAAACACCGCTGTCGTTTTCCACCAACCCTAGAGATCCCGCTCATATTCTATGGCGTGTTTTGCCCCCCCCAAAAAAATAAGTAAAAGTTTTGTGCAGATGCTCTCTGGCGCTCTTTCGGTCAACAGAGCAGATTTCAAGCACACACACACACACACATATATATATATATAGCTATATATATATATATATTTAGGGCTGTGCAAAGATTAAATGAGATTAATCTCATCCAAAATAAAAGTTTGTTTACATAATATGTGTGTGCCGTGTGTAAATATATATATGCGTGCTCGTCAGAAGTTTAATGGACATAGCAAATTGTTGTCATTTAGGAATTAGACAGTGTGGTGTTTGTAGTAGAACTGCATGATTAATTGTTAAGTTCACAGTCTCGATTCAAAGTACTTCTTGTTGTAAGTAACCTTTAAATCCCTTAATGACCTTGCTTCTTGCATCTCTGAGCTACTTCAGGTTTGTTTCCTTGATTCCTTCTCCTCCATAGGTGTTAAATAATGTCACCTGTCCTAAACTCTTAAACTCACTCTCATGTAGCCGTTGCAATCAGTTAAAAGTTGTCTTGTCACTATTATTTTTCTACATCTGACTGGTATTTTTTAATCAATATCTATCAGTTAGCAGTTACTGTTCTAGTGTTCTAGTAATGTTATTGATTGAGCTATCTGATGCAGGCTTTTACATGTCTAAATACAGATCATTATGAAAAGGTGGAGCCAATGTTACAAAAGGATCATCCTGGCATCCACTGGCACAAACTGACAGTAATTGAGTATGAGTTACTGTATGATGCAAATCTGTTGTTGATTGAGAAAACGGTGCTAGAAAGCACTGAAAAACAGTAAGTCAACTGCTCTAGCACACCTTACCTTTCGACTTAAAGTGCATGTTGAACTCTGGGTCAGTAGTGATCATGCATGGCCACCACGGGTATCCAGACACTTTAGTCCAGATAACATCTCCCACTGAGTACTGCACATGCTGTTGTGTCTCTGTACCACTCACTTTCACATCATCCATGTCCTGTGCAACATCACTCACTTCACAAGCATACACAGGCTGCTGCAAAAGAGAAATGAACTAAGTCTCGAGAACAGAATCTAGTCTACAAGGGGATAATAGATTTTCCTGAAGACACAACAAATTAGAAAAGAAACTAAATTACTATTAAAGACAATTGAATGAGGGAAACATGCAGGGAAATGTGTGCCATCGAGCTATACCTGTATAGGGGTGGTATTTACACTAGCAGGTATCTCGCCATCAGTCTGCTCATTAGTGGGAAGAATGCATGGTTCAATGGTGAGGTCATTCGAATTTATGGTGGTTGGCAGAAGAGGGGATCGAACATAATCCGCAGAAGGGTTTAAAATCGGACGTCTCCGATTTGGTGGAGTTCTCTTCCTCACAAGCCCCCTCTTTTTCTTTCGCCTTTCTCTCCTGCCAGTTGGAGAGGACAGAACACCTTCTGATAGTCTCAAAGGTGCATCGGTCTCCTCTTCTCTTTCCCCTTCATAATCCGATCCGTATCGGCTTGTCTTCCCACCTAGATTTACCACGCATTTGGTTATTTTGAAAGTGAGTTCAGGAGAAACGCTGGACTTCCTCGGAGGGCTGGCGTGTTGAGGAAGAGGCTCCACCCCTTTGAGAAGAGGCTGTGGTGCTGTGGCAGCACAGAGCTTTGGAATTTTGTCTTGATCGCCATTTAACAAGCGGGAAGTCAGGTCCTTAAGCCGCTCGTGGGTGTGGTTGTGACCATGACTGCCAATTATCTGCAGAACATTTTCTTGAGGTGTAGCCGCCATCTGGGTAGCAGCTTTATCCATGAGCATAGTAGGGTCAGTGCTCCCATCACCCCGACTCTTACATCCACCAGGTGAATCAGACGGCTGTTTCATGGTGGTAGGACTCCCGGGCTCTGGCATTGCAGGCAGTGATCTCCCCTTACTGTCTGTCATTACTAACCAGGGGCCTGCAAAACACAAAATAAGAAATTTAGATAAGTCCTCACCAAGGTACTGCACTACATAGACTGATAAAAATGTGCATGCATGTAAAAAGAGCATTGCAAAGGTAGTTAACGAACAAACTAGGTCAATTCAAGCATATTAACGGTTATATTAGGGTGACCCTTGGTTGGAAAAGTTTTACACCTCATGCTTTAAAATTTATAAAGCACATCAGTGTTATAAGGAAATTAGTGTTCAAACTACATCATAGGACACAATCTTTGAACCACAGGCCCAATTTATGTTAAACTTTTTTTTTAAATAATTAATAATAATATATAATATTAATATATAGTTGCAAAATAAACATACAAAGACTAGGATTTAAAAAAAACGCGTTTATATAATAAACATAAGTTTTATGTCCACTGCACATGTGGCGCAATGACGCATGATGCATATTCTAAATAGCCACAAATAAATAAGTTACAGTTCGTGACACTGTTTAAGCGAAAAATTGAATGGGTTATGCCAGGGATGGAGTTTGAGAACTGGAATGGTTTGGTCCCACATTAAAATGGCTTCCGTGGAGGGTTGGCAGTGCGCGAGTGGGTGGCCAGCCGCTTTAATTCAGTTCAATGCACAAACCCTGACGCAACCTCCTCAAATGAATCCCGAAACCAAATGCAAAAATACAAACAATACTATTCGATACAAAACGCGCACTTCGAGAGTCCCATCAATGAAATATCAGACGTATCGCTTTAGATCCGCAAGATGCACAACGTCAAATATACAAATCAGATTTTAAAACCGCACAAGAAGCAAAGCTTTATGTAAAACAATGACTGCTCAAATGCAAATGTCCGTTCGGACCTAAACAAGAGGCAGTTATCAAGCTATTGTTATTCAGGCTGAACAGTCAGGATGCCTCGTTAACATCAATGAGGGGAGATTATGGATGAGTCACTGATGGACTCGTTTAACCGTCCTAATAGACCACCGCAAACTGAAAGAAAATAACCAAAGATAATACAGATAAGACTTTTACACCAAAATGAAACTAAAACGCCTTCATGGGAATTGCGCTCTCGGTTGTAATGCTTCAAATTCCAGACAGATAACAAGAAATGTATATACACAGTGGAGTAAAAGATATCAAGGCGTAAGTCTCGTGAAAGTAACTGGATAGAGCTAAGATGATGTTAGCAAAGAAATGGCTCGTCAGAACACAAAAAAAACTTGAGCTGACTCAAACAGTGCTACGGTATTAAATGTGTAATCTCTGAGGAGGTGTCTGGGGCTCTGATACACATTATACCCACATGGCACGTTTTATTAACTAACTGGAATAATTTACTCTTCAAACTGAAGCTGACAAACCTCGCGAACTACAGCTTAGCCAGCTAGCAAGTGAGGTACAGTTGCAGCTGCCTCAGTCAGTGACATACTACAAAACGACTCGTTTATCTATAAGAGGAAATCTCTAATATCACACTGCAGCGTGTAATAGACAACAGTTCCCCCAAACTATGATGTGCCATGACTTATTTCTGTGGGAAAATAAACCTGTTTGCAGCATCTCCATTACTCCCGACCTGTATTGAGGAGCTTGCGGGAAACTCTCTCATCCCAATCAGCGCCAAAAATACTCACATCCGATTGGCTGAGACTCGACGGTACAATTCAACCGGCCTTTTCAAATATCACTCTCTTCGCGGCTGACTTTCCGTTGAACATCTTCACTTATCCTTGGCGTACTCCATACTCATCGCAGGTTCGTAGATTAAGATAAAGCCATGAGAGTCTGAGATCATCTGTTTTTGTTTTTATTTCGAAAAATGGCAAAGCTACACACAGATTACTGCTCGAGGAATCGAGGAGGGCGATTCTCACCATGTGACGTCAGATGCAAGAGGGAGGGAATTCGTTATCTTGTTGCCAGTTGTATTTAGAAAATATGGCGAATGCTTTAACGTCATTGTATTAAAACTAAACGATAATATTTTTGCATTTGTTATTTATAATAGTTTGTAGAAGATACAATATTGGTGGAATGTTTAATTTCCGCTTTAAATATATTTTATTTACTCGGTTAATAATAGGTGAGCGTATTGTCGATTTGCACATTTGAAAGCGTGCCTGGCAACCTGGAAATAAGCGCGCCAGATTGTGTTGCCATGTGCTCTTATTATAAACATTTTCTCCTTTTTATTATAAATATATTTATAAACATTTTTCTCTGTAGCACGTAATGTAACAGCACGTAAAATTGTAGTCTTGTGTTGTATTTGAAACATTGGATTGATTTTTAAAAGATATAATTATGGACAATACACTTCCATTACAGCAATGCAATTGTTTTATGTACATTTATGCTACACTAAAACAATGAAGCACAGAATAAATCGCTTTAAAAAATGAAAAAGGGTGTATTTATACTCATTTTAAGTAGTTTTGTCATGTATTTGGAGCGTATTTTTATCAGACCAGTTTTCTTATTATTCTAGAGAGATCTGGCAACAGTAGCGCCAAGGCCCGTATCACATAGACCTCATTGGCCAGGCTTCATTAATGATTGCCACTTCAAAGAGCAGTATGTCTGCTAATAAAAATTTAGAAAGCGTTATAGTATTATGAAATACTTGAAACAAGCCGCATTGCTTGTACACCGGTTCTTTGACAATGCTTAACAAGATTAATATACAGCTACATCATTTCTCCAAACGTAGCTTTTTACAGATATCTGAACTCTAAACAACATGCATTGTTGGTCATTTCATTTTGAGTTTTATGAGTCCATTTCTTCCAGGCGTATGATGCCGCTGTGTCCCCGCTTGCATTATCGTTTCTTCTCCTGTCACCATCTTCATAGATAGCAACTGTAACACGCCACCTGCTGGCCGAGCTCGAGCCACAGGAACACGGAAGCAAATGCCGAGCGAGCGCTTGCAAACTCATCGCTTGAATCACCGAGGAGGGCACAAGGACATGAGCCAAGAGCTTGGGACTATGACTTCTGTGGATAGTTCATAAACCATCATCGTATTATATCTGTGCGTCCACTCAGCGCCTTTTCATCCATACATTCAGGAACAGAATGGCATCGATTTTGCTCACCAGGTCTCGGACTCCGTTGATGAAAACATCTAGGTCATTAAAGAACGAATTCAGAAAAGGTAATACAGTTTTTTTAATACAGGAGAGAGATCAGTAACTTAAGTGGTTAATTATATTGTTTTGGATACAACGATTTGAATGGATGACTGTTATTCTATCTGCCTTTTTAATTTTGAAAAACGCTATTATCTTTATGAACTGTCAAATGTGCGTCACGCAGAATTGATGCATACAGACAGTAGCCAGTTTTGTTTTATTTATATAACGTTAGGCATTGTGAACATTCTCCTGTTTTATTTACTGTTATTCATTCCGGATATTTCCTTCCATCTCATGTAGACTGCAAATATCATGTATGAAAAGGTTTCCATCCTAACACTGAAGTCAGAAAGTTTATGACCTAGCCACTTAGCTTTCAAACCTGGCACATATGATTATTGAATGACCGGTGAAGTGAGAGGCTTAAGTGATTAGCTAACCAGCTAAACTAGCCTCACAGATAGAAGCAGTCATAATCACCGAGAACCCTCCAATTTAAACGTTTTCATGGGATGCGTCCAGTATAGTGGTTGTACAGGCACAGATAATGGAGGCTCACTGTAACCTAGTCCTAGTGCGTATGTGTCGGACGGTGTCACACGTGCTTGCGCTTTTGTGTGTTCATGCTCTGTTACTGTAAGTCATTTCTGGAAAATAACTGTGCTGCGACTGGGGGTTGGTTTGTCTTCTCATTGTTATGGCCTACACGCGAGTCGTTTCCACACTTTTGAAGAAACGTTTGAGTTTGGTTTTATTATGGAGCGCCTTTTTTAAGTCAGACTCTGAATTAATTTGTAGTATGAGACATCGGTATGTTTTTTGCTGGCGTGGCCAGTCGGACGCTCCTGTTTGAGAACGTCAATGCGATCAACAGAAAGAAAAAATATCATTGAATGCGTATAAACGCTTTTATATCGTCGTCGTTTATGTGTATAATGCGGTTGTATATTATTTTAGAGCCATATATTATGCTCAGGCTACTGGAGAACAGGGGCTGGTAGACTTGTGTGGCCTCCTGGAGGTTATTTGAGGACGGACTGCTTTTCCGTTTGGCGCAGACTGCCTCCATGTTATAGACCGGTCATAGTGAATCTGAATCATCTTTCATATAAACAATATAATGACATCTGTCCATTAGCTTGACAATACTGTCTAATTAGACCTACATTGTCTGCACTGATTAATGGTTACTAAAATTGGTGGGAATAATTTGATTCAATCGTTTGTATTCATTCTGTTCACATAAATATTTATTTAGTGGACCAGGCATAACAATGTGACAATAATTGCTATAAATGACTATAAAACTACCAAATTGACTTTAACCTGTAAATGTGCTGTTCACCAGCAACATCTTTTACGGGTAAAATACCATTCACATATCATTACCAAAATACCTGTAGCTGTAGACTTTTGTTTGTCCACTTGGATGAGGAGAAGTGCTTTGGTTTCACTATTTGTTCAATTTGACAACATTGTTTAAAAAAATACCTTTTAGTGACAGCCGGAAGAGGATGATCAGAGATAGATATTAGTTACATACTGTAGTATGCAATAGTAACTGCTGAACTGTGCTGATGAATTGAAAAGAAGGCGGGGTTTTAGATACAAGATAAATGAAACAATTAATTGCAGTGAAGCTTACCGTTATTAGCTCAGACAGAGCTTTATGATATGCCCAAAACCAAGCTTCTTACGTTAGCACGTTCTGACCTCGTACATGCTCATACCTGTGATTCTATTCTTTGTTCACAGCATTATTCGGGTAATTAACTTGTAATGTTACAACTTTCATTCAGGAAAATGGCCAGAACAGGTTTACCTGCATTTTTGAAAAGGTCCTATTCACTCATGGTTTCTAAATTATGATTTACTAGTAATTTGACCGTGAAAACTGTCTGTGAAAGGGGCTGTAGAGTCACCCTTCCTAACGCGGTCTCATGAGAAAACAAAAAAATGGGAAATTAATTTTTATGATGTGATTTCGAAATGAAAACTTTTCATTGGAAACTCTAGTTATAATTTCAATGTTTTTAGTTTCGAGTTAAAACTAAAAATGTTTAGAAAAAAAAGGTCCACTCCTGAACCTAGCTGTTAGCAGATCATATGAAAACATAATGAGATTGTGCAAATTCACCACCAATTTGGAAAACAATAAAATAAATCCTTTTGTTGTTCTTCTGCACTTTTTAGAGTTCTCCTTCCTTTTTGGAGCTCTCTGGCCAGCAGTTATATCTACTTGGTAACAGATTCTTATGCTGTAAAGACACGCTTCATTATGGAGAGGTGTCAGTGAATGAAGAAAGTCAGTCCATAACAAATAAATAGTAACAATTTGGTTAAAACACACAGACACACACAAAGAAACCATCATTAGTTTCAGGCAAATAATGCTGTTTTTCTTTCCACAGAGACCTAAACACTCTTATAGTGAAGAATCAGAAGAATTCAATCTGTTTTTTTTTTTTATGTGCTTGAACCAAATTACAAAACTTGTTGTTTAGTAACACTTCAGGTTTCATAATCCATCATTTGGAATTTCCCTGATTATATGTCTCTATAACCAATAATAATAATTTTAATCATTACAAATTACAATACAAATCAAAGCATATCAAAAAATATTTAATGCAACCTTGATAAATGTATGCATCTAATTTAAATTTTAATAAAAAATCAGTCATACTGTTTACAGTTTTGTTTAAATAAATGATGGAAATTATACAGTACAATTAAATGGCAATAAAGCCACGCATCTCTAAACCTTGCAGAGGAAGCAAACGTGTCTTCAGCATTAGGCTATATCTTGTCTAAATGAAATAATGCTAATGCACTTTTGCTTATTTTCCCAACCACTGCAGCGTTGCTGCCACAATCTGTAATTGATTTCGAAATATACTTGAAGTGTTTCCTGAGAAACCTCAGTAACTTCCATGTGTGGACTTTTTGTATTAGCTAGCCTGTAGCAGTGTGGTCTGACAAATGATTAACCACACACAGCTTTGCATGACAGCCTATAAAGTAGTGGTCTGATCTGGATATGCGTTGGGTAAACAAATGCTGATTAATAGCTTTCATAACATTGATCCTTTAGATTAATGATGATGATTATCATACATAAAAAAAGTAAATAGCTCAACATGCCAATAAGCATGACAACACTGATTAATAAGAAAATAAAAAAAATATTAAAATTGGCAGAAAAGTTAGAATATTTTGTTCATGTTGCATCAATGTGACCAGTCAAAGAAAAGTTAACTCATTGCAATGAAGTCTTAACCTACATTGTCTCTTGCCAGAGATGGGGTTTTCTAATCAGGACACTAGCTCAATCCACAGGCTTCTACCAAGCTGGTTAAATGTACCAGCACATACTGTGACTTGTCTCACACACACACACACACACAAAACACCCGATGCGAACAGCAGTCTGCAGAGTTTGTGCTGTTGAATGAGTTGACTGTCAGGTTCAGGGAGTCAATGGACTGAAACAACCAGTTTCATGTTTGTTTGTTCATTTGCATTGAGATTATGATTATGCACTTGTTCCCAGACATACATGAAGTATATCTGTAGGACTTGGTACCCTCCACTCTTGCTGTTTTATCACACTCTCAAAGGGACTGCTGCTTCTGATAAGACTTTCTCACAAAACTTCTGATAATGGAGTCAGGCTCTGTCAGTGAGATGGTTTCATAAGGGATAGACACCCCCCTGAGCCCTGCAAAAAAGTTTGGTAATAGAAGTATTTAATTATATTAATGTTTATATAGTTTTATAAATAATTTCCCATTTGTTCTTGTTGAGCATGTGAAGATGTGTGTTAGTCATAGAGTGATTAGTCATATCATGGCATTTACATAGATGTTCTGCCCAGAATTGATTGCCCATGAGCCAAGATGTCAGCATGCAGGATGTATTTTCTGCTGTTGAAATTAATGGGAATGTTAACGGATAGCTTTATGGAGCACCTTGGTTGGATTCCTTGAACATTTCCCATTCTTTGGGAAGCTCAGTCTATTAATTTCTTATTATAGCTGACTTTACACTTAAAGGAGTAGTTCACTTTAAAAAAAAAACCTGATAATTTACTCACCTCCATGTCATCCAAGATGTCCATGGCCCTGTCCCAATATCCGCACTTGCGCCCTTGTGCCCCTCAATGCGCGTTCTCGCTAAGGGGTGCAAGACCGTAGGGTGTCCCAATCCTCTAATAGTTTTCTCCAGGGGTGATCAAAAGGGCACTTAATGCACCCTTTTCGTAAGTGCGCATCAGACCTCACTTTGCTATAGGATATTACCCAGAATCCTTGTAGGGGAGAACGGTTGCTATGGTGCTGTTCGGGAGCGGAAACTCCGAAGATAAAGGATGCCGGTGTGGTGAAGAATTTTTCAAAAATATTTGTGTTATTGGGTCACGAAATGTAGTTTTAAGAGTTTTTCAGTCGAGAATATAGTTGTTTAAAGCTCAAATCTGTGGTTTATTTATAAAAATAGCGCCTATTTTAAAAAATTGATCTGACGTTCGGAGTTCCAGGTAGTCACAGGGCGGCGGGTGCTCAGCGCTCATGTACCCCGCCTGCAACAGCCTTGCCCCGGCTAGTCATTCTTGCGTTCCCGCGGGCTCTGTGTCTAGTGGTTAAACATGAGCTATAAATCGGCTTGTGTACATCAGACGGGCGATCTTTGGTCTCATTATTCTATGATTTGTTCCCTGGAAAATCGTTTTGGCTGAGGGGAAAAGTGAAGTTTCATAACTATATATTTAGGCTATTTAACTGTAACGTTGAAACGTATGTTTGACTGAATCTTTTAACTTGCCTTATTAGTTGACTTATATAGCTTCTTATACTTATACTACTTATACTTTTTAAGCTTATACTTTAATAATGGCTATTCTTGGTCAATAAAATAAAAAGAGACAAGGTTGTGTCATTTTATTTTATACAGCCTATATGTTAGACTATTTTAATCTATAGCCTATACAAAATATATCACCAACACGTCATGTTTTTTTTTTCATTTTTTTTTTCATGTATGGGAATTTCATATATCAATTTCCATAATAACAATTAACATTGCATTTCGAATCTCTGTGAATATGGTAAGGCAGTATAAACTCAGGTAAACCTCAATCACATTTTATCTTAGCCAAAAACTGTTTTAATATTAATAGCATTAACAGAAAGGTTGCTGGCTAAGAGTTAAAAAAAGTAGCTTTTTGAGGTGTGCAAAACTGTCCCAATTCTGCTCTTCACAGCTTCGGGCCCTTGCGCTCTTTCTCCGCTAAGTGCACTTTCAACAAGTGTCCACTTCGAGGAAGGCCTTAGGGCTCAAGTGAGTATTGGGACAGGGCCCATGTCTTTCTTTCCTCAGTTGAAAAGAAATGAGCTTGTGTAGTTTCTATAGCACACCTATAACAGAAAGGAAGATTTGTGACCACTTAAAAAAAAAAAAAAATCTTTTATGGCCCCACTGTAAAATCTCTGTTTTGAAACCTTCATCTTTAAGAGCATACTATTCAGAGAACTTCGTTGTCTACATGCAAATACAAGAAGACTTAGGAGCGGATGGAGATCTCAGCTTTCAAGTTGACTGACCTTGAGATGTGAGGCCAGAAATCTTATAGAGCTAAATATATAGAGAGAAAGCATTTATTCTTTAATGTGAACATCCTGGCTTCAATAGGATTAGGTTTCACTGGGGGAACTTGGCCAAGGGTCTTACATGTGCGACAAACATTATGGCTAGCAAGACCAAGATTAGGCTTCACCGGGGCATTGGAACAAAGGTCCTATGCACTAAAGGTAATTGGGATGAGAATGGATTAATTATGGAGTCTAGCCTCCTCCTTTGTCTCTGATTGGACAAGTCGGAGAATCATGAGACTGTTAAGTATATGTAGTAGAGATTGCATGAGGGAAATGGTTCAGGAGGAAGTCAGATTTGATTAATTGCTGCATTTCAGGGAAAGGGAAGTGTATGCTTATGTGCATGTGTGGGATACAGACAAAATGGGTGAGAATAGCTTTACTGGCTTACTCCAGATAAGGGAGTTTCCTGAAGCTATATTTACTGTAAGTAGAAGGACATCCTGCAGTTATAGTCCACTCCTTCACTTTTCCTTTTTAAAGAGGTTCATCCAAGAATGTTAAATCTATCAAATCTCATTTGAGCTTCCACATATTTAAACTTTACACATGACTTTTGGAGACATGCAAGAACTAATGCCGTTTTGCATCACTCACTTCAAAAGTAGCGCAACACACCTGGCTAAAAGTGTTCGAAAAACTCAACCCGATATCTCTGCTGTTAAAACTGGGATAGGATCAAGTGTTTTATGTTAATGGCACAATAAGCAGGAACTTTATCTGGTTTAGGTCTTTAAATAGACATTTAATTCTGATTTCTTGGTAAAAGTTGATTAGGTTGAAATCTGATCTTGATCTGATGGCTCATCTTGGCTCTGAGTTTTGATACAGGAGTGTCATGCTCTACTTTGTTTCTCAGGTGAACACATGCTTTCAACAGAAAATGGGTTTGTTAAAAAGGAACAGTGGATTAAATTTGATTATTATAGATTTAACTATCAACAAAAATATAGCACTTTTGCATATGGGTTTGGTATTGGTTTCTAGCAATCCACTTCTCCCAATGCAATTCCCTTCATTTCAAGTTTGTTGGTTTCCTCGTATTGGCCATTCAGACTTTACCCTCTTTTCTCCTGCTGAAGAGCTGTTACAAACTTCATCTTGAGTTAGACATTACTGATATCTGCTCGGTCATCCTTACGTATCCGAGTTTGTCACGGATGTTGAGTGTGTTTGTGAAGGTTGTTGCCTGTCTTTAATGCTACTATTGTACAGTGGATTGTGTGGTCTTATTTAACTGTACTAACATAAGCATCCATCCAATGAAATAGTGTGCGCTATATAAACTCTTCACTGTAGCAAATGCAGTGTTTTTTGTGTGAGGTCTGTATCCTACCTGATGTAACCTGTATTGAGATGGTGTTTTCAATAGCTGGATAAAAGGATTTTAAATGAGTCATATTCAAGCATATGTTGGTACTCTTACAACTTGACTGCAAGACCAAGTAATATTTGTTCTAGCTCATTCCATTGCATAACAACATTAGATCAATGAAGATCGATGAGTACAAATATGCTTTATTTAGGTATTGATAAAGCCAGGGGGTTTCAGTGGGTCGGCAAGAATTTGGGAGATTTATTTATTTTATTTTATTATTATTATTATTTTTTTTTGCAAAATGTATTCTTGGGCTGTGAAAGTTAATGTGTGTTAAGATTATATATAAAATAAATTAAATTCTACTTTAAAAATTATTATTTTTTTAAATCTGTCTAAAGAAGTAGTTTATAACTGAGAGTAAACAACAAATATGCATATCGTTTTGTAAACAAATTTTCTTTCATAGATTACAGATAGGCTACACTCTTAACTTTTATAAAAAAAGATAATTTGCTTTAGTACAATGCCAGTTATTCCATTTTGGGAACGCTTAAAGGGTTAGTTCACTCAAAAATTAAAATTATGTCATTAATGACTCGCCTTCATGTCATCCCAAGCCCGTAAGACCTATTCATCTAGGTTCATGTATGTTCATTCTACGTTCAGAACACAGTTTAAGATATTTTAAGATTGAGTCCGACAGCTTTCGGTCCCTCCATTGAAAATGAATGTACGATATATACTGTCCTTGTCCAGAAAGAAAGTTAAGACATCATCAAAGTAGTCCATGTGACATCAGTGGGTTGGTTAGATTGTTCTGAAGCATCGAAAATACATTTTGGTCCAAAAATAACTAAAACGACGACTTTATTCAGCATTGTATTCTCTTCCGGTTCTGTTGTCAATCCGCGTTCACGAGTCCACAGTGACGCTGGTGACGTAAGACGCTGCTGACATGTTATCTGGTGGGTCGTGTATTCGGGTTCAAATAAATATGGCTGGCCAAAAAAATGCAAGTCTTCCTCTGTGTCAATCCTTAGATATGTTTGCAAAGATTGTTTTGTTTACAGCGTGCATCTCCCTCAGACTGTAAACGAAACTCGGGCGCACTGATAACACGTCAGCAGCGTCACTGAACGCGGATTGCTCTTTTTCTGATTCAATCACACATGGGACCTTTCACTCCTTCATTTGTGTGTCCTTTCAATTGCTAGAGGTTACTTCTTTTTTTTTTTTCTCTAGCTCTGCTTGCAGAAGTGGCAGTAGACCAAGTATTTTCTCTGTCCTTTTCTGTGATCCTGTGCTGGCATGTATACTCTTGCACTCTTTATGACCCTCTTATTTTATCATATCATCTTACCATGTATAAACACCCATATATATTACAAGAGCAAGCTTAGGACACTGGTTTGTACCTTCAGATGTTTGGGGATGGTGTTCTTGGAGCCATGTGACATTACTTTGTGGGCCCATCCTTATTTATAGTAGTCTCATCTGTGTACTGTATGATCTAGTTATGATATCTGATGTTTTTTTTGTCTTTAACTCTCTTTCAGGAAAGTTGTCAGAAGGCGTATGCTTTAACTGCACTGCACTGCGGTTAACCACAAACAGGTAAATGGAACTGAACATTGGCTCAATAACATTTTGCGCAATTTTGTCCTGATCTATTTGTAAAGAAATGCATAAAGTGATTTTTTTTAACATACAACGGATTGAATACACCTTTCTATAATGAGCATGTTTTTGATTTCTGATTTAAAATTAATTTCGATTTTTTTTTTTGTGGGAGCGGGAGGGGGGGGGGTCATAATGAAGAGAAATATGAAAATAATTAAATATTTAAAAATATATATGTAATTAAAAAATAATTTCATTATGTAGTGATTTAAAAAAATGAAATGAGACATTAAATAAGAAACTAAATCCACTTGGAGGTGGCGGCAAATCAAGTAGTTGAGTCAATCGTTCAAACGATTAGTTCAAATGGCTGATTCATTCAAGACATTTTTTTCAGAAATTTGGATTCATTCAGTAACAAAGTATTGCTTTGTGTTTCTAGGAGACATAAAACAGTATAATTTGGAAATTTCCATGACAAAATAAAGCATAAACAGAAATATTATGTCTAAAATGTAACTTTAAAAATGTTAATTTATTGATTATTAAACTCTTTTATATAATCAATATTAAAAATATTGTACTGTTTTCTTTTTGATTCTTTCAAATTGGGTCTTTATTGAAAGATTGTACAGACTGATGAATGATGTGTGTTTTCAGCAGCCATGGTGCTCTTGGAGGCAGCATGTGGCCTCATGCCTCATCTGTCCTGTACCTTGACAGTTCGTCAGCGCTTCAGCAGCGCTTGTCCAGGTCACCTCGCCTTTACTGCGCCGTCTTCGTACCTGACCCTGCCCTGCCTGTGCACACCCACTCCACATATTCCAGGACGCTAGCCTGGCCACAGAATACCCCAGTCCGGTGGGTACATACTACAGCCCGTCTCCATGATGATTCAAAGGTCGAGCGTTCTTTGCGTACACTAAAAGATCGCAATAAAAAGCTTGAAGAGGGAGGACCGGTGTACAGTCCGACAGTGGATGCAGAACCTGTGCGACGGACGATACGTCAACGCGTGATTGATGAAGTGAAGCACTATTATCACGGGTTCCGCTTATTGTGGATAGACACGACCATCTCTGTGCGGATGCTCTGGAGGGTGCTGAACGGACACATCCTGTCACGCCGGGAGAGGAGACAGGTATATACAAAATTAAACCACACCTCAAAGGCTTTTTAATGTGTTGGAACTTGGCACTGATTCTAGTGTGTAATTTAGTAGCATCAATTCACAGAAATAAAATTTCAATAAAAAACCTAACACATTTCTGACAAAAATAATTCAGAAAAAAATAGAAAAACAGAAATAGAGATCATTTAAATAAAACAGACAAAATTGTTATTAATAAATAAAATATTTAAAAAATACCAAAACAACATTTTTATCACATTTTATTTGTTATTTATATCATGTAAACAATTTTTCTTTCGGCTATTTTTGGTATTTATCGTTACATTTCATATTTTCGGGTCTTTCACAAAGAAATCCTTATTTTTGGGTGTCCTTGACATCAGAAAGTGTGGAAAAACCCTGTCTTAGAGTGTCTGAAAGAATTGGGAGACTGAGTTGATTGAATTGCACCTTCCCAATCAGTCTCCCTCCGTGCCAATACGTATTAGATAGATAATAACTGTACTCTGACTCCTGGAAGTTGCGTAGCAGCTAGCCAATCAGATCGGAACATTAGACAAAGTTGAACTCTGCTCAAATATCTTTAAGAGAGTTCATGACAGCATGATTGTGTTCAAATGCTTGAGATTTGGTAATTATAAAGTAGACATCTGACGCTTTGGTCTGTAGAGGCAGTACTTATTTACGAAATACTAGTATTAGCGATGAAACTTCCTCCACACATATGAATGGGTTAAAATTTGGGTCTATAATTATTTAATAGAAAATACTCCTATTGTACCACCTTTGACCTGTCAGTGCCTATGTAGTTTTTCATGGTGTTATTTAAATTGTTTGTTTGTCTGTCATTGCCCTGTGGTTTTAACCCAGGGTAATGTAATTAAGTCGTGTATATAGTAGGATTTGGACTTGAATGTTAGAATCCTTCCGTAGTTTAATCCCAGTCCCATAAAGCCTGCCGGGATCTCTTCTATAGCTTAATGATTTGAATTAGTGCCCTGCTGAGTCTTCAGGGAAAAGTCATTAGAGATTACTTCGTCAGAAGGCAAGTGGAAACTGAATACATTCTAACCAGCTCACATGACGTCTGGGATTCCTGAAGCCTTTAAAGGGTTAGTTCACCCCAAAATAAAAAAATTCTGTCATCATTTACTCACCCTCATGTCTTTCCAAATCGGTAAGACTTTGGTTTTGACAGCTACGCAAATACCACTTTGACATTTCATGAAGTTCATGAAGAGATTGTTAAACTAATTCATATGATTTGAGTGATTTTGCCCCAATTTTTTGAACAGACATAATCGCTTAATACTCTGAACAGATTTAATTTAGGCTTTTATTCACATATAAACATCAACACACGCATCAGTTGTGGTAAACAGAAGCTCAAGCATATTCACTTGACATGCAAGAACCATTGAAACAATAAGGGTTTTTTTCTCATCCTTCAAGCAGGTTTGGTTGAGCTTCTGTTTATGTTCACTGATCAATGTTTGTATGTGAATAAAAACCTAATTTCAATCTGTTCATCATATAAAGCGATTGAGTCTCTTCAGAAAATTTGGACTAAACCGCTCAGTTCATATGGATTAGTTTAACAATCTCTTTATGAGCTTTTTGAAGCGTTAAAGTGGTAGTTGCGTAGCTTCCAATGCTTTTTTTTTTTCAGATTTTATCAAAAATATCTTAATTTGTGTTCAGATGATGAATGAAAGCCTTACGACATATGGGTGAGTAGCCTAAATGATGACAGAATTTTACTATCCCTATGAGATGATCCTTTTGGGTCCAATTTAATAACACTTGATCAAGATTAAATAATATTTAGATTTAGTTATAGATATATTTAATCCTATCCATTCATTAAAAAAAATATCCAAAAAATTCAACCATCCAAAAATGTTAACCATACAGAAAATTCAACCATCCATCCAAAAAAATATTTTATCCAAAAATTCCATCCATCCATCCCAAAAATTAAACCATCATTTTATAACCCTGCAGACGTCCTGGTCCCTCTAGTTGTTACTTGAAAGGTTTTGATTTAGAAGCTCTACTTTTGTTATTTTAAAGAAAGTTACATAAGACAGGTGTGGTTTTCTGTCATGTCCTTCTTCAGTCTGATTAATGTTCTTGTTCTTCCTATCCTTCATCTCTCCTTTTCTGAATAATTCAATGATTGGTAGATCAATACAGCTCACTTTGGAACCAAGTTGGCCACTAGCCCTGGCTGACTCCAGTAAAGCGATGCCCCCCTGAGATATGTTGTCCTTAGGACAGAAGTAAAAGTGAGGTTAGCTGAGGCCCATGTGCATTAGCTTTGTTCATTAGGTGCTATTACCTTTATTGAGCTATCAAACGTCAAATTTCAACCTGGCAAACAATTAAGTAGGTGAAAAAATAAACCTATTAAAGGACTTTGACTTGGGCCAGTGATAAACTACTCAGATCACCCTATTAGTCATGGCAACTTGGATACATTTTGTACATGGCAAGCAGAGAAGCTCACATTTTAAGAAAAAATCAGCTGAGTCTACTAACACTGCTGGGTCAATTTGATTCAGATGTTTGGGGCCAGTTCCATTTTTATCTATTTATTTTATTTCAGCAGGGACCGATTAAATTATTCCGAATGGACCCTAAAAGGCGTTTATAATGCTACAAAATATTACTTTTTCGAATAAATTATGTAATTTTAAACTTCTATTAATCAAAATAAAAAATGATCAGTTTCTACAAAAATATTAAGCGGCATGGCAGTTTTCAACACTGATAATAATAAGAAATGTTTCTCAAGCTCTAAATCAGTATATTATGATTTCTGAATGACCATGTTACTGCTCTTCTGTATTCTATTTGAGTTTTCAAGCACACACCTGATTGTGGCTATCACATTTATCACACCTCGTCTCTGTTAGCACAGTCCTAATACCTTCCCAGCCTCATTCTCAGACTGTCTCATGACTCGGCCTGTTGTAAATTGACACTCTAGCGACTGACTATCTATAACCGTATGAAGCCTTTATTGCGTTAGTCACTACGCACTGGAAATGTCTCTCATTCTCTCCAAACAAACGCTCTATTTTTGGGTTGCTAGGATATTAATGCCTAACATTATCCATTACATTACATTAGCCCTATCCATTAGCCATGGCAATATTATCGAGGAGGAGTTATGTTTGGTATCGCTCTGGTGATAGTTATATGAAGCTACAGAGATGGAAATACCACTTAAAAAAAATTAATCTATTTGCAAAAATGATTTCCTAACAAAAGTATCTCTTTTATTCCTTATACTTTGTAACGTATAAGTTCAGTGTTTTTGTTGTTTTTAAAGCTTCTTGTTTGTAGGGATATAATAATGCTAATAATTGCACTGTGTACTACTAGTACAACTGCTAATACGACTAAATTAAAATATGAATCAAATTGTTACACATTAAATGTAAAATTAAAATGCTATTATTTATGGCTATATATGTTAAACCATCACCCTTTTCAATGGGCAAGCACCTTTTCACATATTCTTCAAAAAAATCGACTAACATAAAACAAGTAAAAATCCTACCACGTTCCTAAAGCATTAGTAGATATTTTTTCCACAGCATTTGATCTTAAAACATCCACAGCTAGTGTAATACTCATGTTTAGGTAGTCATGGCTAGTTGTTACCAAGAGCTTACTGGAGTTCTTTATATTTTGAGCTCTGTCAACATAAGAATTGCGAGGAATGCTAATGCCTCCGTCTCAGCTAGCATCTGTCTCACCTCACTCTCGCTATTCTTCTGACCTGCTTCATCCTTAATCCTGCCTATTCACAACTGGCCTCGCACAGCATGGGTTCCTTTAGCTTTTGATGTCAGTCCTCAACCCCCTTCCCAAGCTCTCTGTCCTGCTCTCTCCCTGCCTCTTCCTTTGGAATGCCCTCACTCTCTTTCTCCATCTTCACTCACTCTTCCCCTGAATATTTCACACTCCAGGCCTGTTTTCCTCTTCTCTTCCCCCTCACATGCTCTCTGTCTCTCTGTCTGTGGTGATATACATGTCAATGGGCCAAACACAAAGGCTCTTTTCAGGCCTGCCTGGTTTAAATTCTTTCCTATAGGGCTGCTGACACACAGGTGGAATAAGTAGAGCAGGGACCCCTCTTATAAAGCTGAAGCTCCTTTGTTATCTAACCTCTCATTTTCTAAATTCATAATGTTTTTATCATCTATTAGATATGGCATGATGCAGGAAGTCAGTTATTGACATATGGAGTGGATGCACAGATGTCCTGACTTTGTTGGTCTCTGGTGGTATCATCATGATCTGTACATGATTTTTTTATTTTGTTGTATTTTTATTTTATTTTTTGTTGCTGTTTTGTTTTATAGCTGTCATTTTTTCACTCGTCCAGGTTATTTAAAAAAAGCTTCAATAAAATATTACATTTTTTTACATTTATGTTACAAAGTAGTCTAACACAAGGATTTATATCATTATTTTTAAAAGCACCATTAGGGTTTTAACTTCACTATTAGGTCTAGATATTAGGCACTGATCAATAATTTCATCACTTACGCAGCCATCTGCTAACATCACTGCTGTCTTTTGTTAATTGCAGTTCCTGAGGACGTGTGCAGATGTCTTCCGGCTTGTGCCCTTTTTGGTCTTTATTATCGTCCCATTTATGGAGTTTCTGCTTCCTGTTGCAGTGAAGCTTTTCCCAAACATGTTGCCTTCCACCTTTGAGACACAGTCCATAAAGGTATGCTGACCTTTTGAGTTTTAATCCATAAAAACCTTAAAGGAGTAGTTCACTTTTTAAAAAACTTTTGCTGATAATTTACTCACCCCCATGTCATCCAAGATGTCCACGTCTTTCTCTCTTCAGTTGAAAAGATATTAAGGTTTTTGATAAAAACATTCCAGGATTTTCTCCATATAATGGACTTCATTGGGAACCAAACGGTTCAAGGTCCAAATGAGAGTTTCAGTGCAGCTTCAAAGGGCTTTAAACGACACCAGACGATGAATAAAATAGGATTTCATGACTCAAAAAAGATTTGTTCATTTTGATGAGTGTTCGTGACTCTCCTGTTCAAACTCGTTCATCACAGAACAGAGCAAGGCGAGCATTTGTGCTTATAAAAGTTAAACTTTTTTATTTATTTTTGAAATGGCCGATCGTTTCGCTAGTTAAGACCCTTATTCATCATTTGGTGTTGTTTAAATCCCCTTGAAGCTGCACTGAAACTGTTTGGTTCCCAATTAAGTCCATTATATGGAGAAATATCCTGGAATTTTTTAATCAAAAACCTTAATTTCTTTTCGACTGAGGAAAGAAAGACATGGACATCTTGGATGACATGGGGGTGAGTAAGTTATCAGCAAAAGCTTTTTTTAAAGTGAACTACTCCTTTAATTGTATTTCTGTTTAGTCTTGGCTCTTATGCCAAACCTGTCACATCATATAAAATCTTGCTCATGCTCTGTCTGTGTCTGTGTGCGTGTGTGTTTTGCAGGAGGAAAGACTGAAAAAAGAGCTGAGAGTGAAGTTAGAGATGGCCAAGTTCTTGCAGGATACAATTGAGGAGATTGCACTTAGAAACAAAGCAGCTAAAGGCAATGTAACCGAGGAGTTCTCCACTTTCTTTCAGAAGGTAGGCCTAGATGATGGTCACGCACGCTCACCCCTCATCCTAAAAAAACAACTCTGCTGCTTCTCTTTGTGATTCAAAACTCAGCAATGTATTGCCCCCATGTGGTGATTCCTATAAAGTGCTCTTAGACGAGACGAGACTCACAAGTGCTATGAATGAGAACTTCTTTTGCTGCTAACTCTCTCTGTCTTCCCCTTCCTATTCCCACCCAGATCCGTGACTCTGGAGAGAGACCCAGTAATGAGCAGATCATACGTTTCTCTAAACTGTTTGAAGATGAACTGACCTTAGATAATCTGACCCGGCCGCAGCTGGTGGCCTTGTGTAAGCTGCTGGAGCTGCAGTCCATTGGAACCAACAATTTCTTGCGCTTCCAGCTTATCATGAAACTCCGAGCCATCCGTGCGGACGACAAGGTTAGAACCTGTCCTTACTCGGTGTGTCAAGATGGGTCAAATACTTTTCATTGTGATCATCATTTATGTCAATTACAGTATGCCAGTTTTTACAGATTAATTATTTAATTAAAATAAATGATCATCTAATCAATTGATATAATTGTCCGTTCCCCGTGTTGGATTATACTGTACTGTATTTAATGTGAATATTTGAGTTTAAGATTTTTTTGGTCTCACTTTATTTGAATGTCCAATTCTCGCTATTTACTAACTAGTAACTGTGGGGTTTTTTTTCCTCAATAAACCTAATTACTGTTCATTAATAGTACTGTAGTTGTTAAGTTTAGGTATTGGATAGGATTAGGGATGTAGAATGTGGTCATGCAGAATAAGACATTAATATGTGCTTTATAAGTACAAATAAACAGCAAATTTCCGTGTAATATGTATGATAATAAGCATCTAGTGAGAATTGGACCCTAAAATAAAGTGTTAGAATTTTTTTTTTTAAGATGTCTCCTATGTCACCAAGGCTGCGTTTTATTTGATCAAAGATACAGTAAAAACAGTCACATTGTGAAATATTATTACAATTTAAAATAAGTGTTTTGTTTTTTAATATTATTTTAAAATGCTATTAATTGATGCAAAGCTAAATTTTTAGCATTATTACGCCAGTCTTCAGAGTCACAATAGAAATTTCAAAAGTAATCAATAGAAAGCTCAAAAGTAAAGTGTTTATTTCAAACAGAAATCTTTTGTTGCATTCTAAATGTATTTACTGTATATTTTGATCAATTGAATGGACCCTTGCTCCTTAAAAGTATTAATTTCTTGAAATAAAATTCAAACAGAAGCCATTTCATTTTTTTTTAAAACAAATACTCATATTGGCCACATTTGTGAAACTTGAAAAAGGAATCAAAACCATTTTAAAGGTTTTTGTGTCATTATGTATTTGGTGCGTAATAAGAGTTTATAGCAAATTAAAACAATTATCAGCAATCGTATTGGCTAGAATGTCTAAATCAGTTTATTCCTAGCTGATTTCTTTGCACGTGTGTGTGTGATTGACAGCTGATAGCAGATGAGGGAGTGGACAGTTTGAATGTGAAAGAGCTGCAGTCAGCATGTCGTGTGAGAGGGATGAGAGCTCTGGGTGTGACGGAGGAGAGACTTCGAGAGCAGCTTAAACAGGTAACACATGCTCCACATCCCTCTGTTATCATTACTCCCCAGTAATGCATCTTCTCATCATGCATTTCACATTTCTGATCATGACAGTGGTTGGAGCTTCATCTCAATCAACACATCCCCACATCTCTACTGCTGCTGTCCCGAGCCATGTTCCTGCCAGACACGCTGTCCCCTGCAGACCAGCTTAAAACCACACTACAGAACCTGCCAGAGATCATGGTAAGCACACAGTACAGCTGGACAATACAGTATTTGCCAAATATAGGTTAGGTTCATGAAAAATATAGTCATATATATATACAGTCAGTGCCTTCACGTGTGCTTTCGCAGGCTAAAGAAGCGCAGATGAAGGTGGCAGAGCTGGACTTCTCTAAAGTGGATAACAAGACCAAGCTGGAGGCCACTCTACAGGAAGAGGCAGCCATCCGACAGGAAAACAGAGAGCGGGAGCTGGAGAGACTGGCAGATGCTGCCGAGAAAGTAAAGAAACTGGCCGCAAAGGTCATTACAGTCATTTTCAGTCTACCTGTTGTACCTGTTGCAGTCTACCTGTTTCAGATACCTGTTGTAAAGTTGAAATATTCATGAAAGGTTGTATGTTTCCAGGAGGGTGAGATGGTGGAGTTGGAAGCAAAACGACGGGTGGATGCAGAAAATTCTCTTTCCACCGTAGACGTGGCCATCCATTCAGAAACACTACGAGATACTGCACCCGTGCTGGAGGGTATTAAGGTAACAGAATGACGCAAAGATAGTTTCTTCTCTTAAATCCCATTATTAACAAGAAGCAAAACCCAATATATTTACATGAAAACACAATGTGATGATGAACTTTGTACATGTGCCCTACTGTTCAAATTTTGGGGGTCAGTATTAACTAAGTGTTAATGAACTAAGTGTTCTTTACTAATGAACTGTTACGCATTATTAAATATTATTTGCTAATATGCTATAGTGGTTTTTTTTTTAATCCCCATTAATGCAAGTCAGTCCACTCAATAGCCCTTTTGGCCATGCCTTCAGTCAGCTATTTTCTATCTTAATAAACTTATTTAATACCAAGATACCAAATATAGCCCCATTCTGCTTGAATTGGGGAAAACAGAGACATCCAAAACTGCTGCAATACCAAAAATGGTTTAGCAGTCTTTTATATTAAATGATTTCAGTTAATGCACTTAAACGTTCCAAAGCAATAAGATAAGGCAGTTCTTTGCAGTTTACGTGACAATAATGCTGACGTTGATATGAAGCTATGCATTCGTCCTTCACGCCTTCTCTGGTTTTACTTATGACTGTGTTGTCTGTTTGCTGTCATGTTACAGGAATGGCTGTTTCTCTGTTATTATGTATTGTGTATTATTTTGCGTGTTTATTTCTCCAGTTCGAGCAGTGGCAGAGGTATCTGCGCATTCAGGTTAGATGCTGAACTGCATCCCCATCTGGAGACCACCACACTGATGCTCTGCTCTCCTAGTCACTTTACTGTGTGCTTTTCCATCACTTACAGTTTCATAATCTGAACTGTTGGTTTAGGGTTAGGCTTAGACTCTTGTAACGCTTGTTATTTACAGCATAACAGGCACAGAAATGACTGAATCAAGTATACTTTTGCGTGAATACAGTGATTTAAAAGAGCAGAAGTCTTGTGTGGTTATGCCAGTGTCCTTCTTTTCCACTCCAATTCTCTGTCCCTTTATGAGTATGTATGAGCCTGTAGGACATATGTAAGATGCAGTAAATCCTATTGGTTGTTTGTCTTATGTGGTTCAGAGACCCACTACATAAGCTGTACGATGTGTTTCAGTTGGTTTTAGTGAGCTTTCTGTTGTCACTTTTGCTGAATGGAAAACCTTCCTTTCCTCTGACTGATCCTCTTATGAAAGAGAAACCACTTTATGTTTGCATCAGTGTCGGGGAGTAACTTAAATACACTTTTTAAAAGCGCGACCTGTAGTTCAAATGTTCAAAACAGCGTTGCTTTTCCAATAACAAGTTACACTACCATTAAAAGGTGTGGGATCAGTAAGAATGATTTATTTTTGTACTTTTATTCAGCAAGGATTCATATAAAGTGACAGGAAAATACATTTATAATGTTAGACAACTGTTTTAAAGACTTGAAAACAAAAAAAATAATAATAAGAATCTTACCAACCCCAAACAGTGGTGTGTATTCCCATCAAGCAGCAGTTTAGATTGACAATTTTGTTATTGTGTTGTCTTACTACAAAGCAAGCAATAATCAAATGTTCCCAGCAAGAATGTATGCGATAGTGAGAGTATTCATCAGTTTGTACACAGTTCATATCATAAATGAAATGCTGCTGTTTAGCATCATGTATTCAAATCAGTTATATAGAACATTTTTAAATAGTTCATTGAATTTATCTAGATTATTTATTGTGTATAAATATTGTTTTAGATTTATATTTAGTGCTATGACATCTAATCAAAATCCTCATAGGTTTAGTGCTAAATAGTTAATAAAATAATAATTTAATAAAACAATATTTTTGTTTAAAGGTTAGCTTAACTGTAATGACTTTGTAGCTTAAAAATTGGTGACTATAGGGATCCGAACCCACAGTGATTTAAGCATGGTTTTGGAATAGATAATGATTCTATTTATTTATTTTATTTGGAAAAATAGCTTTAGCTAATTAAATAAAAAAGTTACAAAGAATTTCCATCCATATTATATACATTTCATCCCTAAAAGTATTTGTTATAGACTTTGTACAATTTCTGGAACTTGCACCAAAAAAATCTATCACTGATTGAAAGTTTCCCCAACACTGCTGTGCATGTTTGTAAATGTGTGTGTTCACAGGAGTGTTGATGGACACTGTGTGTGTCATTTTTCAGGGGGAGGAGATCACTAAGGAGGAGATTGACATGCTGAATAATGCCTGCACCAAACTGAAGGAGCAGAAGAATCTCCTCACCAAAGAGAAAGAGGAGCTTGAGGACCTAAAGGATGATGTGCAGGAGTATAGCGAGGTGTGTCTTCAAAGAGAGACCATCTTTAACAAACGGTTCATTTTCATTTCTGCCATAAACATTTAACCGTGTGATCCACTGTTTCTCTCTACAGGACCTGGAGGAGATAAAGCGAGAGCTATCCAAGACGGGACAGGAGAAAGTAATGGAGTCTAAGGCAAGTCAACATCTGTCAAAGCGAGTCAACCGCATGATTGGAAGAGTGGATAAGATCATCACTGAGCTGGAGAAGGACAAGGTGGTGTTAGACGGACAGATGGACAGCGGCACCACACCACCAATTGGGTAAGAGACTTTGATTTGCTGAACGAATGGAATTGGGTGATTTATAATGGTGATTTTAGCTTTCTGTGTGTGAGTGCATGGGAGTATCCATGATACATTATCAGTAATGCATGAAGAGAAGTTGCAATCAACACAGTAAAATGGTGGTGGAAGAATGACTTTACAGGTAAACACAAACCAAAAAAAGGGTTCCCAGTCCAAATAAAAAAATCATATTTTTTTTGTTGTTTTTTAGATTGTTCTTTGAGAAACATAGTGACTTGCCAAGGTAAGCACAGGAGTGACCTCTCGCCTTCTGTTTCGTTTCCCCATCAAGAGAATGAAGTAAAAGTAAAATAAAAATATGGATTTAACACTAGGGATGCACCGAAATAAAAATCTTGTCCAAAACCAAAAATTCTAGATGCATCTGGACGAAAACCGAAAATTATTTTTAAGACTTATTTTTTGCCACATTGGATTAATATTAGACTTTTTAAGAAAATTCAATAATTGTAATGATACTAAATGTAAAAAAAATACAAGCCAATAAAATAAAAGCCACACTTTTATTAGTCACACTAAAATATGACCGAACGGAATAAAGAATAATATATTGATATTTATTATTAATATATTTTCGATGCAACAGAATCAGATTTAACAGATTTATTTTTTGTCCAATTATCCATGATATTATCCATTGTATATTATCAGAGCATGTGAGCATTAGTGAACAAGAGGGTGGTGTCATTTTAGCAGGGTTGCCCTGCACAGCTATACCACACAATGTTACAGTACAGTAGGGCTATCCTACACAGAAACAAGTATACTACTACATAGTACCGAAAATACCATTATCGGCCAATCATTTTCGGCAGCCGAAATTTCGGAGCATCCCTATTTAACACAAATACTAAATATTTTAGGGGGTCTAAAGTGTGATTTCATTTGATTGAATATTTTAATCCATTATCGGTTTGCTTGTCATTTCTTTCACTAGTCCTGTGTATTTCGCTAATGCTGGATGTTATGGATTTGATCAGCTGTGAGATTAGATGTTGTTCTCTGAAATCTTCCTCTTGTTCAGTGTTCCTAGTGCTGCCGGTAAAAACATGAATCACTTATTTTAAGGCCTACTACAAAGGTCAAACTACAAATAAGGCTTGAATGATTTAGTGCAAGATTCGAGAATCGATTTCTAATTACGATTGGTATTGACTCCAAAAGCACTCGCAATCGTCTCTCCTGGGAACCCTGCACGGCTGTCTTGGCATGCGATTGGTTGATCATTGAACTTACTCATCCTCCACCATCTTACCCGCTGTGTTATCAATCAACCGCTTCCTGTATGCAGTGTGTTCTTGTCCTACAGGGAGAATCTGATAAGCATCAACGAGCTAATTACAGTGATGAAGCAGATCCAGAGTATTCCCGAACACAAGCTGCTCAGCATCGCGGACGCACTCGACGAAAACAAAGATGGCAAGATAGACATTGATGATGTCCTCAAGGTAACAAGATGGGCCTTCTTGGGTCACTCATTGATTTGCCTTCTCTTCCTGTTTGGTTGAATCAGCATTTTAGTTTGACTGACATTTATCCGGCGTGTGTGTATGTTAGGTGGTAGAGCTGATCGACAAGGAGGACATCGATATCTCCACCAACCAGGTTGCAGAGATCATGGTGATGCTCCAGAAGGAGGAGAAGTTGATGGAGAAGGAGAAAGCCAAGGAGAAGGTTGAGAAGGAGCAGGCAGCTAAACTCCAAAACTAGACTAACCGTGTAGGGAATGGAAGGGATCCTGAAGCTTTTTCAGGTCTAATAATATGATCAGATTCAGAGCGAGGCTAAAAACAGCTCTGACCTCCGCTCTTTGCTTTGTTCAATTAAGACTATTGTATAATCAATGAATTGAGGGAAATGTATTTATTTGAAAGCAGGAGTAGTTTAGTATGAAGCCCTGTACTGAAATTGAGGCCATAAATTAAGAAAAAGTTCCCAACATTTGTTCCCTTGTTGAGGGTTAAATGATTTCCATATTGTACTAGTTTGTTCCCATTTATTGATTTGCTCCCTCGCTTTATTTAAATTGGGGCAACAAAGTAGTACAAAGTGGAACTATTTAATAGGTGGTGGCTACGATATCTTACTTTTCCCTCAAATTTCATGTGCACTGCGCCCTTAAATTCAGAGATGAATTTTGAAAAGGCCCCCTCTTATAGGTGGAGCGAGTCATTTCTGCGCCACTACTGGCACAAAACAAACTGTGTTTGAGCGGACTTGTTGGGCTGGACATAATGCTAACAGCTCAACCAATAGCATGAGTTTGGGGAGGAGTTATCAGTCATTACTTTTGTGGCACAGAAATTGCACGCTTCAGCTATAAGATGCAAAAAAATTACCGTAAATTTACACCCAGTGATGTCATTTCCTGAGATCTGAGGTAATTTCCTCTCTTTTGCACAATACATCACCTGTCACCATCATTCCACTACTCATTCAGTTTGATTTAATTGCATTTTTACTTCTTTTCAGTTTCACAATCTATTTTCATGAGCTTAATCAATCAATCAATCATTTATTTATAGAGCACATTTAAAACACAACCGAAGTTGACCAAAGTGCTTTACAAGGAATAAAAGAGACCCAGATCTAAAACTGCAATACAAACTTAAAACCAAACGAGACAAGAAGGCAAAAAAAAAAAATAATAATAATAATAATAAATAAAAAGAACAGAAAAAACAGGAAGACAGATTACAGGGTGTTAAAAGCCACTGCTGAATGTTGCGCAGAAGACATTGATATCATCTCACTCATGTTTATTCAGTAACCAAAGGTTTGTTGCAGATTTTATGCTTCATTTATACTTGTACATACACATTCAAGCCACCAAGCACTGAAGCTTCATGTCACACACCAAAGGTATGAAATTGTATTGGGATCTATATCTTCGGCACTTTTTTGGACTGACTTGAAGACAGTAGCAGAGTTAGATTTATAGATTTTGATGTGCGTTGTTTAGTCAGCTTTTATCTTGGGGTGATTTCAGCATCACATTTACATTGTGGCCTTAGCAAATCCCTCAAAATCAAATCAAGGCAATAAATTGAGATAATAATATTTAACAGTTCAACATTGCTAGTATTTGCATTGCACAGTAAATATCTGTGCATTGGGCGTCTCTGTTAGCTGGCTTGGATTAATGATAGATGATTTGTGAGTGTATGTATGTGTGAAAGAGTACCTTGGAACCTGAGAGGTCAGTGCAGACAGAATCAGCTCAGCCATCTAGTCAGTATGTGGCCTGGTTGATCGCTTATTCCTTACATGGAGAGAGCGGCAGCAGTCGTTCTCATTGCAGAGCACCTACACTAACTGGAATGTGTCAATCAGCTTGAGACTCGCACGCTTACTGGTGGCGTGAGTCTGGAAGCATAGTTTCACAGGGCACATAAGGCCGGGAATACATCATCTTAACCCTAAACATGTCATGGCGAGGGACCAGCATGTCTAACCTCAAAGCACAGTTCCTGTGCTGTGTCTCAGACAGAGTGTCTAGGTGCCTATTTCACATCGTGTCCCTTATAGGGATAGTTCACCCAGAAATAAAAATTGTATTTTGTAAAACACAAAATGAGATGATTAAATAAAAAATTCTCACTGCATAGGACAAAAAAAAAATGATGACAATTTTCGATTTTGGGTGAACTGTCCCTAACTTACCCAGGGGACCCTTAATTATAGTAATGGCATTTAGGCCTTTAACTATGTTTATGAATTAGTATTATCATACCGTACGATAGAAAAAAAAATCCCACGTTTTCCGTTTTTATTGAGCGAGTATTTAATGCTAATGTATAATTGCACTATATTCCGAACTTTAATTTTCCTATTTGGCGTGTCGATCTAGACTCAGGAAGATGCATGTAATGTCTGTTTGCACATTGAGATGTATTTTGGGGAAACTTGCACACTTGAATTTTTAAAGTGGTAGATATGATGAATTTTGTAGAAAGGTATAAAGGTACCTTGCCGATTGTGTTTTGTTTTGCGATTTTTAAATTTAAGTTCTCAGATTAATTTATAAAAGATAGCGCATGTGCACGTAAGTGACCACAGACTGAATGGATTAAAGATATGATGTAATTATACCTGGAAACTAATTTACTGCTAAAATTCATTTAAACGGATTGAATATATTATTTATTTTCCCCTTATAAGGCCCGTACTTTGTGTCTTAGTATTTTTTTTTTGACTATTCTGTATTTGTTAGAAGGTTCAAGACCTAAATACTGTTACGCTAGTTAATTTGAAGACTAACCAATGGATGGAAATAAGTGATGTGTAAAAAGGTTTTTGAAAATCAGTATGACTCAAAATAAGACATTTATTTTATTGTAAATATACTATTTACATACAAGTGGTTCCAAAGTCAAATAAAATCAAACTGATCTCTAAATTGAATGCTATTTTTCCCTTTTTATTTTTGACTCATGCATTTCATGTTTCATATATTTTGTGTTTTTATTTATTTATTTTTTTTATTTAATGCTTTGCTTTGATATGCTTTGATGCCCGATGCCTTTTCCCTTCCATTATTCACTCGTTATCACTGGCAGCATCCATCTTCTCTGCAGTAATAAAATATTAAATTTGACTTGTAAATTCAAGTATGTATATACGCTTATGTGAAAATGGGGTACAGGACAGTAGAGAGTCACACTTAAATTGAGCTAGAATAATATCTGAGATGAAATGGCAGACTGCCCTGTGCTTTGTTAAGTTATTTTCCAGGAAATCTTTTTATTAAGAAAGGATATGTTTAAAGATAACATTTAAAATTAAATTGAATTGAATTCTAATAATTCTGCACTTTCCCTGTCTTTCTGATAAAGAAATTGAGATGCCTTTTTCCATTTGAGACTGCAGAAAATTATTTGGAGTACTTTACAAATTTTAATTAGATCCTGAAATCAAAGTGTCATTTTGGTCTAAAATGGAAATAATTATTTTTATTATATATTCTATTTTATTATTTAATTTATATTATTATATTATTAATGATTATAAGTGTTTTTGAAAATGCTCACTCTTGACCTACTCTTATAATGCAACAGTACTTTTGAGTTTACTTCATAACTGGACTGTTATTTATAAGATGAACCTGGTCTAAAGTTTTAATTCCACATTTTTAGATTCATATCTTGGGGTATGATAAATAAGCATTGAGGTTATTAAATGTATGTTGAGATTCATTCATATTCATTTAATATTTGAATAATAGCAATATTTTCCAGACCACATGGTGGCGCTGTAGTCTTAGACAATGAAGGTAATCACAGCCATGTCAACATGTTCCTGTATGACATATTATTAATTATAAAGTCAACCCCAAATGAATGTAGATGTTATACTTGTTCTTGCACCAGTTCTGAATATTATCTGCATTTATATGTAGATCATAGGACAACTGACAAGAGACGATCACAAATCATAAGTGTCTTTAACTCAAACAGTCTGACATCCAGACTAAAAAACGACGTGAAATTATGCCGTCTACTAATAACTTGTGAGGACTTGAAGTGGGCTGAATAACTGAGGGAGACTCACAGTAAATCATGTGGGCTGGTAAGAGGACATTGCTCTGTATATAAGAGGGCTTCTTGGTTGTAATGACACCTAAAGTTAAACAGCTCTTTTCTGGCCGGCTAAGTTTATATTTTAGGTGTTGCGGGGTGAAAGATTACATATAATGTATATATTGTATGTTGCTTGGAGTCACTTTATAGACATAAGTGCTGAGAACCATCTAAAAACACTAAATGGCGCATGCTTTATGTCAAGTTCAATAGGCAAGGGACTCTATCTCCCTATTTTTGCACACATAAAACATGTGAGGTTAAATTATCTAAAGACCCTCATCTAAAACACACTATTGGCTTATGTAATTATTAATCTCTGTGTTAAGCAAATTCTTATATTGTTGCAAGTGTAGCTTTTTGTTGATCATATTTCGCAAAGTTAAATAACAGTAATGCTCTTAATTTAAAGCTGCTTTAAGTGATGTCTTTAAAAAAAAAAAAAAACAATGTCAACTACCTGATAGAAATCACATTTAAATAAGGTCTTATAAAGAAAAATAATCAGACCAATCAGAACCATTAGGAGGTGGGGTTACCATTTGAAACCCTCAAATGAAAACCTTTGTGGGTTTAGTCATTAATTTTGTCATTTTCATAAACCTTTGTCAGGTTAGACGCTATATTGAATTTGACCGGTATAAAAATAAGGCTTTGAGGAATAGACTTACAGTCTTTATGATGGCAAGCACTGTATAAAGGTCATGGATTACATAACTGGAGTTTTTGTCTTTTAGAATTTTTTTTTTTTTTCTGGAAAGATGTTTCATCAGCTGAACAATTGGGCATGTTGTTTAACAACAGTTTAATTCATTGAACGCACTGTACTTAAATTAATTAATAACATTTTTTGCTACCCTGGTTAAAAGAGAAGTTCACTTTTAAAAAATCTTTTCTGATAATTTACTCACCCCCATGTCATCCAAGATGTCCATGTCTTTTTTTCTTCAGTTGAAAAGAAATGAAGGTTTTTGATGAAAACATTCCAGGATTTTTTTCCACATAATGGACTTCAATGGGAACCAAACGGTTCAAGGTCCAAAAGACAGTTTCAGTGCAGCTTCAAAGGGCTTTAAACGACACCAGACGATGAATAAGGGTCTTATCTAGTGAAACGACCGGTCATTTAAAAAATAAATAACAAAGTTTAAGTTTTATGAGCACAAATGCTCGTCTTGCTCTGTTCTGAGATGCACGTTCGTGACTCTCCTGTTCGAACTTGTTCATCAAAATGAACGAATGTTTTTTCAAGTCATTTCGTTCGTTGAATGAACCAACTGACTCAGGAAAAAAAGTTCATTTTACTTTTTGCTTATAAAACTTAAACTTTTTTATTTATTTTTGAAATGACCGGTCGTTTCGCTAGTTAAGACCCTCATTCATCGTCTGGTGTCGTTTAAAGCCCTTTGAAGCTGCACTGAACTCTCATTTGGACCTTGAACCGTTTGGTTCCCATTGAAGTCCATTATATGGAGAAAATCCTGGAATGTTTTTTTATCAAAAACTTTAATTTCTTTTCGACTGAAGAAAGAAAGACATGGACATCTTGGATGACATGGGGGTGAGTAAATTATCAGCAAAAGTTTTTAAAAGTTTTTAAAAGTGAACTACTCCTTTAAGGTCTGTTAGATGCCATAGTGATGCAGGGATTTCTTTAAATGTTGTCTCCTGAAGTATATCCAGAAAAAATGTAGCTCTATTGCTTTTCTTTTGTTCATATATTTAGACCACAGAATGTTTGAGAGTATTTATGAAGAGTTTACATCAGTCAGAGGTCTCTCATCATGCTGCATCACTGTAGCAGCTCTGTATTGCTCATATTGCACTGTATTGAATGGCAGTATAGCACTTTCACAATGCTTTCCTGATTGATGACTTGAATGTACTTTGGTGCAATGAAATTTTGTTGAAAAGTTCTTGGGATGGGGTACAGATGAGTAGTTTTTTGCTAATACATTGATCGAAAATTAATTTTTATTGTGCACATACATAAATGTACATGTTTCCATTATTGGAAGCTTCCACAAAGTGTGGTAAAAAAAACAAAGTGTAATTGTGGCTTTATTTGGAAATGTCACTTATTCAATAACCTTTTTTATAACTCTATTGGCTTCCAAATTTAATAGCTTGTACTGTTTTATTTTTTTCATGTTTGTCAACTGCTTTAGAATTGTGCAAAAAGACATGGTGTGTCATGCAAAATACCAGTGTGTGTACGTTTAGTGTCGACTTGAGATGGAATTACACATTGAATAAATACACATTGAAATTTTGTCTTTGGAGAGACGTGTTTTGGTGGGAAAAAGTTCTGTCTATTGGAGAATGCAGTGGAAAGAGTGCATGGAGGCTGGAGAATGCTCACGGAGCAAACATTTACACTAGACTTACGACACTGAGATGTTGCTGACGTCAGAAAAGAACACTCCACTTCATTCTCTCCAGCTCGCTTGGTTGGCTCACACTATGCTATATGGGGCATGGGTATGACGAGGGGAGCTGTGTTGTGTTGCGCTTCCGTTTAAACAGAATTTGACCTGCTAGAGGAGACTCTTAAAGGGATAGTTGACTTTGAAATTAATTTTTGGTATTTTTTAGCTTACCTCAAGGGCATCCAAGATGTAGGTGTCTTTGTTTCCAGTTTCCACAGTATTTTCAATTTTGATATTTTTAGGTCAAACCGTTCTTGTCTGTCAGTTATATAATGGAGATAAATGGGGTCCACCTCAAAGAGCATGCACAGAGAAGTCCAAATTAAACATGATTTAATGACTCATAAATGTAAGCACATTGATGGCCAAAGACACGAAACGAGCGGTTTGTGTGAGAAAACTAGCCGTATTTATATCGTTTTTACCTCTTGTAACCACAGTCACGTCCAAGTGATCTGAAGGCACGGGCACTTCTATCTGCGCAAGCTCAGGAAAGCGGCGGAAGTGATCTCTTGCGCGGTTGTGAAAAAAAAATCAACGTTGTCTGTTGATATATATCGAAATCGTCTTCCATTGCAATTTCCTGTATATCTAAATGTTTAGATCTTCGTAGTGAAGGCACTTCTGAAATCTCTGTGTAAACAATGAGTTGATGTACACACGCGAGAGATCACTTCTGGGGCTTTCCAGCACGCTTGTGCAGATAGAAGCGTCCTCGCCCTCAGATCACTTGGACGTGACTGTGATTACAAGTCACGTCCAAGTATTTATTACTATTATTTTTGGTAACCAAACCATATTCCTAATTTTAACCCTTTAGTAAGTACGTGTTGTCAATTAATATTTTTCAGTACTTCAATATATAATTATTCTGTGACAAAGCCACCATAAAATAAAGTGTAAAGTGTAAGTCAATAAATTTAGCTTTCAAATGAATCTCTTTTACTGCGATTCTGCTTTGTCTGTCATCATAATTGCCAAGTTATTCAACCAAATTGCCAAAATGCTATTTTAAATATATATATACTGTTGATAGACAATAGTTGATATAAATAGAATAATATCAAAGGATGATTTCAAACTTCCCTGGGTTTTTTGCCCCGTGTATAATGGCATCTTTGAGTTACATTGTGCAATGATGACAACTAAATCAGCAAATGTTTCTTATGTCCCTTAATAAGGCATTGGCGGATGCATCATCATCCTGCTCATGCCAAACTTATATCTATATGAATGCTTATAAGTGTTTGACCACTAGGGAGCAGTGTATGACAAGTTCGCCTTCCTTTAGCTCTTTATGTACATAATTTGCTTTACTGGGTGATTTTTATATATATATATATATATATGTCTCGTTCCTATTTGTCATTTTGCTGGGCTCATGGAAGTTAAATCTGTAAGGTGAAACCTGCAGAAATCATACTGGTACTGCAGGGGTCCTTATCATCACACAGTATGTGAACCAGTTTATGATGGGGTAAATGTCACCAGACGTGTGTTTCAATAAAATCATTTCTTGTTCTCTCTCTCCTAAGCCTCTTCGTCTCGTGTCCTCGTTACGACTGATGAATGTTTTTCAACTGTGGCCGGGATATTATTGGATGGCACAGTGAACTACACACTGCACTCAAGCAAACTCCTCTCTCTCCATGAGTTCCCAGTCTGCCTGTAATAATATTGTTCCTCAAACTCTTCTACAAACACATCACCTCTTTACTCCCCGTTCCCCTCAGTTAGCCTGCGTCGCCATGGCGCCAGCAGTCACCAGAACCCTGGCACGAGGCCGGGAAACGTGGTTACCATGCCAAAGATTGTGGTCAGTAAGGGGAACTCTTCTAGTCCAGGAAAGATGACCTCCACAATAGTCATAAGAATCCAGAAGAATTGAAGGAAAACAAATAGCGATGGTCTGCGTAGGAAAAAGACCACATTCAGTAGTTTCGATATTCTGAGGTTTGCCCTGGCGTGGGTTTGAAATGCTGCAATAGGATCGCTTACTCACTGCGAAATGTCTGTGGGATCTGCTGTGTATATGCCAGCCCAGGGGCCTCTGCCGGATCTGCTTTACACATGCAATCCATCAGGTGTGTGTGATGCAAACTCATGCGGGTTAAACATACTGCTCGCAAACACATCCCGGATCATGTGCGAGTTGACGAGGAACCGTTGACAGCCGTGTATAATTCTCTAACTGCTGGCATGCCATGCAGCGTCACTTCTGTGGTGTAGCCTATACTGTAAACTGCCACGGTGCCCAGTACAGCCTGACTGAAGTACAAAAACACCAGGCCTGTATCGCTACATGGCTGGAATAGTAAATATTGACCTTTTTCTGTTCCCTCGCCCTGATCCCTTCTCTGCTCCATTGTGATTGTTTGGTCTAATGTGCAGCTTGAGCGTTCAGTGGGTTTGGGTTTGTGGAAGTGAAGGTGTTATGAGGAAATGCCGCCCTTACAAAACAACCGTGGTGGTACTTTTAGCAAAAACTTCACCCATAGCAAGGTTATGAAATGTTATGATATTAAGAAACAAATCAAATGAGTCATGAGGAATTATTTCAGGCTACTTTCCAGGCTTGAAGTTGACGAGTAGGCCTATGTCCAATCAAAACGTTTTGTCAAACAAGAAAAAATGTTGGGTGGGACTTGATTTTGTCCACCAATCCAATCAGTTTTGGAACTTGGATTGTTGTCGAATGGTATTGCTGCTGTCATGTGAGTGACAGGTTGTCCCGCCCTTGCGCCATTATTGTTATTGAGGGAGTTATGTTATATAAGTGTAACGGAGGCCAGCTAGTACTTGCTGTGCAAGTAAACCTCACTTCCCTGATCTCAATAGGTGCTAGCGACAGATGCTACAGGCTGCAGTGTTTAGCCTCCTTGTTAGAGCGCCTGACTCTCATGCCGGAGACCCGGGTTCGAGGTCTGCTCGGAGCAGGTCGAGTTGGACCCGGGTGGAGGGGTTACAAATATTAGGGCTGTCAAACGATTAATTGCGATTAATCGCATCCAACATAAAAGTTTGTGTTTACATAATAAATGTGGGTGCACTGCTATAATTATTTTGTATGTATATATATTTAAGAAAAAAATATTATTTATATATCAAATATTGATATTTATATATAATATAAATTATGTAAACACAAACTTTTAATTTTGGATGCAATTAATCGCGATTAATCATTTGACAGCCCTAATATATACAGTATATATATATATATATATATATATATATATATATATATATATATATATATATATATATATTAGGGCTGTGCAAAAATCAAAAATTAATTGCGATTAATCGCATCCAAAATAAAAGTCTGTGTTTACATATTATATTTGTTTGTGCTGTATATAATTATTTTGTATATATAAATACACACACATGCATACATTTAAGAAAATGTGTTATTCATATATAAAATATTTATATTTTATATAATATAGATTTTGTATTTATATATTATTTAAGCGCAAATAATTCTTAAATATATACATGCATGCATATGTATTTATATATACAAAATAATTATACACAGCACAAACAAATATATTATGTAAACACAGACTTTTATTTTGGATGCGATTAATCGCAATTAATTTTTGCACAGCCCTAATATATATATATATATATATATATATATATATATATATATGGATTCAGATTCATTTTATTGTCCTCAGAGGAGGAAATTTGTTTTCACAGTTTGTACACAAAGTGCCATCAACATGAATTATCCACACAAACTACACATAGTACACATATATAGACAATATACACACATGCTGTCACCGTTTACTGATATATATATATGTGTGTGTGTGTGTGTGTGTGTGTGTGTGTGTGTGTGTGTGTGCGTGTGTGTGTGTGTGTGTGTGTGTGTGTGTGTGTGTGTGTAAAGATAAATCATATAGCAAATAATGCAAATAATGCAAAAAAAAAAAAAAAAAAACAGAAATAGACAGGGTGAAATTTTAATTCACATTAGTAAAAACTGTGTTAGTCATGACTATTTATGACTGTTTGGGTGTCCAGTAGAATGTATTTGGTTCTGGATTGACTGGGTGAGTTCATAGTGAGTGTGCTGTCCTTCAGTGTGTAGTGGTGTTACAGCGTGTGTGTGTTGAGTGAGTTTGTGTGTCAGGGCACTGTTGAGCAGGTGTTAGTGAAGCAGCTCTTTAAGAAAGCTGAACCATTGGCACAGCTCAGAGGGATGTGAAAAAGAGAGTGAAATTGAAAAAGGAGGGAAGAGAGGAGTTAAGGAAGAGGAAAGTAACTGGTGTAAAGTGGATTTCCTGGCTGGAAGACAGCTGGTCATTCCCATGGGACTCATTAAAGCTCTGACAATCCAGTGTTACGCACACAGCCACATGTACATGCAAAACTAGGTCTCTGTTTGCCATGAATGTAAAGCCATGCTAATAAATTTTCTGTCCAACAGCTCCCTTCCTTTCTACACACTTCCATTTTTCTGTGTTTAAAAGGATAATTCACCCCGCAATTAAAATGCTGTCACCGTTTACTGATCCTCAGGCCTGTATGACTGTTTTTTCTGTGGAACACAAAAATACATATTTTTGTCCATGCAATGAAAGTCATTTGGCTCCAGTGTTGTTTTGGACCCCATTGACTTTCATTGTATTGACAAAAACAGTTTAAAAGTATCTTCTTGGCTTGAGAGCGCGACAACCTGTTACTCGCATGAGATCCCAGCAATAGCAAACAGTAATGTTTTAACGATCAAAACAATTCCCAATGGACAAAATCTAGTCCCGCCCTACATTTATTCTTGTTTGAGAAGCTGTTTCACTCGGATATATGCTGTGTACTTTAAAAAGGATCTGACCTGTACTTTAATGACCAGATGTGACATTCTGATACATAGTGAAAATAGTAATGATACTATTAAAAACTATAATATGGCAACGATGCATCTCCAGACAGCCTCACGGCTCACTCTCACAGTCGTTATTTAGGGAACTGTGATAGACTGAACTGACGTTATCAGTGTGAGAAGATTTTGTCATCTTCAGAGATCATATTGTAATAAGCGATATAAGTTCAGAGCCCAGCTGAGACAGCTCGGAGGCACACTCATACGCGTGCTGTCTTGCATGTTATGTGAGAGGGAGGCTGCTTTGTACTTATAGTTTGCTTGTGAGCATAGGGACGGGGTATTTTTAGAGCTTTGATACAGTGATGTATTGCATGCTTTTTTTGTATGCAGTAATTTCTTTGTGTGAGACAGAACCTTGTTGGAGGGATACATCATAGAAAAGCCAGCAGTGATTTTCAAGCCTCCCTCCTTTCATTTTTTGAATGAACAATATTTTGATTTTTTTTTTTTTTTATGAGAATGATATGTGTTTGTTTAATACGATTCAGGATAATTCCACTGATGGAAACAGTGTTAATCTGAGCTAATTTAGCTCTCTCTTCTGTAGTTTTTCTTTATTTGTGTCTTAAAATACATGCTAGAATATATCTAACTAGAATTTAATTGGCTCATAACCTCCAGCACCGCAGCCCCATACCCCAGGCATCTGTACATTTTATGGAAATACAGTTTAAGGCATTTCTTGACATTTTGATGCAAAATATAATAATAATATAGGAAATAATATATATATATATATATATATATATATATATACAAACCAAAATGTATTTCAAATATACTATACTACAAATCCATTAACATGTTTTCTGACATATCACTTGAGAATTACTCATAAACTGATGTTATACTTAAAATGTATGTCACATTTCTTTATATTTAGCCTAAAATGTGTTCTAATATCACAGTTAGTAATGATTGTATGATCTATATATTATACCAGTCTGTAAATTGAAGATATTTATAGGCTTACCTACAGTATATTTACTGCAGTTCCACTTTAGCACATTAAAATATACTTAAGTATATCTTTAGTTCTACCACAGCACTATTTCGGGATAACTACACAAAGTGCATTAAGTATAAAATTAGTTGTTCCAATTTAGCAGACTTTAAGTATATCAATTTAGCATACCAAAAGTAGAATTGCAGGGTATTTATAAACACTTTGTTGTACTTAATCTCTGTGGGTGTGTAGCCTAATACTGTTCAAACATTTGGGGGTCAGTGAGGCTTTTTTTAAATAAATTAATACTTAATAATTAAGAAACAATGCATTCAAATAATAAAAAGGGACAGGCATTAATAATGTTATACAAGATTTCTTTTTCAAAAATATATGCTATTATTTCAAACTTTCTATTCATCAAATAATCCTGAAAAATATGAGTCAGTTTCCTCAAAAATATTAAGCAGCACAACTGTTTTCAACACTGATAATGACAAGAAATATTTCTCGAGCAGCAAATCAGCATATTAGAATGATTTGTGACTGTTGTAATAATGATGCTGAAAATCACAGGAGTAGATACATTAAAAAAAACATTTAAATAGAAAACTGTTATTTTAAAATGTAATCATATTTTACAATAGGATGGTTCTTAAGCATGATAGATAACACAATATACTTTCAAAAACATAAAATTCATGTATTTGCATCAATAAATGTAAGCAAAATAAGGTGTTTTTTCTGTGCAATTTACGGCATTTTTCTTTTAAAATGAAATTTTAATACTGTTTAAGGTTCTGTGGACACCCGGAATAATTGTGCCAGTGTGTCAGAGCGCTGAAAGATCAATCTGAACAAGATCTGCAGTCCTTTTTTCCCTGTCTCATGTTTTTCTGTCAGTGCAAACCAGGAGAGAGCAGCAGCTCACATCAGTTCATGGTGCCCTCAGAGTGCCTCTCTAATGTGCAGATGTCCATCGCAGACCAGATGAGCTCAAAAATCAATAGCTGCCCTTTAAAACGGTGGGCCCCACCAAAGTCCCTGTGTACCTGGTGTAGTTTACCAGCTGCCATCAGTGCTCCTAGCTAGTCCCCGGTCCAATCACTCCCTGATTGGGACAGATGGGCATGCTGGAGTAGAGAGACCAGACTGCATGTTCATTTATTCTCATTAGTCATGAGTCTGATTTTTTTTTTTTTTTAAACCCAGTGCAGTCTAGCCACTCATTTATTTGAAAAGAGCCCAATAGGACATGGTTGTCTTCAGGTGCACAAAGTCACACAGAGTTAGTTTACCCCCAATATTAATCATTTACTGCACCCTCATGTACAATCTGTTCTTTTTTATAGGCCTATACTCAAAACATATTAAGGCCTAAATTTAAGATGAATGTATTCTAACTGTGTACATTTGACATCCACTTTTAACACTTTTAGCCATATGTAAATAAAACAAGTATGATATCCATTACATGATCCATTTTTTTCACGTGCAGTGATTGTGAATTGTAACCATGGCTCTCAAGTAAGAAAAGCAAAATTGTCAATGAATAATGACTATGTGTTCCTCATTTGAATCTATCACGTGTGCTATATTCAGTTTTCACATACCGTAAGTCATATGAACTGCTTTTCTGATGCTTTATTGGAGTTCTTTTGTCCTTTTTGTAGCTGGTCACCATTCACTTTAAATGAACGGAAAAGAGAAACTTGAACATCCTGTTAAACATCTCCTGTTGTGCTCCACAGAAGAAAGAAACTCATAAAGGTATGGAATGACGTGAATGTTAATAAATGATGACAGAATATTCATTTTTGGCTGAACTATCCCTTTAAGTGTGAAGGTGAGTTTGCAGGAGGTAACCAAACCAAAATATTGAGAGTGCGCTAAAGAATTATGATTTTGTGTTTTCATGTGTTTAGAGGTCACAGTGTCCCTCTCAAGCTGTGACTTTAATCTTTTGAGGTGTCAGCGTGATGAGAACGCGTGCGTGTGTGAGAGAGATAGACTAACACAGCCATGGCCTCCAAGCCTGTCACCTTTCACCGAGCAGAAAACACATCCTGACGTTAAATGAATATTAAGGCCAACAGCTTCTATACTTGGGTTCACTTGCAGGTCTGCGGCAGGGGGGACCATGATATGTGTGTGCTCGCTTGTGTAAGAATGTGTGTCGTCTGGAGTGACAGCTCTTGTCGACGTCTCCATCACCTTCCTCAAGGGGCGTGTCTCTTCTGTCAGAGTCTTGAATGACAGGTCACCGTGTGCCATGTACTTCAGACCGGCCGTACAAACGACCCTCTTCCCCTTTCCCTCGCCCCTCTCTCCTGTCCATCCTTCCATTCTTCGCACCGCTTTCATGAGCATCTCTATTGTGTCGCATGTGTTCTAGGCTTCAGTGTTAAACGCGTGAAGAGCACCGTTATGCCCCTCCTCGTGGGTTGCGACCCGCATATCCAGACCCTTCATCAAACGCTTGACTGCGAGCTAAATAAAATCTACCCACACACACTGGTATAAAGAGGCCTATTGTCTGCAGGCTGCTTTTGTGAGTGTGGAATTATCGCAGGGGATCCTCTAAACCATCTTAGAGCGACTGACAGCTTCATAGAGAGGGAGAGACGGGTGGAGGGGAGCTGGAGATCTGAAGCCGAGACTCCTGGGGGAGTTGAAGAGCTGCTGGCTGCAGCGAGATGGGACGGGACGGGGGTACTTCCTGCTCATCGTTAGGGTCCGGCATCTGCGTCCAGTTCCAAAGCTCCTGCTTCCCGCTGATGCCTCAGCAGATCCATCGCAATCATCCGATTAAACAGGAGCTACTAAAGAGAAAGCAACCGTCCCTGGTCCCTCAGTAACTAATTGTATCAAATTGTCAATTGAATGACAGATTTAACTTGACATTCAACTCTTGACAGACAGATCCCAGTCTAGCGTAGGCATCTAAATCCATGGAAATGGTTTCTGTACCACAAGTTCAGGAATATTAACAAAATATCCAACCCAGTCTCACGGCAGTTCGTGATATAGTCACGAAATTTAATCTATTGATTCGTGTTCGTGGACACGAATTTCCCTTTTTTTTCGTGTCACTCAGCACGACTTTCAAGCCAATGTATTTCAATGGGACATATTTTTCGTGCCTGCAACACGTTTTTCTTTCGAGAGCACAGTATTGTTTTTTCTCAATTCTTATTCATTTTGCAAACTTTAAGGGTAGCTTACACTACCAACATTTAATCAGAAGGTTTTAATCCTTGTTTTTATTGCGTTATTTTCGCTAGGCTAAATACGCAACATGAATGATGATCGTGTCCACGAGCGCGAATTTTCTTCTTTTTCTTCGTGTCACTCAGCTTTCAATCCAATGTATTTCAATATGGGACATATTTTTCGTGCCTTTTGCGAACTTTATGGGTAGGCCTACACTACCAACATTTAATCAGGAGATATGAATCCTTGTTTTTATTGCTTTATATTCGGTAGGCTACGCAACATGAATCAAATGAAGATTCGTGATATGGGCACGAATTTCCTTCTTCTTTTTTTCGTGTTACTCAGCACGACTTTCAATCCAATGTATTTCAATGGGACATATTTTTCGTGCGTACATCACGTTTTTCTTTCGAGAGCACAGTATTGTTTTGTTTTTTCTCAATTCTTATTCGTTTTGCAAACTTCAAGGGTAGACTACACGAGGCCCAACAATTAATAAGAAGATTTTAATCCTTGTTTTTATTGCTTTATATTCGGTGGGCTACGCAACATGAATCAAATGATGATTCGTGTCTGGGGGCACGAATTTCCTTCTTTTTTTCGTGTCACTCAGCACGACTTTCAATCCAATGTATTTCAATGGGACATACTTTTCGTGCCTGTACCACGTTTTTCTTTCGAGAGGATTTTTCTCCTCAATTTTTTTTAATTTTGCAAACTTCAAGGGTACACTGCCTTACCGACAATTAATACGAATATTTTAGTCCTTGTTTTTATTGCTTTATATTCGGTGGGCTACGCAACATTAATCAAATGATGATCGTGTCCACGGGCACGAATTTCCTTATTTTTTTTCGTGTCACTCAGCACGACTTTCAATCTAATGTATTTCAATGGGACATATTTTTCGTGCCTGTACCACGTTTCTCTTTCGAGAGCAGCACAGTATTTTTTTATTTTTTTTTCTCAATTCTTATTAATTTTGCAAACTTTAAGGGTAGACTACACTAAGCCCTACCAACAATTAATAAGATTTTAATCCTTGGTTTTATTGCTTTATATTTGGTGGGCTACGCAACATGAATCAAATGATGATTCGTGTCCACGGGCACGAATTTCCTTATTTTTTTCGTGTCACTCAGCACGACTTTCAATTTAATGTAGGCTATTTCAATGGGACATATTTTTCGTGCCTGTACCACGTTTCTCTTTCGAGAGCAGCACAGTATTTTTTTTTTGTTTGTTTGTTTGTTTGTTTTTTTCAATTCTTATTAATTTTGCAAACTTTAAGGGTAGACTACACTAGGCCCTACCAACAATTAAATAAGAAGATTTTAATCCTTGTTTATTGCTTTATATTCGGTGGGCTACGCAATCAAATGATGATTCGTGTCTACGAGCACGAATTTCCTTCTTTTTTTCGTGTCAATCAGCACGACTTTCAATCCAATGTATTTCAATGGGACGTATTTTTCGTGCCTACACCACGTTTTTCTTTCGATAGCAGCACAGTATTGTTTTTTTCTCAATTGTTATTCATTTTGCAAACTGGGCTACATTACTCAACATTTATTCAGACGATTTTAATTGCTTTATATTCGGTTGGCTGAAGTGATTCATGTCCTTAAGCACGAATTTCCTCCCTTTTTTTCGTGCCAGACAACACGAATTTCAAATCTGATGTATTTCAAAGGGACGTATTTTCCGTGCCTGCACCACGTCTTTCTTTGGAACATGGTCTCACCGCTATTCGTCACTTGACAATAATATATTAAATAATAATATAATTTGGGGCTCCATTAAAATTACATTACAGGACAGTATATTTTAAAACATGCCTTATTTGTGGGAAAATGAAGTTTTTCCCTCTCTTTTTGACATAATTTTGGACTACATTAAAACGACATAACTTAATTGCAGGACTGCATATTTGCTGTAGGCTTAAAACACGTCTTAATTTATTGTGGGATATTTTGTCGATGGTAATTCAATTTTCAATGGCTTATATGGAGCCTACTTTGATTTTTTTTTCTCCAAAAAAAAAACGATTAGCCTACTTTTATAGAACTTTCATCCCAATACGTATTATGAAGTTGTAATAAACTGCAGAAATATTTATATTGCTTTATATGGACATATCCTTTGGCAAAGCGATGCATTCTGGGAAGTGATATGTGTTAAATGTAATGTCTACATACTCGTGTTTCATTCACTTTAACTTTTACGCTGACCACTTTAAAATTGAGCACGGATATAAAATATTAAGACTGCACTTTTTAATTGTGATTGATATTTTGGCGCAATTTTGAGCAACACGTCACTGTGTGCGACCATCGGAGAAACCATTGCCCAGCGCGATTCCACCACGGTAAGTCGCTTACAACAGTCTGTTAAGCAAAATTAATTCATAAGCATTACACGTCCAAATTAATAAAATTACGAGTTTATATATATATAAAAAAAACATTTTCTAGGCCTAGATCTAGGTGATATATATATATATATATGAAGAGTTCAGATGCAAAAGCCTCTAAATGTCATTTGAAATTTTCTTCTTTAATGATGATTTTTTAACAAACTTGTATATTTAAGTTCAGTAATTTCACTTAAATAACAATTAATAGGTAATTATTGCCATTTAAGTGAAATTACTGAACTTAAATATACAAGTTTGATAAAAATCATCATTAAAGAAGAAAATTTCAAATGGCATAGAGGCTTTTGCATCTGAACTCTTCATATATATGTGTGTGTGTGTGTATGTATATATATATATATATATATATATATATGAAGAGTTCAGATGCAAAAGCCTCTAAATGCCATTTGAAATTTTCTGCTTTAATGATGATTTTTTTACCAAACTTGTATATTTAAGTTCAGTAATTTCACTTAAATAACAATTAATAGGTAATTATTGCCATTTAAGTGAAATTACTGAACTTAAATATACAAGTTTGATAAAAATCATCATTAAAGAAGAAAATTTCAAATGGCATAGAGGCTTTTGCATCTGAACTCTTCATATATATGTGTGTGTGTGTGTATGTATATATATATATATATATATATATATATATATATATGAAGAGTTCAGATGCAAAAGCCTCTAAATGCCATTTGAAATTTTCTGCTTTAATGATGATTTTTTTACCAAACTTGTATATTTAAGTTCAGTAATTTCACTTAAATAACAATTAATAATATTAATTGCGCCATTAAAATAATTTTTAACAGTAGCACAGGAAGCATAGGAACAGCATGAATCTGTATTTATTTATCCTAAGCATTTATAAGAAAAAATCTATTACAGGGTACACTTTTTAAATCCTATCAACATAGCTACATAATTAACATTTTTTGTTGTTCTCCCTGCAGATCCTGTCAAACATATCACCTGTCGAACATACTTTGTATCTGAACCTGATTTTCAAAACCCAAAGGCACTTTTAAGAGCCAACCTCTATCTCTTCATTACTTTCTATATCTTACATCCTCTCTGTTCTCTCACTATATATATTTCTGTCTATCTTTTCAATCTTTATCTATCTCACAGTCTTTATTTATTGCTCTTTCTTTCCTCCCTGTCTGTCTTACTCTACTTGTCTGTCTTACCCATCTTTGTCAGTCTGTCTGTTTGTATCTGACTGTCTGTCTGTCAGTCTGTCAGTCTGTATATGACTGCATTGCAATGGCCACCAAGCATAAACTTGATTCAAACGATCCACACTATCAAGAGGGGAGACGCATGGCTCTGGAGCTGAAACATGAACGCATTCTAGCTGAAGCCAAGGTTAGAGTTTTTGTACACCTCAATCATTTTATAACAAACATAACAAATTAAAGTAAAATGGGATGAGTAATATGTAAGAATGATGAGTGCAGAAGATTTAATAAAGGTATATTTGCATGATGCATCCTGCCATGCTCTATGACGTGTTAATTAGGGAATATAATCATAATAATAATAATAATAATAATACATGCAGTTCCATCCCCTTTGAGTTACAGAGACTTGGGGAATATATTCCCAGGCTCATTTAAGCTTTTCAACACCTTACTAACCCACTATGTTGTGTTTTCCTTTCACAAGTTACCTGCCTTTTGGTTACCGTACTTTTATCAACATCAGTCTTACAAGAAATATTAACTCCAATACACAGAGAGCAGCTGATGCGAGGAAACATGTACGAGACCCTCCACACACCTCTAAAAGGGACTCTGTAGGACGTGGTAAGCCGAGGGGGAGGCGAGGAGGGCGACGCCAAGCCCCCACTACAGGTCATATCTGAATTATTTGACATTTGTTTGAATTTACTATGACAATGTTGGACCAACTCAAATGTTTGGACCAACTCAATTTAGAAATTAGAACAATGTTATTGTTTAACTCAAATTAGAACAATGTAATTGTTCATTGAGAGTTTAAAATATAAAAAGTAGATAAACCTTTCAGTGACACTATTGTAGAAGACACTACCAAGTACCTAACAAAAATATGTCTGATATCATAAAATGTTTAGTATATAGTTTGAAAAGAAGAATAAGAATAGAGTGTGATAGCCTAACTTGTTCTTATTATTATATATTTTGTTTTACAGCCACATGCCCCACTGTTGAGTGCTCCCTGTCATCCAGTGTGGAGGTTCCACTTACTGCAACCTCAACAAAACTAAATCCTCAAGAGGAATTTGGTAATTCACAGTGATGAATTTATGAATGTACAGTATAAAAAAAGTGTTCATTCTGATACTGATCAGTTGACTTTTAATTGTTCCTTATCTATAGTGAATGATCCCTTACCGCTTTTTTTTTGGATTTTCTTTACAGAAAAAAATATGGAGAGGCTCTCTGATATTTTGGCGTCATGTCCTTCTGCTGCTCAGCCTCAAAGTAGCTCTGCGTCATCATGGTCTTTTCGGCAGCAGAAAGCCTCAGAGCGCTGGAAAGAAGCAAGACCATACCACCTAAAGTGCCTTGTGTCAAAAGAGGCTGTTGGTCTTCCCCTGTGTTGGCTTTGCAACGAGCCTGCTGTGATTAGGTTGGTTTTCATTAATACAAAACTTCAATTACCCAGAGTAGGTTTGCTGAGTGCCCTGCTTTATTGGTGAAGATACATCTCTTTTGAGATGGGTGAAGACTTGGATACCCAGATGAAAAACACATTAATGAGAAAAGTAAATCTAGGACCTTCTTGCTGTGAGGTGACAGTGCTAAACACTGATCCACTATGCAATCCATTACAATTAAATCATACTTTATAAAAGTCAAACAGCTTAACTAGAGTGTACAGTACTTTATATGAGTTATTCACCTGAAATAATGTATTATATTATTTTCTTTTCGCCCTAGGTGCAGAGAGTGTCTTCCTGAGGAGTGGTTCTGTGGGGACTGTGATGTATTGCATCACAAAAAACAGCCACTCCACAACAGGGAATGTGTGATTCGTGGTTTTTTTGAAGCCATTCCTCCGACCACATGCATCATTAAAGGGGAAGATGGATATTGCACCCATGAGCAAGGTACTTTCTCAAGAAAGCGCTTTAATTTTGTTGTTTAATGTTTGTCTGTAGACAGTTACAGATCATCTAAATTATTGGTTTTCCTTATTTTTGCCAGCTTGCATTTTGCCAACTGTAAAGGTTCCAGACTGCTCCTGTGGAGGCACAAATTTCACCATGTTACCAGGCAAACCAGTGATTTTAATTACCATCAATGGTAAAAATATTTATAATATATAATATATATGTATATTTATATATATATATAACTGAAAGAAAGACTGATGTTTTTTCTTTTTTTCTTCCACAAATAAAAAAAAAGATTAGCATCTTTTCAGCATTATGTCCAGTCAACACAGCAGTGTGGAATATATTGAATTAGAAAAAAATAAATGTGGGATTATAGGAACTTGTGTAATGTCTCTCAACCATTCATAATGTGCATTATGAACTAAGTGTTGTAAAATTAAATATGTGGTAAGTGTGTATTATATTTTTAATATTTATTTTTGTTTCAAGGGCGCTTTGACTTGCATCAGCCACTGTATGAATGTCAAACATGCAAGCAGCAGTGGACCCCTGACATGAAGGACCTCCTCAGAAGTGGATATTGGCCAGCCTCCATCACCAATTCCACACTTTATACATTGGACCTCCTGAGCTCCTTTAAGGAACTCAAGATCATTTCTCCAGGATTCTCCAGACAAGCCTTTGCAAAACTGCTGGAACATCGCACTAAGTGTGGAGGAAGAGTAAGTGTAAATGTTATTTTCTATTTAAAAAAAAAAAAATCCATAAGCAGACAATATCAAAATACTATTTCATTCTATATATTTTCCAGTCTGGACCTATCAATGGCGATGCCCTGCAGCGCAGCTTCTTAGAGCTTTCTTATACTTCCTTTGAGGAAGACCAGCTCTGCTGTAGTGCTCCTTTAACCTGCCCAGCCTGCACGCCGGAAATGTTGGCAGTTTCAGCAGATGGAAACAGAAAGCTATATCGCTTTCGTCGAAACGGAAGGTGATCTTTCTTCCAGTCTTTTTATTTATTTATTTTCTTACTTCATATATTAGATGAATGGATTTTCTATTTTTCTTTCTTCCTCAGCTCTGATGATCCTGGCTTTTTTGAGGGGGTCTTTGTGGCTGAAGACAGTGCGGTGTCTACATTTGTAGACACCATACAAAAAGCAGTGAAAAATGCAAGTTGGCAAAATAGTTGTTACAATAATAAACGTAACCCCCACTTCAATTACTCCGGCCTACCAATTACAAAATCAAATTGAGAGAATGAATGCCATATATTGAATGACAGCATTGCTTTTATTTGATTTGTCATGTTTGTTTTGTGTGTCATAGACACAAGGAAGAGGCACATGTGGGGACTCCCATTGGACAGCAGCGAGGGAAACTTCCAGGAGGGCTTCAAAATTGGATGAAGAGGGGATGGAGGTTGCTGTGTGTCGCCATGGGTTCCTTTTGAAAGCCCTTAATATGTACAGGGGGGAGATATTTGCCTACCCTCTGTACCTTCAAAGGGAGCTCATGCCAGCCAAGGCACAATTCTTTGCAATGGACGTGGCATGCAAATACTGGCCATACCTGGAGAAAGTTGCTACTGTCCTTCCTGCTCTTCAGGAACTGACCACCATGAAACCCTTTCTGAGTGTGATGCATGCTCGAGCCCATGCTACTAAGTGTGAGGTGTGTATAATATTTTGGCATCATATGTACATTGGTAATATTTACAAGCACATTAATAATATGAAATATAAGTTAAGCTACAGTATATTATCTTGTCTTTTTGCATAATCATTTCTTCTATGGAATGTAATGACCTTTGATGCAAATTGTGGTTTGTGATATTGGGCTATATCAATAAAATTAAATTGAATTTCTTCCACCCTTTACTAACAGATTAATTGGAGTGGCAGGAACCAGGAAGGAGCAGGGACAACCGCTGGTGAGGAGGTGGAGCAAGTAAACAGTTACCTCTCACGTTGTGCCCTGACGACCAAATATATGTCCAAAGCAGGTGATCCGAGTTTGCAATATTCGTGTATACTATTTTTAGATTGGTCATCATAACCTCATTATTTGCTTTCAACAGCACGGGTGGACATGCTTACATTGCATGCAATGGGGTGGAATGAGAAAAAAAATCTCTCTTTACATCAGGCACTTTCCACAAGATATGTGAAGGTAAGTCTCATATTATTTTTTTGTGTCCTATTGTTGTTTACTTGGCCTGTTGTTAATCATACATTTACATTTCCTGATTATTGTATAACACTGTTCATCAGACTTGTCAGAGACTCCATGATGAGACTGCAAGGCTAGCTGACCTAAAAACAGAACTAGATTGCACAGATGAAGTGGTGTCACAGTGGCTATCTGATGTAAAGGAATGGGCAGCTGGTGGTAAGCATTACCAGATAAAAGAAAAAAACAATCATCCCTTTCTACAATCTAAGTTTGATATTAAAGAGCAGCAAAAAATAGTAGGCGGATCATCATCTAATGTGATGCCACATTTATGTCAGGTTTATTAGTATATTCCTGTTCCCTGCAGGAAGTGCACATACAAAGTTTAAATAAGTTGGATTAAAAGGTTCTGTGTTGTTTTAACAGTAAATTTGCTTTCACTATATCTTCTACAGAGACACCTGATGCATCTCATGCCAGTCAAGGCACAACACACAGAGGAATGCAGCAATCAATTGAGGGGCTCTACCTTAGTGTGAGGCACCGGAAGCGAACCCTCTACCGTCAGAATGGTATAACTATATAATATAATAGGTTGATAAATTCAGGCTACTGTATGCATCTTACTCCACCAACTTGGAATTAGCAAAGTAGCACAGTTCAGCTCAATCATTGACATAGCTGCCAACTCTCACGCATTGGCCGTGAGACACCCGCATTTGATTGGTTTCACACGCTCACACGCCACACCCCCGATTTCTCACGCTGAAGTGTCAACCCTCCCGTTTTTCCGGGTTTCTCACGTATTTTAGCTCTTTTACTGTCTTCCCATGTTAGTATTTCCCATAAAATATCTCGTATTTTTACACTCTGATTGTGTGAGACGTACAAGCTCAGACAGATTCGGCTTGAAGTCGATCGTCCTCGGATGCGGTTCCGTGCGCGCTGTAACAAAATAGCTTTGCACACAGCTCGAAGTGAGGTCTTGCCGGTCTTGCGCACCCAACGCGTCATTTTTAACGCGCTTGTGCAGACGCGTCGAGTATAAACAAGGCTTTACTCCATGTCAGCGCGCGCAGAGACCTCAAGGTGCAGAGACCTCTCCCAATCATCTCCAGCAGAAGCAGCCTCCCCGTTTCCCTCGTACGCTGATCTTAGTATTTAAACATTCTCTATGGGATTTTTTTTTTAATGACACAGCGCTTTTTCTCACACATATGTGGGCTAGTTCTAAACTCTTTAGACTTTTTGATTAGTGAATCGTGAGAAAAAATGGTTCCTGGAAAATGGATGGTTCCTGGGAAATCTCCCTTTGATGTTGACAGCTATGGGTCAGTCAAATGCCTGAAAGATGAGTTTATCTATTGATCTATCTGTTGGGCAACTCGTGATCCACTAGATATACCGCAAATTAGTTACAAATCTCCCGTGATATATAGCGAACGATTCCACCCCCCCCCCACCCCCCCCCCCCCCCGTCAACAGATCTCACGCCAAGCAAAACTCAAAAGTTGGCAGGTATGTAGTGGCCTCTGTGGAAGCGGAACGTATTTAGATACAAAACTGCCCATTGTAAATGTATTAATGCACAATTATTATTTTCATGCAATCATGAAAAGTGTGTGTGTGTATGTGTTAATTATTCCAGCAAATAGATTGCCCCCAAAATTTTACACACTGAACAATTTGTTTCCCATGTCATTCTACATTATAATTTTCACACACTTCAATAACTGTAGCTCAATAACTTTAATTTTTTGGCGCTATATTTTTTTATTGTTGAAGAGTTCTGTCAAAAACGTCTGCCTCTGTACTTCATGTCTTTCTAGACAGCAGCAAGTTTCGCCATCGCCTTCGAAGGAAGCTGGCAGAAGACAAAAAACTCCTTCTTCAAGAGATACAGAAATACAATGATCTTGTACTAGAATCGGCAACAACCATTGACGTTGCTGTGGTGGAGCATTCCCTAACTGGAGAGAGCACTGTGTCTCAAATATGGCCGTGGGAGGTTCATGGCAGTGGTATGTCTGTTTTTAGATGCTTCTCAGGAATTTATTTACAGTTCTGCTTTATAGAGTATACTGAACTAAGGCATGCATCTTACATGTTGAGTGTTGTAATATTAATTTAGTTTAAAGTCCCTGTAAAGTCAAAATTAAGTATGTGTTCTGAGTTTGTGACACCACAGAAAAATGTGTTATTAGCCATCCAGCCAAATTTGAATGATAAAAAAGCCGGCAAGTACATAAAATAAGCTATCAAAATCATGAAAAAATGAGCAGATTCTCTGCTCTCAAACGCTGGGGGTGTGTCCGCTGGCTGTGCTGAAACCACGCCCACTCACGGGAAAGCTGTTGACGGTGATATTAGCTGATTAGCTTTTGGAGACGGGAGGATGAACACTGAGGCGAGAGATAGCCATTTCGGCCCCGTTCACCAGTAACGGTGGATTATCAGTGAATAATCAGTGAATCCCAGTTGTCTCTGAGGAAAGTTTATAAAACGATCCAGTGTAAAACGTTCACTACAAAGGCGGGTGTTGGCGGTGATCCTCAGCTCTTCATCAACAATGTTGGCTCTCTAAAAACCTCTTCTTGATGTTATCGTTTTTAGGGAATTTAAATGAAGATACCGATCTGTTTTGTACATGATCGCATCCAGGTAATAGCCTATGCATTTCTGTGTCAAATAGCTAGCTAGAAAACTGTAGGCTGTAGTAAATAATAGGACTGACAGTCACTCGTGATTGAGCGGCGAATGTGCTCTATTGTTAGGGGAGAGATCAGACTCTGTGCGTCATCAAATAGGGGCGTGTCCACGAGCTCATGGGCCCCAGTGTGTCATCGAGCCCTGTTTTAGCCCCGCCAAAACAATCCGTAAAATTGCAATGGTGAAAAACTGTTTAACGGTCTAACTCCACATTTCAGTACTTCACAGTTCACAGACTTTGTAAAATGTTTTAGCAATACATATGTAACATTTACAATGCGTTTAGAAATTTTTTGTAGAATTGCCTTTACAGGGACTTTAATGGTGTATTTTCAGTTTCCTTGTGTATAAATTTGATTTAAAAAAAAAATCAATGTTTGTAGTGATTATGCAAGATTGTCTCATGTATACATATAACTGTAATTGATTCTTAGCAAACATGTCAATGAAGAAACAAGTGCATGACCAAGTGATGTTAACAAGGCGACTGCATGAGGAAACAAGAGTTTTGGTGTTGGAGATGGCACAACACTGTACATGGTTGCAGAGCCTGGTAATGGTTCTCAAGAACAAATTGGCTGAGGAAGGTAAGCTAAATTAAAACACTGTCCATCTAATGTGAAAAAAACACTCATCAGTCTCAGTCACAGAACTTGGATGGAGTAGATTTGCTATTGCATTGCCGTATCCATTTGGCATCTACATAAAATAGGGATTCAACTTGTTACTGTAGCTATTGTAACAAGTCGGTAAGACTATAAAGATTCACATTTGCTTGAAAGATGTGCAGATTTGTTGTACTATGGCTGTTATTAGAAAGCTGAAATTAACAAAATAATTTTGAACATTGGACTTTGTGTCCTGATGTGTTACATAGGGTTAGCATAACATCAATATTATTATCTCCTCCAGTCAACATAGAAAACCTTGCTGGACAGCAAGTAACAATGTGTTAATTCAGCACACAACTGTAGTGAAGAAAGCTGTTTTAAGTTAACAGTTAACAAACATGGGCACAAACCTTTGGGCCTCCCTCCATAAAGTCACCTCAGTGAGCTATCATGTTGCCTCAAGTCGTTTTATACAGAAGCGAGCCTGGTCCCATGTCAGCGATTAACTCACATAAAAATGCCAACCATCCTGCTATGTAGATTTGAATAGGGGATATCTTTTTACTCCATTTAAGTTCTTTGGCCTAATGAAACAATCTTAGTATAGTTTGTCTTTAATGTAATCTATCTCTTTTGTATTTTGAGACGTAGACAAGGGAAATGAGGGACTTTGCTGTCTCTTAAGAAGAAGACTGGCAGAGGTGTCAGAAAGGTTCCAAGTTGTCCTCCAACAGTACAAGACTGCTTTAGGTCCTGAGGCTTCTGTCCTTCTACATGTTGAAGAGGAATGTCAAAGTGGCCTCAGTAGTCCAGACACCAGTGAGGATGAAGAGGAAAACACAATTTAGGTCATTTATTCATTAATATGTACATTTGTCTGTTTTTGGAATAACCCCGTTACTGTTTATAATAATTTATATTGTGTATTTCATTAATGCTTTACACACCTTATTTGTTCTAAAACAGCTGAAATTCACCCTCTTATTCTAATTCTTGCTTTTTTGTTTTTCTGTAATTCTCCAGATGGAAGCTGCACGAAGGACTGCGTTGAAGGAAATGGACTTGCCCTACAGACCTTATGCACCAGAGAAACGAGGGCGCCGCCATCTTTAGAATATTGTCTTTGAACTTTTGTTTTTGCGGTCGCTCTCTATATTTCTATGGCATCGATGTCGAGGAGTAATTAGCTGGTGAAGTGGATTTACTTGTAATTGTAGAGTTAACGAAAGTTATCATGAGCATTGGAATGTTTATCATAAGCATTGTAAAGCAGATGTCTTAACAAATGTCGAGCGGGAAATTTTTCAAACGAGCCGTTCATTCAAAACTGCAAGAATCGCTGTGAAAATACAGACCGGAAGTCAAAAGACAACGAGCGCAGTGCTGAAAAGGGACAGGGCTACATAAGGTCTATATCTGTGTATTATTTGTATGCTGTTTGATTAACCACAATAAAATCTGTGTGCATTCTATCTTGTGGAAAATTCAAACTGTGTCTTTAGATTACAATGCAATTTAGTAAGCACATTGCACATGCCATTGAAGATACACAAACCTGTCAGTATAGGAGCACCAATCTTAGCCAAAAATGTCAACTTGGCATGATATTACCAAATGTAATTACTGGGCTCACATGATATTTGGGAAGTGAATTCATACCCTTTTAAGAGAGACTCCCCTTGATTGTGGTGACCATGTGACATTTCCTCTTGCACCAATGTCAGGCCAAACTTTTGAATGTTATGAACCGATTTTTGTAATTTGCTGAGCAATGAATCATGTCTTTTTTTTTTGACCTCATGACGTTCCCTGTAGTAGCACAACCATTATACCAGAATGTAAAATTTGATTTGGTCTAATTTGGCAGATTGCCATGAAATCTTGTAAGCACATGATGACTTTGGTGACCTCATGACCATTCCTCTATCATTGCATAGGCCATAATTTAAAAACTCGTTCTTGATCACTTGCATTTTTTATGTTGTGATTATACTTTATATTGTATATTATTACAGTTGACAGATGACTTGATCTCTGTTCTGCTGGAGCTTTTCAAGTGAACTTATTCTCACAGTCCATTGTTTTAAAATACTGCCGTATGGCTTGTTTGAAAAAAATATGCATTTGGTGTATTTTCAGTGGTATTGTTGAGAAAGACAATTAATAAAATATTTTCAAAGATTACTTTTTACTACATTGTTATTGAAGAGCAATATTTGATATTTGTATGTTTAATAAAATCCAATGAACTTATAACTTAAATAACTTATTTATATGTGGAATCTTGTTTAATTTAATATCCCACTGTATCATTAATTCATTACTTTAATGCATGTCTTTTTTTTCTTATTTTCAAACCAAGCTTGCTTGTAAACAAGTAATATCTATTATATGTAAGGTGTATGTTACATTTTCCTCGATTGCTGAAACACTATAACTATGGTTTTGAACAAAAATGTAAAAACCATAACACTGTTTATAAAAAAGCACACACTTTTCCGCAAACAAAAAACACTTGCTCAGTTTTGACACATGCTAAACTTTACACACATCCCTTCATTTTTCATTGCCTACAATGTTGTAATTTAGAAAGGCTTGCATTCAGGACAGCTTCAGGTCAATTAGCACACAATCACCCAGGATCAGGAGGAAACACAAATAGTCAAAACTGATCACACAGCAATCGAAACCTTCAATAGATCGATGGAAGGGATAAGATGAGGGGGGAGGGGGGGGGGGAGGGAAAGAGACAAGCAGTCTCAGATGAGATTTGTGCCACTTTTGACCATGTTCTTGTCCATGGTATGACTATGAGGGAGGCTGGGCTACGAGTACGGCCAAACTGGAGTCACTTCACCGTCACCTCAATCATAAAAACCTTCAGGGAGGAAAACAGGTACAGTAGTGAGCTTCAGACTGCTGTAGGATTAAAAAATAATCCAAGACATTTGAAATAGACATTACTGTGTTCCACCCTTTCTTTCAACCACAAGGACCATTTGGAGTTCCCAAAGACAGAGAGGGGCTGATAGTGATCAAGGCCTGAAGGCCAAGATTTGTGTACTTTGGGGGGTCAATGAATGTCACACCTCTATAACAATGGGGGAAGTGCAATTATCTGATTGGTGTGGTATTACAAATAGGTTTCCACTCCAATGGTATAAAAATTGATAAAGTTTATTAGATGATTATTGAGTCTCCAGCAAGAGTCTCCTTTCCTGATAGTCCTGTTTTCTCACATTTCAGCCTAGAGATTGAACTGTTTAGGTTGATTGGATTAGCTAGGGGAGACTTCCACCTTTTGTCTTTAATGGCTCTGGGATGGCTCTTTGGAACCAGAGTTCCTGGCCACTATCAGCATTTAAATAGTTATGCTGATTCAATTGGATTGGTAATGCCCTCAGAGTAGGGTGTGTTCCTATTTCATTTGCATGCTTTGTTTCAGAGTGACTCCACCCTATGTAAACTCCTCCCCTCTAAATGTATAAATTGCAAGGGAATCTTTCCCTTAGAGAGACGATGTTGAAATGACTGCAGCTACGAGCAATAAAGAACTTCTGCTTGGAAAACGTCCATTGTCTCCTGGTCTCCTCTGCTTCTAACATTTCGACAAGGAGAAAAGTTTCTAACATTGGTCAGTTTGAATGTCTTTGGGTTTTAGTCACATGGTCAGGGAAAGGATAAAAGAAGACTGTAACTGTTGCTCTGTCTCTCTGGCTGGGTAAGATTATCGGAATAAGTCATCATCTCATACATCTATTTTGTAACTATTTTAAGTGTAACCATAACCACATTTTGTCATTAAACCTTTTCAATTACAACTAATGTGCTAAATAGTTTTGATTTGGTATTGACTTTGAAGTGCTACCTATTGCAATGCAATACTGTCACTGTCTATAGCAACGCTCTCCCACATATTAAGCTATTGTAAATCCACTTATTTCCATTGTTGGTATAAGTGGCAGTGGGTGGAATAGACAAGAAATGTACAGTTTTACCATCTTGCTGATAACATTTCTTTAATCATTCAGCAGTCTTGCAGCCTGAACCCCTGCAAGAAATCAACCCTTACACTGCTCTCTTACTGTAACTTTTGACTCACAATAGAGACATGTACGGTAGCTGTTGCACTACTGTAATGAAAAGAAATGCATCAAATTCCCTCATACAGATAGAGTTTCTGTATGCTTTCATTTTCTAAAAAAGGATGCATTATAGTTACAGTAAAAAGTGCTTCTAGCCTTCTAGCGTAGTATTACACGATGGAATGGAAGAAGCCTGTCTGGACATTTCATTTCATGTGGATCAACACGGTTATTTTGCCTCAGGTTAATGTAATAAACTGTTGCTTGTCATCATCATTATGGCAAGGACAAACAATATCCCAATAATAAAGATTTCCAAAATCTGTGATATGCTCTCCAGATCAAGACATTCACAATAAATCAAAATGTTTTTTTTTTTTTTTTTTTTTTTACTAATTTACTGACAAATTTACTGTTTTATTTTACTTTTTACTGACAAATACTGTTCAATTCTAGAAGCTAAAATCTGGTGATGCAGATAGGCTGTATCTTTATAATTAAATCTGTGTGTGTCATGGTGTGGGTTCATGTCTTGTGTCCCCCCCCCCATTTTTGTGAATTTGGTTCAGTCCTGTTCCAGTTTTCCCGCCCCTTGCTTGTGTTCACGTTTACAACCTGTGTTGTTAATTTGGGTTGTGTGTCTTCTTGTCTGTCATGTGATTCCGTTTGCCATGTGTCTTTTTTTTTTTTTTTTTTTTTTTTTTTGTTTGCCATGTGTCTTGTTTATTGGCTTCATGTACAGCAGTATTTCCGGTGAAGGTTTAATGATGCTCGATAACTTCCGCCGATCGTAGAGTCCAATGCAATACCCATAATATATATTGAATTTTATACTCCATGGTTATACTAACGAAACGTTAGTCACAAAAACATATAAAACAGACACACCTCGTCGTGTTTATGCTTCTTTTTTGAATTATATTAAATAAACATAACTATGTATAAAATTACATCTAAAGGTATGAACGTTTAGTTTCAAAGACAGGAGGACAGTAAATTTTGAGTACTCTGCCATAATCCCACAACCGGAAGCTGTAGAGCATCCAGGATCCTTGCGTCAAATGCAGAACGTATGCGTGCATAAGCCCATTGATCATTGTTCTCAGGTGTTTCTTATTAGCCACGCCCCATTGTTATCTTGTTTGCCTGTGTATTTAAGCCCTGTGTTCAGTGAGTTCTTGTTGGTTGTTTTGTCCCCCGAGTCCTGTTTCCTGCACTGTTTGACGTTTAGTTATATAAACGTGCTGCATTTGGATCCTGCTTCATTTGGATCCTGCTTCTCCCTTGCTTCAACCACTTCATGACAGTGTGGTTGTGTCTGTTGTGTGTGTGTCTGTGAGAGATAATACAATCAAGATATGACATATGGAACAGGTACTTCACCCAACAAGCAGCTCCATACAGTTCCATTCACCATCTTTTTAAATACATAAAACCATTCATTTTATTTGGATAAATTGTTTTTTTTTTGTTTTTTTTTTGATCAGATTTACCATTTGTTATTTGTTTGCGCTGGTCAATTATGAACAAAAAATTCAAAAATTAAAGATAATGTAATGAGTGAGTATAAAGAAGGTCAGTCACATTTTTTGGAACTTCATATTTATGCTTCATGTCAATCAAGCCATGAGGCTGTATTTCTTGACTGTGAGGTTAAGTGAACTTAAGCAAAGACAAAAGAACACGAAATCCAGCAAACCCTTTAAGATTAAACTCCAGGTCACATTCTTGGAGATTTTCACCTTTTCACTACAGAAAGATGAGATATGACTTCAAATGCAGCACAGAAACAATGTAATAAATAGGCTGAAACCAAAATGGAGTTCAAAACATACATTTTATTTATTTTCATTATTTCGGAGAGAATCCTTTGGCTGCCAGGAATTGGCCCACTGCTCACCACTAAAAACAGAAGGTATTTTTCTGTTACTGATTTTCCAATAAACTTGCATCATTACCGAACATGTCTTGGTAACACTTTATTTTGATAGTCCACTTTAGACATTCTACGAACTATAAGTAACTTTTCAACTACATGTTAACTAACTGTCATTAGAGTATTAGTAGACTGTCAGCTTAATATCTGCTAACACTTTATTTTGTTGGTTCCCCAACAGACATTTAACTGACTATAAGTAACTTGGCGACTACAGGTAAACTTGTTCTCCTAACCCAAAGCCTAACACCTAACCATAACCTAACAGTCTACTGACAGTCTACTATAATATACTAATACTTTAATCAGTTAGTTGACATGTAGTCGAAAAGTTACTTATAATTAGTATAACATCTAAAGTGACTATCGAAATAAAGTGTAACCCATGACTTTTACAAGTACAACAGTTTAATTTTCCATCTATGATGTAATTAACCTTCATGCATGCATTAATGGTGGTGGTCCTTCATAGATGGATAAAAACTGTTGTACTTATAAAAGACATGTCAGGTAATGATTAAGGGTGTCACGATTTCAATTTTAAATTGAAATCGATCGAAATTAATTCACAATATTGAACTTCGAATTTAAAAAATGGAATCGTCGTTTCTGCCACACCCCAATGTCACGTCCAATCGGCTTGCCAAGCGGAAAAAACACGTGTGTTGATTAAGTGCTGCGAGTCTATAGTCAACCTCCTTTAACTTAGCTACAGCCATTCAAAAGATAGCATGGCAACTGCAGATGCAGGAGACCCATCGGCAGAACTTAATCCCCCTCCTCTTTCATTGAAGTCGCAGGTGTGGAATTCTTTTTTGATTACCACTGAGTTATGTTGACAACGTTCGGCGTTCGTACGGAGCCCCTCTAGTCCCACTTTGGTAAAAAAAATTAATTATAACTATCTTGTGGCCTCAAGATACTAACTCGTGGCCACAAGATAGTAACTCGTGGCCTCAAGATACTAACTCGTGGCCTCAAGATACTAACTCGTGGCCTCAAGATACTAACTCGTGGCCTCAAGATAGTAACTCGTGGCCTCAATATAGTAACTCGTGGCCTCAAGATAGTAACTCGTGGCCTCAAGATACTAACTCGTGGCCTCAAGATAGTAACTCGTGGCCTCAAGATAGTAACTCGTGGCCTCAATATAGTAACTCGTGGCCTCAAGATAGTAACTCGTGGCCTCAAGATAGTAACTCGTGGCCTCAAGATAGTAACTCGTGGCCTCAAGATAGTAACTCGTGGCCTCAAGATAGTAACTCGTGGCCTCAAGATACTAACTCGTGGCCTCAAGATAGTAACTCGTGGCCTCAAGATACTAACTCGTGGCCTCAAGATAGTAACTCGTGGCCTCAAGATAGTAACTCGTGGCCTCAATATAGTAACTCGTGGCCTCAAGATAGTAACTCGTGGCCTCAAGATAGTAACTCGTGGCCTCAAGATAGTAACTCGTGGCCTCAAGATAGTAACTCGTGGCCTCAAGATACTAACTCGTGGCCTCAAGATAGTAACTCGTGGCCTCAAGATAGTAACTCGTGGCCTCTTACTATCTTGTGGCCACGAGTTACTACCTTGAGGCCACGAGTTACTATCTTGAGGCCACGAGTTACTATCTTGAGGCCACAAGATAGTTATAATTAATTTTTTTTACCAAAGTGGGACTAGAGGGGCTCCGTACGTTCGCTCTTCAAAAAAGCCATAATTTGCAGACAATTCAAGTCTCGCGGAAGATCCGGGAGTGTCCCGCATATTGATAGCGGCTCCCTAATGCACGCAAATTAGTTAAAATCTCCCGGAATCTAGAGAGAGCGAGCAAGAGAGACAGAAAAAAACTGTGCTCTTAACCGTATTGCGTCCACCGCAGAGAGGGAGAGAGCGAGAGACCTTGTGTGTGTGCCTCATGAAGCGCATGTAAGACAGAGAGCATCCTGATTGGCCGATTGATAAAATTCGAGAATCGAATCAAACCGTGACCTTAGAATCGAAAATGTAATCGAATCGAGGATTTGGAGAATCGTGACACCTCTAGTAATGATGTGTGCTTTACATTTGTTAAAAGGCTTGTTTAATCTGAAACAGAACAGATAAATAAAACATTATTAAGTTTATTAAAGTAAATAAATAATGAATGCATTAATTCATTAATCAGAAGAACAGAAAAATACATACCATACTGGACAGGGCTCCCAGTCAACCAAAATTTCTTCTTTGCCCTATGAAGAAAATTATTTAATTCTTAGTATAAGGCTATTATGTCTGGTTAGGCATTGAGTTTAATTGATACAATGTGTCATTATTTTCAGTAGACACTTCTTCCTAAACTGTAATTTTTCTTCCTAAACTGTAATTCAAAAAGACTAAACACTGGTCTTATGGTCTGAATAATATGCACAGTTGATAATTGAAAAATTTGAATATTGTGGAAAAGTTTTGTCAAATTTTGATGATTATGGCTTACAGCTTATGAAAACCCCAAATTCAAAATCTCAGAAAATTTAAAATTACATACAATCAATAAAAAAAGAAGGATTTTAAATACAGAAATGTCAGCCCTCTGAAAAGTATAATCATGCATATGTATATATTTCTATATACTATATATACACCTTTTAATTTGAATTACTGAAATAAGTGGACTTTTGCATGATATTCAAATTTTTCCAAGTTTAACCTGTATTTGTCAACACAAGGAAGTTTTTAAATCCTATATTTCACTCTGCATACCGCCTACACTCTGCAGTTCCTTCATGACTGTCTAACCTTTCTCACTCTTTCTTTTACAACACTCCTGATGGGGAAAGCCTCTAGGCGAGTGTGGTAGGAACAATCTGTGAACATCAAAAACACGTTTCAAATATTTCTTAGATAGATTAGGAACAAAATAAACACAACTATGAAGATTTAAGTAGCGAACAGACTTGCAAGGATGAGAAGTGATGTTTATCACTAATTAAAAAAAAATGTATAAATGGAACCAACTTACTCTAAGTTCCAATGTGGTATGCTTGCTTTAATAACCATACTACTGCAAAGTCAACGCTCACAACTGAGAATACTCCACTGCTGCTGCTTCCAATACTTGACTGTATTTTGGTAAAATTAGACTAACTAAGCCTGTTGGATTTATAGGTGGTCCATTGTACTAATCTCAATAATATTAATCCCTTCCTATTCTATATCTATTATGAATAATCATGTGTCAATAATCAATAGTCATGTGTGCTACACTGGACTAGCTGGACTGGTCACGACATTTGCATATTGTTGCACTGTTGTGGATTTGACTGCTTGTATTGTAAATATTGTATTTATATGCAAGTCGCTTTGGATAAAAGCGTTTGCTAAATTATTAAATAAATAAATAAAATTGTGACTAATTGTCTGTTGTAATTGGTTAAAAAAAATAAGCAATTGAACTATAGCAAATAAACAGGGGTAAAAGTTGTAATGTATAGCAAAGTATCAATCATTGCATTTACATGCACTTACTCTTTTGTGGCCTTTTTCTTTCAGGCATATGCCTTGGTCCCCCTGTGGGACATAAGATTACAGTCCAGTCATATATCCACTCAGAATTTTTTTTTTTTACAATAATTAGACAAAATGCACTTTGTACGGTCCTTTCAACAGAAATATTTGTTCCTGGTGTGTCTAGAGACCCCTGAAATATGGGAAAAGACCACCCTCTCTTTTAGTTAAAGGGTTAGTTCACCCAAAAATGAAAATTCTGTCAGTATTTACTCACCCTCATGTTGTTCCAAACCTCTATGTGTTTATTTGTTCTGCTGAAAACAAAGGAAGATATTTGGAAGAATGTTTTAATCAAACAGATCTCAATCCCCATTGATTTCCATAGTACTATGGTAGTCAATGGGGAATGAGATCTGTTTGATTACTAAACACATAGAGGTTTGGAACAACATGAGGGTGAGTAAATACTGACAGAATTTTCATTTTTGGGTGAACTAACCTTTTAATATGTGTGCAATCACGCTGTTCATATTTACCTCCACATTTTACATCACATGCAGGCTCATTAGAATAGTAATCATAGGCTTATAGAATACTCCATCTAAAACGACTAATTTCAAACAGGTTCTGCATAAATCATGCAAAGCTACTCAAGTGGAGTATCAGAATAAAAATATAGAACTGGAAATTAGCATAATAGGTCCCCTTTAAATAATATTTTATTTATTTATTTACTTAAGCCAATACCCACAACCACCAATACCCTACAAATATTTTTTACATTACCTGACTTTTTCCTTTTGCCCCTGGCTGACCCTGTGAAGACAGCTGTGGGTTTGGAGAAAGAAAATTAATCGTATAACAAATAAATCTTTAACTTATTATTTAAAATACTGGAAGATCACAACATTGCACTAGTGTGGAAGTACATGTATTAATAGGTGTAAAGTACATGTATTCTTATTGTGATTGAATTAAGGTTGCTCAATTAACTCCAAGTGTATCTTTTTCTCGCTTGGGTCCATCCTGTTTTTAATAATCCTAATTTGTTTAAACAAGTGCATGGTGTGTTTGAGTTCATTTCCCATACTTGACATAATGCATCCTGCATTGTGACTATTTCATATGCGAGTCGATCAAGTCGAGTTAAGTTAAGGTAACCCATGGTTCAAACACTTTAGGCCTTTACACATATTAACTGTAATTTTTTTAATTTGTTCTAATTACCTTGCCCCTCCGGGGGGGTCGCCTGTTCGCCCTGACGCTCCGGGGGGGTCGCCTGCTCACCCTGACCCTCCGGGGGGGTCGCCTGCTCGCCCTGACGCTCCGGGGGGGTCGCCTGCTCGCCCTGACGCTCCGGGGGGGTCGCCTGCTCGCCCTGACGCTCCGGGGGGGTCGCCTGCTCGCCCTGACCCTCCGGGGGGGTCGCCTGCTCGCCCTGACGCTCCGGGGGGGTCGCCTGCTCGCCCTGACGCTCCGGGGGGGTCGCCTGCTCGCCCTGACGCTCCGGGGGGGTCGCCTGCTCGCCCTGATCCTCCGGGGGGGTCGCCTGCTCGCCCTGACGCTCCGGGGGGATCGCTTGTTCGCCCTGACCCTCCGGGGGGGTCGCCTGCTCGCCCTGACGCTCCGGGGGGGTCGCTTGTTCGCCCTGACCCTCCGGGGGGGTCGCCTGCTCGCCCTGACGCTCCGGGGGGGTCGCCTGCTCGCCTTCTTCTGGGTCACAAGGTGTGAGCTGCAGCGTAATCAGCTGGTCATTGCCACTTGAATCCTGGGTCCAACCTGTGCAAGTTAAACAAGTGTTATGTTTTGCTTATTTAAAACATAGAGGTTAACCATAAGCTTGATCTATACTTGTTTTTAGTGTTTATCTTTTTGAATCATCTATGCGACACACCGTCTATGCGACACACCGAAGCTGTTCGTTTATATCTATGGATCCAACATGGAAACGCAAAGTTCCCTTTCGATGCAGTCTTAGATATTGTTGGCAATATTCGCTGAACGCCATTGTGTACACATAAATCTCCGACCCATCATCTTCTTCCTCCTCTAATTTCTGTCGCTCTACATACATCATCTGGTATAATTGAAACAACTGGCTATGAGCTACGTACAAGCACATTTGATAGACATCCGTAGCATCCAATAAACTGTTCTGGGCATTTGTAAACCACGCCTCAAATACGAGAAAATTAATATGCGTTTCCCAGAACACGTCTCAATGAGACGAGGCTAAGTTTGTAGTGTATCCAGCCAACATTTGAAAATTTTCTTTTTCTTTGTGCTATTTTCATTAATGATCTACATTTTAGCACTGTCCTTGATTTTGTTTCATTGAGTATATACTGTATAGATTCATTATCATTTGATTCATTGACCACCCAGTGACCAAAACGGGTCTTTGCAAATTTCATGTGTTCAATTAGTAGGTCAGTTAACGTAGTGTGATAGCGTAGAGCTACGTCACACGTAGGCTCATTATTGGCCGATGCTGGTCATGTATGTGATGCGTGTGACGTACAATAACAGAAGCTTACGCTATTAAACTAGTAACCTGACTCGCGGCAGAGAGAGAAATAAAAGAATAGTTGAAATAAAGTCGTTATTTTTGTTGTTTTTTTTCAGCAATTGTCATTCCCTCAAGAAGCCTATGGACTGTATGCAGGAGTGATCTTAATATCTTAAATATCTTAATTTGTGTTCCAAAGATGAACGAAGGTCTTACGGGGTTGGAACAACACAAGGAAGTTAGTTCACAAGGAAGTGAATAGTTGAAATAAAGTCGTTATTTTTGTTTGTTTTTGCGCACAAAAGTGTTCTCGTCGTTTGATAAAGTTAAAATGTAGCCACTGTAGTCACTTGGACTATTTTAAGATGGACGAAGGTCTTACGGGGTTGGAACAACATGAGGGTGAGTAAATACTGACAGAATTTTCATTTTTGGGTGAACTAACCCTTTAAGTGTTAGGGGTGAGCCATCCCTTTAAGTTTTAAACATTAATAAAATATTTTGCGTACTCAACAAAAGTTGTGAACCGTGACTTTAAAATACAGTGTGTGCATCTCACCTTCACAAAGATATTCATAAAATGAACCTATCTTCTGAAGGTAGTCCTTGGCATAGGCGGAGAGTGTGCAGCGGGGGGTCAAAATTTCACACTTGAATGTTTTTTTGTTGGTCTCCTTTCCAAGAAGGAGAAGTGGCTTATATCCAATGGCATGGAGTTTCTCCAGCTGCAATGACAAAATTGTATATTTACTGTTTAAAGTAATAGAAAAACAACAAAAAATAACTAAGCTATTTAACTAACTAATTATTAAGAGAATATAACATTATTGATGACAGCATCCAGGTTCCTGCCATTCAAAATTTGTAACCTAATGGTGAGTTTAGCTTATGTATAATCTAGTATGTGCAAACAGGAAAGGCTCATACAGTAGCAACAAAAACCAACTCTAAAACATCAGAAAGATGAATCTGACACCATGAGGGTACAATATGACTTTTTGTAACATTAGTAGTTTGGGTTTTGCACGTACGTTGACAATATCATGTAACCATTGTGCAACTGGACAATGACAACTTAAAGATTTATTAAAAATAAAGGCAGGAACTTAATGATTACATTACCAGATGGGTGAATGCTGCACATATTTAGCTAACCATGCACATTGTAAATTGCTATGAGTAGTACAGTATGAATGCAGTTAATTTGTTATTTCTCATCCACTCAATAATAAAATGTTTGATTATTATATTGCACCTGTAATTCTTTCATAATGCATGCCTGTATTTGTTATGAACTCAATAATTCCTGCATATAAATTATGTTTGCTGTGTGTTCAAATTTTGCTCTGGTAGATAATTTAGGTCTGTGATGTATTACTGTGAATAAGTGATTACTTAAGGGAATCACTTATTCACAGAAAAAAAAAATACAAATCACAATTACATCTGCCTTCTAAAATTGATAGTTAAATTGTACTTTTAAATTAGTTTTGATGACACAGGGTCATTGAAAAAAATATTGATCTATATTTGCAAAAAATAATGTCTTTCTGACCTTGCACTAACATGCTCACTTAACAAATGGTACCACTGAATGTACTTCCTAGACCTAGATGATATGGACAGTTTAATGTCATGTATGAAATTGTACGTACCATGATATTGGCTTCATCCTTGATGGATGCCATGTTGTGGTTTTTCTTGTGACCACTCACCCATTCCTCTCGCTTCTCATCAAACCTCTGAAGCTTTTTCTTGAGGCGCTGTTTCAGAGGCTGCTCCTTTTTGCAATGCGAGCATATTTTTTGAGCACAAAATAAAATGCCCTGGCAAAAGGGGCAGATCTTTTTTGTAGACCCCCCTGGCATAATAAGTCAGATATGGACAGACAGACAGACAGGCAAAAACAAAAGAACAAGCAACAGATAAAGACTGTGAGATAGATAAAGATTGAAAAGATAGACAGAAATATATATAGTGAGAGAACAGAGAGGATGTAAGATATAGAAAGTAATGAAGAGATAGAGGTTGGCTCTTAAAAGTGCCTTTGGGTTTTGAAAATCAGGTTCAGATACAAAGTATGTTCGACAGGTGATATGTTTGACAGGATCTGCAGGGAGAACAACAAAAAATGTTAATTATGTAGCTATGTTGATAGGATTTAAAAAGTGTACCCTGTAATATATTTTTTCTTATAAATGCTTAGGATAAATAAATACAGATTCACGCTGTTCCTATGCTTCCTGTGCTACTGTTAAAAATTATTTTAATGGCGCGTAACATGTCTAGGCAGCGTTATGTGCAGTATAACGTTAGACCAAGTGATAATATTGTTATTACTGACTGACACATTACAGTGAAGTTGAGTGTGAACCACGATGACCAAGAGAGAATTACATCAACTAGATGTCCCCAATAACTTAGTCCCCTAATAAATCCCCTAATAAATTCTCAATAAAATAAGCAAGACGTCCAAAATAAAAAATATATATATATATACTGTATATATACATACATACATAAACACACACATAATATATGGTATATATATATATATATAATATGATATATATATATATATATATATATATATATATCACCTAGATCTAGGCCTAGAAAATGTTTTTTTATATATATAAACTCGTAATTTTATTAATTTTAGACGTGTAAATGCTTATGAATTAATTTTGCTTAACAGACTGTTGTAAGCGACTTACCGTGGTGGAATCGCGCTGGGCAATGGTTTCTCCGATGGTCGCACACAGTGACGTGTTGCTCAAAATTGCGCCAAAATATCAATCACAATTAAAAAGTACAGTCTTAATATTTTATATCCGTGCTCAATTTTAAAGTGGTCAGCGTAAAAGTTAAAGTGAATGAAACACGAGTATGTAGACATTACATTTAACACATATCACTTCCCAGAATGCATCGCTTTGCCAAAGGATATATGTCCATATAAAGCAATATAAATATTTCTGCAGTTTATTACAACTTCATAATACGTATTGGGATGAAAGTTCTATAAAAGTAGGCTAATCGTTTTTTTTATTATTTAAAAAAAAAAAATCAAAGTAGGCTATAAAATATAAGCCATTGCAAATTGAATTAGCCTACCATCGACAAAATATCCCACAATAAATTAAGACGTGTTTTAAGCCTAGAGCAAATATGCAGTCCTGCAATTAAGTTATGTCGTTTTAATGTAGTCCAAAATTATGTAAAAAAGAGAGGGAAAAACGTCATTTTCCCACACATTAAGGCATGTTTTAAGCATATAGAAAATATACTATCCTGTAATGTAATTTTAATGTAGCCCCAAATTATATTATTATTGAATATATTATTGTCAAGTGACGAATAGCGGTGAGACCATGTTCCAAAGAAAGACGTGGTGAGGCACGGAAAATACGTCCCTTTGAAATACATTAGATTGAAATTCGTGTTGTCTGGCACGAAAAAAAGGGAGGAAATTCGTGCTTAAGGACATGAATCACTTCAGCCAACCGAATATAAAGCAATTAAAATCGTCTGATTAAATGTTGAGTAATGTAGCCCAGTTTGAAAAATGAATAACAATTGAGAAAAAACAATGTGCTGCTCTCGAAAGAAAAACGTGGTGTAGGCACGAAAAATACGTCCCATTGAAATACATTGGATTGAAAGTCGTGCTGATTGACACGAAAAAAAGAAGGAAATTCGTGCCCGTAGACACGAATCATCATTTGATTGCGTAGCCCACCGAATATAAAGCAATAAACAAGGATTAAAATCTTCTTATTTAATTGTTGGTAGGGCCTAGTGTAGTCTACCCTTAAAGTTTGCAAAATTAATAAGAATTGAGAAAAAACAAACAAACAAAACAAACAAACAAAAAAAAAAAAAACCAATAGCCTACTGTGCTGCTCTCGAAAGAGAAACGTGGTACAGGCACGAAAAATATGTCCCATTGAAATAGCCTACATTAAATTGAAAGTCGTGCTGAGTGACACGAAAAAAATAAGGAAATTCGTGCCCGTGGACACGAATCATCATTTGATTCATGTTGCGTAGCCCACCAAATATAAAGCAATAAAACCAAGGATTAAAATCTTATTAATTGTTGGTAGGGCTTAGTGTAGTCTACCCTTAAAGTTTGCAAAATTAATAAGAATTGAGAAAAAAAAATAAAAAAATACTGTGCTGCTCTCGAAAGAGAAACGTGGTACAGGCACGAAAAATATGTCCCATTGAAATACATTAGATTGAAAGTCGTGCTGAGTGACACGAAAAAAAATAAGGAAATTCGTGCCCGTGGACACGATCATCATTTGATTAATGTTGCGTAGCCCACCGAATATAAAGCAATAAAAACAAGGACTAAAATATTCGTATTAATTGTCGGTAAGGCAGTGTACCCTTGAAGTTTGCAAAATTAAAAAAAATTGAGGAGAAAAATCCTCTCGAAAGAAAAACGTGGTACAGGCACGAAAAGTATGTCCCATTGAAATACATTGGATTGAAAGTCGTGCTGAGTGACACGAAAAAAAGAAGGAAATTCGTGCCCCCAGACACGAATCATCATTTGATTCATGTTGCGTAGCCCACCGAATATAAAGCAATAAAAACAAGGATTAAAATCTTCTTATTAATTGTTGGGCCTCGTGTAGTCTACCCTTGAAGTTTGCAAAACGAATAAGAATTGAGAAAAAACAAAACAATACTGTGCTCTCGAAAGAAAAACGTGATGTACGCACGAAAAATATGTCCCATTGAAATACATTGGATTGAAAGTCGTGCTGAGTAACACGAAAAAAAGAAGAAGGAAATTCGTGCCCATATCACGAATCTTCATTTGATTCATGTTGCGTAGCCTACCGAATATAAAGCAATAAAAACAAGGATTCATATCTCCTGATTAAATGTTGGTAGTGTAGGCCTACCCATAAAGTTCGCAAAAGGCACGAAAAATATGTCCCATATTGAAATACATTGGATTGAAAGCTGAGTGACACGAAGAAAAAGAAGAAAATTCGCGCTCGTGGACACGATCATCATTCATGTTGCGTATTTAGCCTAGCGAAAATAACGCAATAAAAACAAGGATTAAAACCTTCTGATTAAATGTTGGTAGTGTAAGCTACCCTTAAAGTTTGCAAAATGAATAAGAATTGAGAAAAAACAATACTGTGCTCTCGAAAGAAAAACGTGTTGCAGGCACGAAAAATATGTCCCATTGAAATACATTGGCTTGAAAGTCGTGCTGAGTGACACGAAAAAAAAGGGAAATTCGTGTCCACGAACACGAATCAATAGATTAAATTTCGTGACTATATCACGAACTGCCGTGAGACTGGGTTGAAATATCATGACGATGTGATGGAATTAATTTATACTTTTCTCAACTCTGAAAGTACATTACCGTTCAAAAGTGTTTAAAATAAATTCATTATTCAGAAAGGATGCGATGAAATTATCAAAAGCGACAACCAATAGATTTATCATTTTACAAAGGGGTGGTAAAATGTCAAATAAATCTCTGATGTCCTCAGTGTGTGTGTGTGAAGTTTTAGCACAAAATACCCGACAGATATTTATATATAGCATGTTAAAGTTGTCACTTTTTGAGGGTTTGCAAAAACGCACCGTTTTGTGTGTGGCCCTTTAAATGCAAATGAGCTGCTGCAGAGGGCGGGGTTTCAAGAGTTCGTGTGTGTTAGCAGCTGCAGACACGCTAAAATCACAGAAACTGTTCTCCCTTTAATGTTAAAATGGAGTCAGTCACAGATGGAGAGACTCAAGAAGAAGTGACAACATGTAGAATTCAACATGACGTCTCTGAATGGTTAGTTGATGAATTTATGTTGCTGATGTGAAGTTATAACTATCTTCAATTAGGATATTCTGTCATGTAATCTATAAATCACTCACATATACTGTTGTGAGATGCGCACAGAGTGACGTTCTATTGCATGTGAAAAGATAGATGCTAAAGTTTGAGATGACTCACAAATGTACTCTTATTCAACCACTCTTCCTATTCTCAACGTGGACTGTGTGTTCCCAGGGGCGGGGTTTGTACATTTGTGTACATAAAATGTACATTTTAGGGTTGGTGATGTCACTAACCTGGGAGGAATGTCCATAGACGTATACACGAGACCTCACCTTGGGGTTCTAATCATGCGTCAAAACCACCGTCATCTTGGAACAGGGGTCTTGTCATAGGAAGTAGCTAGGTAACGCTGCTATCTCTGCTTTTAGCTTATGATGTTCACGGATGAAATCTGAACTAGGAAGAATGTTTAAAAAAAAAAAAAAATGTCTTTCTGGAATCAATGATAAATACATGTCTGACCTTTGGAACAAACCAAAAAAACAAGAAAAAATCGCATTCATGATGATTTATGGTGATTTTATTTCCGTTTGACCTGTGTCTACTACATTGACGCTGATCCATTAAAGTGGAGGGGCTCCCCTGTTTCAAGATGGCGGCTCTATTGACGCATTCGTTCCAATGAACTGCCGAATGTCGTGTAGTCCCTACCAGTCGTTCGTTGTAGTCCTTTTTTTGCTCTCAAAAGCTCGCCTTGCTCTGTACTGCGATGCACGTTCGTGACTCTCCTGTTTGAACTCGTTCATCAAAATGAACAAATCTTTTTCAGAGTCAATTCGTTCGTTTCGTTTGTTGAATGAACCAAATGACTCGGAAAAAGATTCGTTCATTTTGAAAGAGTTTGAACAGGAGAGTCACAAACGTGCGTCACAGAACAGTGCAAAGGCGACCATTTGAGCTTACAAAACTTATACTTTGTTATTTATTTATTTATTAAATGAGCGATCGTTTCGCTTGATAAGACCCTTATTCATCGTCTGGAATCGTTTAAAGCCCTTTGAACAGTTTGCAGTTTCCACTGAAACTGTCTTTTGGACCTTGAACCGTTTGGTTCCCACTGAAGTGCATTATATGGAGAAAAATGCTGGAATGTTTCCATCAAAAACCTTCATTTCTTTTCGACTGAAGAAAGAATGACATGGACATCTTGGATGACATGGGGTCAAAGTTTTGTCAAAAGTGAACTACTCCTTTAATGCAAGTATATTGTGTAATTTTACACCATGTCAATGAGTGATGTGTTTTGAGTCGAGTGCAGTGCGGATGGGCTGATGGATTTATTGGAGGGTCTTCATTCTCTGCATACTGTTGAGGAGGTCCCATGATGTGCCATGAAATACTCCATGCTGCCATCACGACACCCCCCCCCCCACACACACACACACACACACACGAATCTTGTGTTATATGCAATTAGTACCAACAGTCACAAACTGAACCGTGTTGATGCATGGGTTATGGGAACGAGCATGTGTTTGTGTGTGTGTGTATGTGTATTTAGAGCACAGACAGCTGATACCGGTCAGCTGTCTCATTAGTTTTATCATTAGGCTAACAGCTGAGTACAGAGGCTCTCTTTTCTCTTTCTCACTCCTTCCCCTCCTATTTGTCTTTCTACTCTGTGTCTCTCGTGGGAAATACTTGGAGCAGTGCCCCATTTCCATCTAACTCCTACCATATTCAGATATGCCTTATATGAAATGTAAACAAAGGCCAAACCGTTCAACCCTTTTATCATGTATACGGTTTCAGACTCATCTCATATCCACCGTGCCCTTTCCATTTACTCCACATGCTGTGCCCTGTGAGTTTGTAATGGGGACTCTCACATCCAGCTGTTCTGGGGCTTGTCTAATTGTTGGCATGACAGTGTCAGTGATATGGTAAGGGGATGCCCTGGTCATATGTGCACATCGCTGGACTGTTGTGATAGACTGGCTGGATATGGTCTCACTCTTACTGTCTCTCACACTAGAGGCCGGGTTCAGTGGCTACCCATTGGGACACCTGACCACACCAACAGGGACTGTAATGTCATCGCATTCTAAATGCATAGAAATGAATATAGAGTTGGTCCCCCCAATGTGTGTGTTGAGTTGCTTCCAAAGGCTAGCGTTTCAAATCAGTCACTTAAGTTTCATTGTGGTTATAGGATGCTGTCTAGAAAGGAAACTGCCTGTATAGGGAATCTACAGCTTGGTGTGTTTGAACAGTAGGAGTTTTTGCGAAAGCTTCTTTCCTTTAGAAGAGAGACTAGGGATGGGCGAGGTCTGAAACCGCCCTTTGAAACTCCGCCGATAAATATTTGTACCTTCAACAGTTTTGACAGGGCTGTCCTATTTAGCAGCTTCAATACTTCATTCAGCACTCTCTGTTTGTTCAGATCTGCATGTGTGCATGAGTGCATGTGAGTGTTAGTATTACACATTTTAGTGCATCTGTACAAGTCTTTTTTTGGAGGAAGTCTTTCTGGAACAGTGTTATGTCCGATTAGATGATTGCTCTGCATGCGTGATCTGAACGACAGCTGCCCAGAACTTCTGGTGTCCTACTATAGGTTTAATGTGCTCATATTGTGTTACGTAATTGATACCCTTCACTGGCAAAATCTCATTTTCTTTGCACTTATTTGAATTTCGTCACAAGTCCTCGACTCATCTGTCCTTCATAAAGACCTTTTTTTTTTCTCTGTATCTGTATTATGATAGTCATGTCCAAATGTTAATAATAATTGGATCTTTAGCACTGTTTTTGTCTTTTCATTATTCCTTTGTAAAGCACTTTGAATTATTGTTTATTAAATGTATACAATATATACATTACGACTGAAAAGTGATTGTAAAATTGCAATGATTCTGTAATGTTTTTAAAAGAAATCTCTTATTCTCACCATGGCTTCATTTATTTAATCAAAAATAGAGTAAACACTGAAATATTATGAAATATTATTGCACTTTAAACAAACTTCTTTCAATTTTAATATATTTTAAAATGTCATTTATTCCTGTGATGCGAAGCAGAATTTTTCAGCATCATTACTCCAGTCTTCGGTCACATGATCCTTCAGAAATCATTCTATGCTGATTTTCTGCTCAAGAAACATATCAATTTTGAGATCAGTTTTGGGCTGCTTAATATTTTTGTGGAAACTGAGGATTTTTTTTTTCAGGATTCTTTACTACACTTTTTTTTGGAAATAGGCTCATTTTACTACTCCCCCAAAGTTAAACAGTCAAGTTTTACCGTTTTTGAATCCATTCAGCCGATTTTCTGATATTTAGAAGAATATCAGTAACCAGACAGTTTCTGGTCTCATTGACTTCCATAGTAGGAAAAAAAATATATACTATGGAAGTCAATAAGACCAGAAACTATGTGGTTACTGACATTCTTCTAAATATCAGAAAATCGGCTAAATGGATTAAAAAATGGTAAAACTCAACTGTTTAACTCTGGGGGAGTTGTTAAATGAGCTTATTTCCAAAAAAAGTGGAGTATCCCTTTAATGAATAGAAAGTTAAAAAGAACAGCATTTGTTTGGAAATCTTTTATATAAATATCTTGACTGTAACCTTTGATGCATCCTCGCTGAATTAAAGTAGTTATTAACAAAAATCCGACTGACCTAAAACTTTTTAATCATTGTGTATGTAATTTGCTTGCCCACACTGTCTCAGAATTGATTCACAGTTTGATGTTAGCATGTTGCTAAGCTAAAAACATGAAACTCTGGATAAACAATGCTCAGCGTTCTGGCTAAAACAGTCTATGTTCAGTAGATCTATTATTTCTGCTAATTTCTTAATAATGCTTTTTTAAATGAAATATGATTACTTTCATATTCATATCTGAGATTTTGCCTTTGAATTAGCATATGATGCATCAACGATAGGTGTCTCATCAGGTTTTGGAGCAGAGCTTGTGTGTTTAGCTAGTGTTGTTTTGTATAGCAGTGTTTGTATTTGTGTGTTTGGCTTGTGTTACTGCGTATGGAAATATTCTGGGTTGGCTGTTAAAATGAGATCAGATCAGTGGGTCAGCCAGCACCACAGAGACCCACAAAACACATCACATCAGTCACTTACACAAACCCAGAGCAGTGCACAGCGGCTAACAGGAAATGGTTTTAGACAAAAAAAAAACATGGGCCTGAAATGTTTTCATGTTTTCAAGAGAGGGCACAGATACTCTTTTTTAAAGAACGTCATGATTTTTAACGATCGCTTTGTTTGTCTTCTATGGCCATGTGTGTGTGTGTGTGTGTGTGTGTGTGTGTTTGTGGGATGTCAGGCTTTGTTCTCCCTGATTCTCTTTGATTTCTCCATGGTCTTCTGATCTTTTTACACCCTTTCTCTTCTCTGAGCAGGTTATTGTTTCAGGGCAAGAGCTGTAAAAGAGTTCAATGCTCATAATGTAACCCCCCTCACACACATCGAACCGAGGGCCTGAGGTGAGCGCTAGATGAAAGGGTGAGCCTATAGCAGGCACTCATCCCTCGAGGATTCTTTGTTGTGTTTGTCTTCTTCCACCTGGTCTTCATCACATTTACCTGAAAACCCAACGCACAAAAAAAACTCACTTATACCTTGTTATTATGAAATTATAACCGCATTGTACATCTAGTTACTTCCAGACAAGGTCACTGAAGGTGGTTTCACTGATGATAGCTAGCTCCGGTCCTTTAAAGTCTTATGCACGCATACACACAGTAATTGCACCCGCCTATTAGGCCTGTATTTTTAGTGCAGACTCTCCCAGAGGTCTTTTAGGCTGAGGATGGTATGGGCTGAGTGGGCAGATGCAATAACACTCCTCTCACCTGTCTCCACCGCTGAGACTCATCACGATTTTACACTGACAATCTAGCCATGTGACACGTACACGCTGCGTGCAGAGACTTTTGAAATCACGATCCTCTGTATGGAAATTTTATGATGCGTAGTGATCTTAGTATTGGGGAGTGTGGAAAGATTTGTTTGTACTTGCATATTTATCAGGCCTGCTGATAGTGTTCAATGTCATGCAGTAATGTTATCAGATTAATAGTGTTGTGGACAACTTGAAGTTTTTCAGTGGCCTACCTTGTGCCATTTTGTCATTACTTAACCAAAATCAAATGGTTTAAAGTGGTTTTACTTGAAAACCTACATTTTATATAGTTAGAAAATTCAGGGGACCTATTACCAAAACTTAAACGACATGATAATGTTGGTCATTACATCAACTTAATATTGTGTGTTGTTTAAACAGATTTTTTTTTTTTTGCATTAATTGTTTTAAAAAACAATACAAATAGTTGTAGTAATTTGAATAAAATAGTCTTAAGTAATTTTCTTTGAAATGTGGGCTGTGGATTTTTTTGGGAAATGACTCAGTGCTTGCGAACCTGCTAAAGAAAATTAATAATGTATTAAGATTAAGATTCTTTGTAAATGATAAGCCACATGTCTTTGTCATGACACTCAGTATGAGTTTTGTTTTCATTTGGCCATGCAGTGTAAAGGTTAAAAGAAATGTTTAAATATATGCAATGAGGACCAGAACACAAAAATAATTCAGTATGTAAATATTTCCATTGCTGTACATTTTAAGCAATGAATACTAATGTAAGTCAAATAAAGCGGTTTTATTTTATAAAAAAAATAGCATACCTAAGGCTAAACTTTTAATTATCTACCAAACAAAGTTTGAATATAGTCTGTGTTAAGTGGTTTGGGCTGAATTCGAGGTTAAAAAAACATAATTTAATGTTTTTCAGGAATATTAGAGTAATTAGTAACTCATTAGCAGGGCCTCTGTGTGTGCAAAACTCAACAGATTTAGGGTATGTTTACACTGCAATGATGTACTAAAAGAGTTTTTTGTGTACTGACGAGAACATTATCGAAACGACCCTCTGTTCCAGTAATCTGCACAATGACTAAAAACGCTGTATTATGCTGGGCCAGTAGTTGGCGATGTCACTTTGTAAAGAAACAATTCGTGCCTGTAGACTGAACACAATACACATGAGCATGATGTCACCGTTTTCACAAATTCGTGTTTTGGTTGTTGACGATAACGGTATAGTTTTGAAAAGCGGGCACTTTGAAACCCGTTTTCAAAAGTTTGCAATTTTTTAGGCCCCCACAATGTCATGTAAATAACCAGCCAAATTTTTCAGTTCTTAGTTGAAAACTGTTGTGTAAATATTCCCTAACACACTGGGAAATTTGGAAAACACATCAATCATAAGTAGGGTTGGGTATCGAGAATCGAGTATCGATTGGAACCGGGACTAACTTTTCGTTTTTCCCGGAATCGTTCAAAAGTTAAAATTTCGATTCCTAGTTTCGATATTCACAGTCCACCGAGCGGAAGAAGAAACCACCAACGAAGAAGCGTCTTCCGGAACTGTTGGCATAACCGCGCGAGTCGAACATGAGTAGCTTACGTCGGCGGTCCAAAGTGTGGCTTCACTTTTCTAAAAATTAACGAAATCGGCAAAATGCAAAATTTGTGACAGAAGGGGTATTTCCTTCAGAAAGACCGTTGGTTAGCAAGGTTAGCTAAACTTTTTTGACTTTCCCTGCCTCTTAAAAGAATCGGTTTCGAGAATCGTTAGGAACCGGAATCAAAACAAGGAATCGGAATCAGAATCGTTCAAATTCAAACGATACCCAACCCTAATCATAAGTGTCTTAACATCTCACACCCCTTTTTTTATATATTTTGGCTAATTTGATTATGTTTTCAGTTATCAATAAGAGTGCAGTTTCAGCTATTTTTAAAAGTGACGTTACTGTACAAGGGCAAATCCTTGAGTAAAAAAACAAACAAAAAGCCAACTAGGCTTTCAGTTCAGACCCAAAAAACATCCATCCGAGAATGGTTGCCTGGCAACAGCTCTTTTTCTCTCTTTTATTATCCCTCTGATGATGCTCTACACACTTTCCACTGCAAACCTAGAGATAATGCTTAGCACAGGCTTTTAGATTCCAAGTGTGTGCAAAGTATGTGTGCATCACCACTTGTGTGTTTGTATTGTTCAGACCTGATGGGGTGGATGAGTTGTCATAGACATGCTGTGTTAGCAGGGTGGTTGTGGTCCAGGTTCAGTCAGTGAGGTTAAAACTAAAAGCCGTAGCAGATCAGGCCTGAAATTAAGGTCATTTCAGAGCCGGTGCAGTGGAGGATGAGTTGTGCTGCTTTAAATAAAGCAAAACAGCAGTACTCTTTTTTTATTGTAACAAATCCGTACTAGAACTGGAAACAATACATCTAGTGCACAACACTAACACTTACTGTTAGGGGTGTAACAGTACACAAAAATCACGGTTCGGTACGTACCTCGGCTTTAAAGTCATGGTTCGGTAAAAAATATTTTGAAATAAGTTTGAGTTTTCCTACATCTGGAAAATTTCAGTTTTCCAACTTTAAATTCACATCATTAGCAAAACCATCGTAAATATATTTTTAATATTCAGTATATTGTCTAACCCTAGCCCACACATATACTACTTTACGCGTCTTCAAATGATTTCAATTAGATATTGTTCTTAGCGAGCACCTCAGAGAAACATCTGCTGAAAACTTCCTGCAATGAGATTTCATATGAGAGAGATTAGGTTTGATATTGTAAATCTTTCTTATATTCTCTTGGTTATTACCTCCTCGGTGAGTGTAGGATGCATGTAAGGTATTTAAAACTGTGAGAAAGCCGTTTTGAAGCTGCGGAGAACAGCAGCTCTGTCCAGCATTGTGTGATATTGGCTGTGCTGCAGCCTCAGACGCTTACACGCGCTCACACACACCTGCTTGGATCTAATTTGATAGTTTGGAGCGAGGGAATGGGCTTAGACTATAGGACATATTTTTTTTTTCTGCATCCTTTTCACTGTATCCTGCCCTTGTCTCCTCGGTTGGGTATGAACACTTGGCTTGAGCTGCAGAAACAGACAGGAAGGCTCAGTAGTGCAAATTACATGCATTCACAATGAGCATGTTGGGTGTCCAGATTTCTTTGTCTGCAGGTGGTGTGTGTGTTCCAGATGTGCCGATTGATCACGGTTTGGGCCTGCTTGGCAGAAGGGAAATGGATAAAAAGAGAGAGGCTAGTGCATTGTGTGGTGCGGTGGATTTTTAAGGACAGCTGGCAACGACAGCGCAGGAAGAAGATGCCAGCGCAAAACTTTTCTGTTTCCTCTCTCTCTCATTCTTTTGCCCTCTCTTCTCTCCCTCCCTCGTTCTGTTGTTCAGGAAGTACGGACTGAATGAAATCCATTGACTGCCACTGGTCTGATCTCCACTGCCTCGGCAACAGTTGTCAGGGTGAGGGGCTCGAGGACACCCCTGCTGAGATCCAAAGTGTATTAAACACAATCCAGAACAAATCATGTGTAAACGGAAAACGACTCCAAAATAAACCCAGACCAGAGCTGTGTGTGGTGTGGACGAATGGGTGTGCATTCAAACGGGCCAGCTGCACAAGTTGATGGGCATCTAGGAAAGGCCTGATCAAACTTCAGATATTGCTGAAGATTTCACGTAATCATATGATCTCAGTGACACTGAGAGGATTGTGACTGTATTGGATATACTTGGATTATCAAGAGGATTCTGAAATATTGTTTTCCATGAAATTATATATTTTTTGCTCTTGATCTCGACATAATATAAAGTTGTGTTGAGTTATATGTTTGAGTGTTCCGGGTGGTTGCTAGGTGTATACTTACTGACCCAACCCAAGTCAAATGAGCCCAGCCAAGTCTATGACTGCAACTATTTTTTTTAATGCCAGGGACCCACAGATATGATGATCCCCATATGCCATATATATATTAGTGCTGTCAAACGATTAAAATATTTAATCGTGATTAATCGTGATTAATCGCGTCTCGCGCTCGTCATCCACTCAAAACATAGCGTTAACCAACTATTTGGCCGGCTCGCAAGCCCAAACGAGTGTGTGCGGCGTGCCTGTTGTTTAGTTTACGGTCTAGCTAGATCCGCTTGCGTTTTGGTCGACGAAGCAACAAAACGTCCTCGCGCAGCACAAGCCATTGAAATGAATGGGTTTCAGAGCGCAGCACCACGCATGCCGCGTCCTGTTGCAAAAAAACACTACAAAGTTTGCTAGGCCAAAAATACCATTAATCGTGCGATAAAAAAATTGACGCCGTTAATAACGTGTTTATCTGACAGCCCTAATATATATATATATATATATATATATATATATATATATCCAGTTTCATTCGGAATGCGCTTCAGACCACTTTCTGAAATGGTTTGAGACTGGATGGCATGGCTCATAAAGACATCATATTTTTTTGTGAGTTAAGTAGAAAAAATAGAAAAAAGTGCTTTTACTGTATATTGTTACACTGAAATGGAAGCAATTCAATTATCTGTGGAAATATTGACTTTGTATGGAGTGTTTTTTTCTACCCTCTAGATTAATGTTAAATATTAAACTGAAAAATAAAAACTAAAAATCAATTAAGCTGTTTAGCTCTTTTCACAATACATCTTGTTGCAGAGCAGTTCCCTTTCAAGGGAACGAGAGTTGCGTTAGAACGCGGTGGGAACGCTCTGCGTGATTACGTCGTGTGAAGCACATGTAAAATCAGTCCAATGGAAGCCCGAAACGTCAAGGTGGGTGACGTCATAGACCAGGAAACTATAAAGCACCCCTGAAATCAGACCGCGCCAGCTTCTGTCGCTTCAGCAAGCGCTCTCTGTGAAATTTGTCCTTGTCTATTTATTGTTGTTTGTCAAAGCCCAATATATATAATTATCTATCTTTATGGCTAGCAAGCAAGATTATAGATGTTCTGTTGTTCCCTGCCCTCGTTACTTCACGGGTGGGGACACCAGCTATTATGTTGGTTGCTGTTTGGGAGTGGAGCATGCCAGCAGTCAGTTCTCGAGGGTGCACTCGGGGGACTGTGAGCATTGCCAGAAGCTGTCCGCGAGGACGCTCCGCTCCCGCCGGGCGTTCTTTGAGGAGGACGGTTCGGTTCGCGTTCCCCGCGCGGGTCTCTCTGTTGCCGAGGCGCGGAGACGACTCGCATATCGGGGTTCGCAAACGGATCTGACAACAGGGGTTTCTCAGCTTTCACATGCCAGATCTAGCGATTTCCAGTTCTGAGGAATTGGTATCGTTACTGTTTTGTTTAAAAAGAAAAGCGTACAAAACAAAACAAAAAAAAATATTAAGAAAAAGACAGATGTTTGAGTTTTCAATGAATAAATAAATAAGTCAGCTCATATCTCTGCTGAATAAAGAGAAGCTTTTTTAAAAGGAGGTTTTATCTGTGCTGTTGCCAGTTAAATATTTACTGTCCAGCTGAACATTATGAGATTGGAAATAAAGAAGTTATTTTTTTTTATAAAGAGTTTTTTTTTTTTTTTTTTTTTTTAGATGAAATGTATTTTAAAACCGAAAAACTCTTTATCTCGGCCTCCTCGTCGGGGACTGCGTTTTTTCCTTATCTCCACACTGAGGTGTCGAGATTGTGGAATAAACCTGTGTGTATTTTTTGTGTTTAATCCCCAGATGTCTAACTATAGTAGCCTAATGTTTGGGTATTAAGTATCATAGTATGACAGTGCCTCGGGTTAAAGTGAGTCAGTGTCATCGTTATTAACCCCGACGTTACCCACCAGCCATCATAAATAATGAATACAATTTTATTAGGCAGTCCTGGTGGGTAAAGTATATAAGGACATGGATGAATGTGAGGGGCGACTCTGAGGAGGGTCGCAGCGCTGCCAGTTCGTTTTTTTTCCCGCTGGTGGCCACAGAACTATATATATGTGTATATATTTGGGCTATATGTTTTTTTCTGATATAAAAATAAAGGGAAAATAAAGTCTGTTCTTCTGGACACTGCGCTTTCAAGAAGATTAAGAAATAAGCCATTCAGCGGCGTTCCAGAGGTTTCTTCCTCATCAATCTAATGTTTGGCCGAGGCTGCACCTGTACACATTTCCCCCGATATCTATGCTCCTGGGGGTTCTGGAGAGGGTTCGTCGGGAAGGGGCTCATCTGCTACTAGTAGTCCCATACTGGCCGACTCGAGTTTGGTTCTCGGACTTTATGTCTCTTCTGGACAGCTCTCCCATTAAGTTTTCCGCTCAGGAGGGACCTGCTGTCCCAGGCAGGTGGCACGATATTTCACCCTCGAGTTGTGGAAACTGTGGGCCTGGCCTCTGAGGAGGCCAGGCTCAAAGAATCCGATCTCTCGACTGAGGTCGTTGAGATCATTCTCCATTCCAGAACCCCTTCCACGAGAAGACTGTATGCATTGAAATTGAAATTATTCTCCACCTGGTGTGGTGAATGTCATTTAGATCCTGTTAACTACCCTGTTGGTTCAGTTCTCGATTTTTTTCAAGAACGTTTCTTAGCTAGATTTTCTCCTTCCACCCTAAAGGTTTACGTGTTGGCTATATCTGCTTACCACACGCCTTCACCTATGGGTGTTCGGACCCATTCCACTAGGAGTATGGCGGCCTCTAAAGGCCTTAATTCCCGGTGTTTCCCTTCTTGACATTTGTAATACAGCAGGATCGTCCTCTGATTTTATGACCTTGACCTCTCCACTCCAGGGGCTAGGTTGCTTGCTTCTTAGTGTGGGCAAGGACGTTCACACAGAACGGGCATTTCTCAGCATGGCATAGTGGGTATGGGTTTCCCACCACGTTCTAACGCAGCTCGAGGTTCCCTTGAAAGGGCACATCTCAGGTTACCTATGTAACCCTGGTTCCCTGAGAGGGAACGAGAGCTGTGTTCGCCTGCCATACTTCCTGCCTGCCCTGATCGACTTGCTTCAGGTTTTTTCAGAAGCTGGCGCGGTCTGATTTCAGGGGTGCTTTATAGTTTCCTGGTCTATGACGTCACCCGCTTTGACGTTTCTGGCTTCCATTTGATTGGACTGATTTTACATGTGCGTCAGGACAAAATCACGCAGAGTGTTCTCTAACGCAGCTCTCGTTCCCTCTCAGGGAACCAGGGTTACATACGTAACCTGAGACGTTTTACAGTTTTAATTTGACATCCTTAAAAGTTCATTTTATCGAAAGAAATTGTCTCAATTTTTTCACGGGTTCCCTTGAACCCTTTTGCATTTTTTCCCCAGTGGTTTGAAAACTTATTCTCAACTGATTATTTTCAACATCACTGATAATGCATGTCCTCTGTAGGCTTCTGCTTGAGTGAAAGCAGTCAAATATCAGTCAAGTATTTATATGTTATGTGTGCAAGTTAACAGCACAGTGCCATTTTTTGAAGATGAATTCCATCTTCAGAGTTCATCCAGTTTGCCCATCAGCATGTTTTTCTCTGATGCATGAGAAACTTTGCTCACACACATTTATTTTTCTAGCATGGTGGGGACTTTCCATTTGACTTCTATTATTTTTATACTGAGCTAGTGTTATTTTATTTTATTCCACAACCCCCAACTAACCTTCCCACAAACCTTTTTAGATTTTCAAGAAATGTAGTTTTAGCCGGAAGGTTTTACTATCATTCACAACACAACAACTATACTACACAGGCATCTTTTCTGACTGATGCACACAGCTCTCTCTGTAAACTCACTCTTTTTTGCGAGTGTTTACTTCCACAGGACGGAGAGGCAGGTTTAGCATGTGGAAGCGTTCTGCTCAGCATAATGACTTCTAATTTCACAGCAAATAAGTCAACAGGGATTCCTTTGAATCACAGAGAGCATTCCTCTGAGTGGAGCTAAAGCTGGAACTGTCCTCTTATCTATTAAACTGCTACTGAACTGTAGAGTCGAAGTCTTTACCTCTAAACTGAACAGTGTGTTTCTATCTCACACACATGTAACACTGCCTTACTTTCTTCTCAACTAATGAGACTTACCGGTGCTCTCTGAGTGCACATAAACACTCCTACACGTAGAATAACAACAGGTCTAAACTTTATTCGACCTTTAACATTTCCTCGGTTATAAAATGGACATCACGGTGTGCACAACTGTTGTCCTTGCATTTACTGAAAAATGTAAATTACTGCAGTATTCACACTAAGCTAAATATGTGGTTACAGATTTGTAAAATAACAACAGTTTCTGTTTTTATCCCTGTTCATGTTTATTGCTGTACATCGTGGGTTTTTTGTACTAAACAGAAAGAAATATATTGTGCTTTAATGCTATAGATAACTCAATATTTTTATGATGTCATTCCTTCAGATATGATGTCAGAAAGCTCAAACAATTATTTTTAAATGGCGGAAATGCCACAGATTAACGGTTTAACAAAAAGTGAGAATTAAAGACAAATGGCAGATATTATGCAGTGTTACTCAGACAGTGATGCATGATATTTTCCTTTCAATAAATTCTGTCTATATTAAATTGATTTTTATTATAGAACCAAAAACATTTAAAAATTAAATGAATGGTTTCGTTTAACACTTCTTTTGCATTGCACATCAAACCAACAGAGTTAAATCTTTACATAATGTCTGTTCAGTGTCCTGTTAATTGTATTGATGGTAAATCATAAGGACAAAAATGAGAAATAAATGGCTCCGTTTCCTTAGAACGAGCCCGATGCAATTCAAATTACAGATAATAAATCCATGGTAGTGCACTTGTACATTTCCTCCCTTTCATCTCTGACCTCTATAGGGGCTCTGCGACTCTGTGGATGTGATAGAGTTTATCACTTGCTCTCGTCTGGAAGTGAAATGGATCACAGACACACTGCTGCACACATTCCCCATTAGATAGTCGCAGACCTACAGATAGATCATTCCTTCACGCTTGGATGCGTTTGGCTGCTGAATAAAGAACATAGTCGCTAGATCAGCATTATCTTGGAGAGCGTGTTAAATATCAGTTTGGAATATAGCACTGAATTTTAGAAGCAGTGATGAAACACTTGAAATGGTGGATTGGAACCCCCTGCGTACTGATGGTTATCCTACATTTGTTGTGCTTTGAGTTATGGATATATCCAAACTGTGGGGATATGGTCCTGGATAGCGCTTCTCAACGATCAACTCGAGAGATAACAAAGGTTGAATCTCTTTTTCTCTTAATTTGTCTCTCTCTCTCTCCCTTCTTCTTATAAGGCATTGCAGTGAATATGTGCTCAGCTTAGGGCAATAAGAGGCTGGATTGACAGGTTGTGTACCAGTAAAGAAACCATAGTTCTATCTACTGCAAAAAAAAACACCGTGCATTTGCCAAAAGAAATTATAAAGATTGGAATTTGGAGTTGCACATATATCTATTTTCTCTCTCAGTAGCTATGAACGAAATGAAATGAACAACCAAAGTTGCCAGATTCACATTAATCTGTTTCGAATAAAACTAAATGTGACACTCGCTTGACATCGAGCCCGTTCTCATCCCAAGGCTTCATAGAACGCTTTTGCCAACACGTAGACATTTATATTTATATATTTTATTTATATTAGTATTTGTATTTGAATATTTGGCAGAGATGGCTTGCTGTGTTTTTATGTGGTTCGAAACAAATATGCCAACATAAAGGTAAAATGCCGCAGAAAATCAGTTTCAGAGGGCACATATTTTCCCTTAATGAAAAAGTAATTTTCTGACACAGTTGGAGACTGACATTAAAATCACGGTGAAATAATAGCTTTAGTGCGTTATTAGACCAGCATGTGACAGGACTCTCTGCTACTGCACATAACTGAAATACCCACCAAAAAAAAAACAGGCAAACCGCACTGTCCCACAATACACAACAGATGAAGAGCCAGAGATGTGTGTGTGTTTGAGGACACCTGTCCCCAAAGCTCACTCCTCTCTACGGCTGTCTCTCACACATCCTCACTAATCGCTGATTTGGCAGCGTTACTCTGACAACATTCCAAGGTCCAGTTTCAGGAGAAGAGCTCTCACACACCAGCTTACACACAATTAAACACGGACGTACACTCACACGTCATTACGGGGGCTTTATGTCCCTTTTTCTGAACCTAGTCTCTGTTTTGAACTTTTATCGTTGTGTTACAGCTGTGAACTCACTTGCGAAATGATGTTTATACGTAATACTTACTTAATATTTCAAGAAAAGTTCTCATATCTTACAGGGGGATCTGACTTATGAAAGCCAAGATACTGATAATGCAATAGTCCATAATTGATCTCTTGGACTCAGGCAACTGATTTTATTTAATATCATGTTTCACAACATGGGAATATTGTAATACTCTTAATTTGTAACGAACTTTTCAAAGTTCAAACTGTTTAAAATTGCGCAAGAATGGAAAATTTTAACCTTAAAAAGAGCATTTTGATATTCTAATTACTACGAGGAGGAGTATGCTGGGTTAAAAACTTTTTAAATTCAACTTCATGACTCAAATCATTCAGGATGTCTTGCTGCATTTAAAGTGGAAATCTATCGAGAAAATGTACAGCAACACAAATAAGCATTAACAATTTGCAATTATACACAGTCCTTGTCATTTTTATTGTATTGAAGCATTTAAACATTAAGCATGAGTGCAAACATTCAATCCAGTCATTCAACTCATGTTATAATCATGTAAATAAACCAAGGCATTTTTAAAGAAACCAAACTTCACTCATCACTGTAAAAAATATGGTTGTTTTAACTTAAAAAAAAATAAGTAACCTGGTTGTCTTAAATTTTTAAGTTCATTGAAATGGAAAAAATGAGTTAATACAATGAATGAGATTAATTTAATCAGCAGAAAGTCAAAATATTATGTTATCTGAACTACATAAATTTTGTTGATTTGACAAAAGACAAAATGTCATGAAAATATTTTTTACAGTGTAGAAATACGTCCACTTAAAGTAATACCACTAGATGAAATAATAAACTTTTTTTGACTAAATAATTTGTGTAAGTGACAAATGGAAGAAGAAGAAAAAAACGTTTTCACATCTCTGCTTTTAAACCCTCAGATTTCCATTGTAAGTGGATTACTGTACATGGGTTTTTAAAAGACCGAGGGACGAGTCAGAATAATTTTCTGGAGTAATCAGCAGCATGCCACAGATGCTGGCGTTACAGCTTGAGCTGTATTTAAGCCAGAACATTCTTCTGACGACAAGCGTAAAGAGGTACATTTGAGCAGCTCTTTGAGTGTGTCCGCAGTGCCTGCTTTCCTGAAACATTCTGCCGTTGTGTTGCAGAGCCAAAAGCTTTCACACAGAATGCGTCTCTCTGTGGAAACATCTGGAATCTGAAGGAATTGAGGGTGCCAAATATGCTGCCACAAAACCTCCATAGCCAGAGAGCAGAAATAAGAATTATAATTATGAATCTGACTTTTACTCCTGTATTCATAACCTCGTACCATTGAAACAGAAGCATCATGGAGCTTATCATGCAGTTAATGTAGCAGGTCAAACTTGATCAATGGAACTACTATTTTAATGAGTTATTTAAGCAATAGCTCACCTAAACATGATCATTTACTCACCCTCATGTTGTTCCAAACTTGTATGACTTACTGTGAAACACAAAATAAGGTATTTTGAGAAATTGTCTTTATTGATTGTAAAGTTATACAGGTTGGAATATCATTTCAGGTAAACTATAGGCTAATCAGTGATTTATTTTGTTTAGTTTAAATCTTGAACAAACATGTCGTTTTTCATTTAATAAACGACATTTCTGCTGAACTTGACAGCCAGTGACCATACATTTCCAACTTTTACATCATATTAAATTAGTTGGCAGTCGCATTCACATCCACTCAGTTCATGATGCTTCTGCCATCTCTCTCATGCAGCCAAAGGTAATGAGCTTGTGGGACAGTCCTCCTCATGAGTGTCTGTCAGTGTCAGTAACTTCTCACCCCTGCCCGCTTCAGTCTGGACTTGTCAAACTGACTCGTCTCTCCTCTCTCAACATCTCCTTCGCACTTTACTTGTCATTTTTACCTTCCGCCTGCCCTTGCTGCTCTCCCCATTCTGCCGTTTTCGCTCCGTGCGTCATAAGCGTTGGTGTCTGCAGTGGCTTTTTAATAGGGGCTGAAAAATGTTGCCGCTCCGCCGTCCAACGCCACAGACTAACGGTAAACATCTTGTCTGGTCACAACGCAGTGCCAGTCGGGCACACACAGGCACATGAAAACATGTTTTTACTTTATTAAATTTAGCAAAAAATAGTCAGTGACTCTGCCCTTTCTGTAACCACATCGAAGGTATTAATTATGCTCAGGCCTCCCAAACTCTGCCTGTTATTGCATACTTCAGACCACCGATGAGTGTGTGTGTGCCTTAGTGTGCACTACACAGTCAACCAGAAACAATTACAGAAAGGTCTGGCACGATATGAGTCCAGCGAACACACACACACACACATATATATATACATATATATATATATATATATATATATATATATTATATACACACACACAAATCAAATGAATTAAGTGCAGGCGGGAGGAGATTTCCTGCATCCTTTCTTTTTAGGTCTTTTTTGGATTTTTTTCTTTGGTCAGAAAGAAAATTCTGCGTTGACTGAGAGGATACAGACCGACATTGGGTACAGAGAGTAATAATCATCCCTACACAAGTCATAGTTACAGGGATGGCTTTTAAGGTCTTTTTATTTTTAAAACTTATTAGAGGCATTATTTAAACTCTGTAGTTCAAATATAATTTTAGTCAATGGTCAATTCAGTTCATAACCATTTTCCAACCCCACAATTAGGGGGGATCTAATTGTGATTTGATTGCAACTGCTATTAAGTCCAATATATTCTGCATCACTCCATCTTATTGCAAAGCCTCTGTGATGTCATTTCATAACAAACAGGTTATTGCAGCTAAAGATAATTATTGCAGCTAAAGCTAAAGATAGTCTTTTGACAGTTTCGAGCTTTGAAAGTCATGATATGACCCCTTTAATTCAGAAACCTACAGATTATGGTCTGCTTATTACAAGGACCCTAAGATGGATTCGTATACCCTGCAAGGCGAGTGAGTCATCTGGTATTTATTGCATGTTTATACCATGTATACCACATATAAAGCACTGAGGTCACAGTGAGAGCTGCAGTGTGGAGTACCAGGTGCCCACAGTTATCTTGTGGCCTATCATCAGCTCTAACAAACACAACGTTTTTGCATTAGTAGAATTCTGAAGCCTTTAGCCGTCCACCATCCTGGGTTTTGAACACCATCGTTATATGAGCAGTTGTGAAATGGAGATTATTCCGAATCAGAAGCTCATACGAGCTGTGACACATCAAACGTCTGTGGGGCTAGTTTTTGCAAAGTGTTCCACAAATTGGCTCTAGTTGGGCTCACATTAGTCTCACGTAGCCAGACCTTCAGACTGACGGCAGAAGGTCTGGACTCCATAGCAGCTTTCATTGGCCAAGGACCACCCAGAGGCTGTCTGACTGACATGTAAAGCAACCAATCACAGTTTGTTTTGTTCTGCTTTATGTTTAGGGCGTGAAAATGTAATGTAGATGTCGCTACAATAACAGACTGATGCGTAAAACTCTTGGACGGATTTTAAAGAGTCTATGCCGAACTTTACATACTTTTTTTGAAAATCCAGTGTTTAGTTGATTCTGAAAAGTTGATTGATTGACTCAATGATTCATTGATTCAATGTGAAACGGTTGGGCATTTTGAGAGTTTTTACTGGCCATGAAATTTGCATTATTGAACTTAAAAACAGGCAGTTATTACTACTACCTATGTCTGAACGATTTGGTTATAAACTAAGCTTTACTTATTGGTTACATTGTATGTGCATTTCTGTAGGTGCATTTTTAGAGTCAAATTGATTTTCTGTGATCATTAAGAGTATGCCACCGATGCTGTCAGCAGCAATGCACGGCTCATTCCTTCAGCGCTCTTTAGGGTGACTTCAGCATCACTAGTGCCACTGCGTGACCAAACATATTACGCAACTGTACATAAACAGATGTCCTCATTGAAGTTGCCTTCAGCAAAACTAATTATGCAGAAATATAACCAAAAGTTTGTAAAGCGCTTTGTAACATATGGCTATGGAAAGATTACAAATCTGACAAAGCCCATAGAGCGTCTGGTTTTGAAGAGTCTGACTGGTTGGTTGACTGATTTTCAGTGAACCGTAAGCAATTACATTAAAAGTACTGCACAGTGGGACAACCTGGTAATATGGTGAGAGCAGTGAAAGATGACATGTGGGGAGGGAAAATGAGAGAAATCGAGGCTTGTGGGAGTCAGAGAACCCTGCAAGAATAAAAAAAAAAAGGTGTAAAGGAATGAGGGATGCAAAGCCTCCCTCTGAGCAAACACAGCTCTGAATCAGACACCAATTTAGACCTGGCTTTCTCAAACACATTTGTGAAAGGAGCTCTTCAGCTGTAAAGTCCACGCACACGAGCACACACACACAAACACACACACTAAACGGACTGAATGAGTCTCTTCAGAGCTCCGGGGAAGCAGGATGTTCCCCTTCAGGACATATTTGAGTCTTTCAGCTCTGGAGAGCCGGCAGGACTCCAGCAAACAGACATTCACTGTCACAAATGCAATTTGTGTGACAGTTTGTCCTAGTCTAAAACTTTTTGTTTTATTCAGAACTCTATTCTATTAGGTAACTTGTGATCGTTTGACAGCATTTGTCGTTGCTTCAGTAAGGCTGCTGTCCATAGAGTTGCTAATGCCACCACTGAGCTATACTGACTTGCATTAGTTTAAAGAGAGAGAGCATGTTAAAATAGTTAATTGGTGTCATCTTAGGCCTCAAATTGACCATTGGCTGTAATAAACTGTCTTTGGAGGAGTTCGGTACTAAATGATATGCTAATGTCATGTACACTCACCTAAAGGATTATTAATAACACCATACTAATACTGTGTTTGACCCCCTTTGGCCTTCAGAACTGCCTTAATTCTACATGGCATTGATTTAAGGTGCTGAAAGTATTCTTTAGAAATGTTGGCCCATATTGATTGGATAGCATCTTGCAGTTGATGGAGATTTGTGGGATGCTCAACCAGGGCACGAAGCTCCCGGCCGCCCCAAAGATGGTCTGTTTGGTTGAGATCTGGTGACTGTGGGGGCCGTTTTAGTGCATTGAACTCATTGTCATGTTAAAGGAACCAATTTTAAATGATTCAAGCTTTGTGACATGGTGCATTCTGGAAGTAGCCATCAGAGGATGGGTACATGGTGGCCACAATGCTCAGGTAGGCCGTGGCATGTAAACGATGCCCAGTTGGGGCCTAAAGTGGCCTAAAGTGAGCATTACCCAAAAAACGCATTACACCACCACCAGCCTGCACAGTGGTAACAAGGCATGATGGATCCATGTTCTCATTCTGTTTACGCCAAATTCTGACTCTACCATCTGAATGTCCCAACAGAAAACGAGACTCAATCAGATCAGGCAACATTTCTCCAGTCTTTAACTTTCCAATTTTGGTGAGCTCTTGCAAATTGTAGCCTATTTTTCCTAGTTGTAGTGGAGATGAGTGGGCTAAATCACCTTTCTTTCCCATTCTGACATTCAGTTTGGAGTTCAGGAGATTGTCTTGACCAGGGTAGGACCACACCCCTAAATGCATTAAAGCAAATGAATGTGATTGGTTGATTAGATAATTGCGTTGCGGCAAGGGAGCAAGGAAACAATGTATGGGTGATCATTTTATTTGTGAAAGACTGTTGCTTTTTAAGTTAGGTTAACCCATATTTCATGTCCATGTTATTTTATTAAGTACAGAGACATATGGTAAATGGGATTATTTAAATGCAGCTCATTATTATCATCACAAAATTAATTCAGACAGGGTGATAAAAGATCATGTGATCATGATCACCCTGTCAGGGTTCATATTATGGTAATGACTAAATGGCTACTTTTTTTTAACCTTTTAAACTGTAACACAATTTTTGCGTCCACGCTGTTGACTTGTTGGGTGCATGAAACAGTCAAAATGAGAAGTGCTAATTAAACAATCAATACAATTAAACAATTGATTTCATCCCTCCAAAAGCATTTAGGCCAAAACATTTTCTTTTGTTGTTGGTTTAACGCTTCATATATTTTGGGTTGCCCAAATTTCGTTGCATCACTAGTATTCCTCATGACTGAGGATTACATCATAATATGCTTATTAAATTCCGATTGCTGCCTAAATAAAACATGAAACAGTGAACGTGGCATGTATAGATTTAAAAAGTAAGTGACAAGCGAACACTCGTTTTGTTGTGTTTATTGAAAAGGTTTTGATTGACAGCATAATTCCGTCAGGCACAGACCGATAGAGTGTAAAGAGGTTTAACAGCTCGTAAGGGGCACAACTGAAACAGAACGGAATGTTCCACACATACAGAGATATGGAAAAATAACAAAACACTGTTAGTCAACTATTCCAATCTTATGTTAAACAGAGAGGGATGCAGATGCTGAATGACGTTAATTCTGCAAACATGTCACCTCACCGCGTGAAGAAAGAAATCTACCTGGAATGCAATGCAATTCTTCTGCAAGAAAATACTGTAAAGAAGTTTTCATCCCTATTGAAACAAAACAAAAGAAAAACACACCTATATCTACTCGACATACAACAATCATTTGCGAATTTAAATCTATAACTTAATTTATTATCTTAATTCTAATAAGAGCTGAATGGCACTATCAAATAGAGCTTAAGAGGAAAAGAACAAATGCGTGTGTTGACATCAGACCAGTATTGCTCATCATCCAGCCGCTTTAAAAGTGCTGGGGAAACACATTGTCCTTTAACACTGTCTGGATGTTCATTGTAAACATTGCAAACTTTCTTCAACCCCTAAATGCATCTCGGCTCTACCTCCATCCTAAAACACAAAAGCATGAAGGAATGCTGGCCTTTTGAACAAGACAAGGTCATGAAAGGAAACGGATCAAATAAAACATAAATACAAGGAAATAAATAATGTCGATCTGTGTCAAGGAGGGAAAAGGACCAGCAACATTGTTTGATAGGTTGGAAACAATGCAAGAGGGCTGTCAGTAGTAGAGCGGAGGATGTGAGCCGGAGGTTACAGGTTGTACAAAAATGGAAGCCGAGAGCGATCGCTTGCCCTGCCATCCCACACCAAACAGTAAACGAATGGACAAACACTCAAAAACACCAAACATGTTGTCCCACAGCTGGAAGAAGAAATTACAGAACGACGTCATCCATATCTTTGAGAACCCAATCTGAGAATCAAGGTAACAAAGTGCCGTTTGCTCAATCGTTTTAAGAAACACCCTGCTTATATCGTTTTGTCGACGTGGCCGTACATTCAAACCGTACGTCGCAATATTCAGCCACTCAACTCCCTCCCAGGCACTTAACAAGTACAAAAATGCTATGTTTTGCAGGAGGAGGAAGCTGTACAGTCATCTCGTATCAAATCTACAGTTTTCGTAGTTTAGCAGCAAGCGAATCATCCTCTTTTCCTCCCCATTATATTATATTATTGCCGGCTTTCTGCTTGAATGCAATTGTCTGAGGACACCCTGAGACACGTCCAAGCTATCCCATAATGCTTCGCTTCGATTCGCAGGGCCAGAGACACTCATCTGACAACCATGCACGCTGGAGTTGAATAGCAATAACGGTTCTGTACTCATTAACATAAAACTCAGAGCAGAGAGAAAGATTTTGGCACTTTGCAAACACACCGACCCGGAGGATTACCTCAAAAATGTTATTATACATATTCATTAGCAAAAGAGCAAATAAGAGCAACAAACTCATAACGTACAGTATGGTTTCACCATATTTCTATGTGCCATGTTAGGTTTAACCCACATAGCACTCCTTCATATGAAAGGATCACAGCGCCCATCTTCAGGGAAAACCATGTTTTTTTAACTTATTGTTTTGATAAACACTATGCATGGAAGCCCAAATATGAATTTGTTTTTTTTTCATACTGTACAAAAACGATGAAAAGTGCTTTAAGTGTGAGTCTGAACATCGGCGTGGTTTCCTCGTGAAGAGCAGAAGCGCTTGTGGTCCTTTTATCGCGAAATTCAATACCGAGAATCGGGCAAAGCAACTTCTAGTATACTTATTTCTTGCTTTAGAATTCATAATTTCACCCTCTTAATCTGCTGATATCACCAATTAGTTTCTCATACATTCTTGTCAATGTAAACTAAGAAATGGAAGGAAAAAAAGTAAATCTGTGGTAAATAACTTACAAAATTTCAAAGAAGAAAAACCCTTTGTTTACAGTACCAAAACCCGACTATAATTGTAGACCCCCTTAAAAACCCTATGTCTATAAATAGCTTTACAAATATACATGTTAAATCAAATAAAACTTTTGTTTTGCTTTTTCTTTTAGATTAAATGTTTACATGATCTCAACAGTGTATGCTCACTTGCTCTTTTAAAATGTCATTTCTTTTTCTTAAGTACACTGCTACTGACTGCAATATGATACATATTTATATCTATATATTTACAATAAAAACTTTAAGATACATACAAAGCACACAGTTATATATCTTCTAATTAAATCTCACATCTAGGAGACCTTTCTCATTAAAAAAGGATGAAAAACGTTCTTTGTGAGGAGTGGAGAGAAGAGACTGGCCATGGGTTTGATTCTCACTCCAGTCAGATATTGCTGTGAAAACCCCTTCCCGTCCACCGCTTCAGAACTGTGCCGTTACACAGTGTTGATCCGTTCTTTTTGTTTCCTGTCCAGCCATTTGTCAGTCTGTTTGTTTTTTGGTAGGCACGGAATGGTTTGACCCTTCTGACAAAGGAAAAACGAAACTGGCCGAATACAAAAATAGGAATTCTCTTTTTCGAAGACAAAAAGCTGAATAATGATTTGGAAGAAAAGGAGGAGCTGAAGGACAGGGGCGTAATCTGTCCTTCAGACCTGTGAACAGTTGGAAGTCTGAAGCTTCTCGTTGAGATCCACACTGTGCCGGGAACCCCGTCTGCACACCGCTACATGCCGGTCCAGTCCAGCAAACCGAAAGATCCCCACAAACCACCATTCCTTATGTTCTTATGACCCCATTGGTGTGGTGGTGATGTTTAGGGAGGCAGGGCTCGTCAGGTAAGGAGTCGTGAGCAAACACGGAGTCGTCGCCGGAAGAACAGGTGCTGTTGGAGTCCGGACAGGTTGGAGAGTACTGCTCGAACGGTACCGACAGGTCCAGATACTCCTAAACGATCAAATGCACACTCATCAGAATTGGCTTTAACAGTTAGGTGTTGAGATTTAAGATGTTAACGAGAGCTCTTACGTCAGTGGAGGTCATGGAAAGAACCCTGTCGTGATCCTCCACCAGCTGTCTGAACGTGGGTCTTTGTGAAGGAACGGCGTGCCAACACTCCCGCATGATCATGTACCTGCACAAATCACACGATCCAAAACAATATATGCATTTACTGATCAGCGCCAGAAATGAACTTGATCAATTGGTGGATCTACACCTTGTTAAAATTACTATTACGAGCAAATGCGATCTCGTAGGAATAGAAATGATACTTTAGAATTTTCTGACTGCTGAAACGTCATGCGGAAACACCCAAAATGGCTGCGGCTTAAGCATTTGTCTTGTAATATTTCTATTTAATAATTCCTTTAAATGACTGTTAATGTCATAGTATGATGAAATAATAATCTAAAAGTTGAATATAGTTTAATGTAGCTAGAATTAACAAAGTAAATTATAAATTGATTGAGAAGCCATTTGCATAACAACTGTTGTTATTACTGTTTGTTGTATTGTGGTTTTGTCTATTGACTAGTCAATTTAAACAGATTAATCTTCTGGGTTGTCATCTAGTAATGACGGTATTTACGATATGGTCTGCAAATATTCACCCCCTTGGAAATGTGTGTATATAAGTCAGACACTTCCTTTGAATCGAATCTGAACCATTAGGCCGTGCGTCCACCAAAGCATTTTTATCCAGCTGAAAACGCCAGACGCTCTGCTGAAGACGCTGCTCTTTGGGCGCTTGAAAGCGTTTTGGCAGCGTTTTTTCCATTGAGATGTTTCGTTGCTATGATACAGAATATCCGCAGCACAGTTTACTTAAAACTGATTTCGCAGATAATTTGTTTCATACTAAATTTTTTTTTTACCTATTTTGTTCAGTTAACTCTGCTGGTTGATGTCGTTGTACAGAAAGAATTTTGCGACAGTTGGTGTAGTATTAGTCCCGCCCCTCCTCCACTGTGATTGGACGGCTGGGTAAGAAGTGACAGTAATGAGCGCTGCGTTTTATCGTTGAAAGAATTTTAAAGTTGAACGTGGCGCTCCCATTGTAAACAATTGAAAACATACGCCAGGCGCGTGGAAAAACGCTTTGGTGGACACACGGCCTTACAGATGTTACTTATTAAATCAAAATAATATAAAATTCAAGAGTATCAGTAAAAAAACAAGATATAACAATGAAATTACGAGATTCACACCAAGATAACCATATAGAAGTCCACACCAACGCACGATAAAGTAGGACAAGTTGTTTAAAGCATGATGGATTTTGATTGTCTGTCAATGTTTTTATCGTTTATCAGTTGAAAAAAAAATCCAACAATATCATTATAGTTGTGGTGTGGACTTTACTATTCTTTCACTTTTAGAATGACTTTAAAACTATATCTTTATTGTCCTTAATTTTAATTTGAAGAAAATAAGAAGGTTTTAAGAGTTTTTCTACATTAAAATGAAAAGAAATCGTAATCGTACAGTTCATGAGTGCAGTTGGCAGGTTTGTCCATTCGATGTCCCTCCTTCAGCAGTTTAAAGAGCTCCTCCACTGGGATACCTGGGTAGGGTGAGCCGCCCAGTGTGAAAATCTCCCATAATAAAACCCCATAAGACCACCTGAGATGGAAGAGAGGGCACAGTTCAGAGCAAACATTGGACAAAAATCACACATAGTACGAAATATAATCCAATTCAGTGAGAAAATGTCTAAACACTTAGTTAGCCCACTATTATGTTGGTTGTGCTTGAAATAGTGGCCTAACAATACTCTCACTATCTCAGTCCATCTCTCTCTGGGGTGTAGATACTTGGCAGATGCGAGAGAGGAGTTTGGTTGGTTCTCACTGAGGCTTATAATGTATGTCCGTGATATGAGACGTGAGTTTATTAAACTAGAGCGAGTGTGTGTGCACGCGCATATGTGTATGTGGGTGTGTGTTATCACAAGCTGCTCTGTTAACTCCGGGCTCTTTTGTTTTGGCCCCATTCCTCCCACGCCACCACTGAGCAGTGCTAATCAAATTAGCCACGCTAAGAGACAACAGGAGCTATGAGCCAGCTAATGCTACCCGGCCAAATACATACACACATATAACACAGTCGGTTAGAAGCCGTATGGGGGCTGAATAATTGGCTCATCATTATATCACTATTCGTTCATTAGCTTTATGTCAGAGTCAAATCTCATTTACGCCCATCAGCGTGGTGCTCTCTCTCTTACACACACACACACATGTGCACAGTGAATGGAAGGCTCACTGCTCATATATCATAGCATAAGTAGAGCCTATAGGCAGAGGGAGATGATATTATTGTATTACTGCTGTCTCAGGCCAGCTGTGATTAAAGTGTATTTAGACATATTGGGAAAGTGCAGTTCTATGTACCAGTCTGAGTGTGATGAATGTGTGTTCGGCGGTCTACTGAGAGACGGTGTGCAATATACTAACATACTAATCAAAACCTGCTGCGCAAGTACACACACTAGTCTGCTAACATACACACATCTGTAGTCTGTAAAACCACTCAAAACGTTTTGGGTCAGTATGATTTTTATCTTTAAAAAAAATAAATACTTGAAAAAAAATCATTAAATTGATCAAAATTGTTAGTTTATTTGTGTCATTACTATTATTAATGTCTTTATATTTTTGGGTAATTAAATGCAGGATTGGTGAGAATTAGTGAATTCTTTCAGAAACATTTAAAAAATCTTACTGATCTCTTACTAAACTTTTAAAAGAGAGTGAAGACGCACACAAAATGTTTGCTACAGAATTCATTTTTTTACATTTAAATATAATTTATTGTTATAAATAAATGCTAAATTATCAACAACAACAAAAATCCAGTCAAGTAAAGCTTACCTAGATGCAACGTTAACAATCTTGGTTTGTTTCAAGTCGGACATGATGACTTGTCACTCAAAGGATGTTTACACAACAACAATGTACTAAAAACGTAAAAGTTTTTCCTTCGTGCTATTCGTGTAGATGTGTACAGATGACATAATCCCTGTTCATACAGATCTGTAAGAACGATTAAAAACGTTGAATTATGAATGCTAGGCCAGTAGTTGGCGATGTAACTTTGTAAAGAAACATTACGTGCCTTTAGACTGAACACATAATATCCGTGCATGTGATGTCACCTTTTTCACAAATTTACCTTTTTGTAGTTTACACAGTGATCTTTTTCAAAAATGTGCACTTTGAAACCCATTTTCAAAAGTTAGGATTTTTAAGGCCCCCAAAAACGCTGTTGTCAGATAAATGAACACGCAAAATGCTAGGGCTGGGTATTGACACAAATTTCACAATTCGATTCGATTCCGATTCGATTCAATATTGATTATTTTGGAAATCAGTTACAATAAATGGCAAATTTTCTCAAGGAAATGAAATCTCTTAACTAATGCTGTAAACTATGGGAGACTAGTTGTAGCCTACTAGGCTTCATTAGCCTAATATGAAGGCACTAACGAAGCACTTTTTTTTTGGATGCGCGCAGCCGCTATACAACGTTCCATTCATTCAAATGAAACAGGATGACGAATCGATTCTTGAGATTTAAGAATCGACATCGGTTCGTAAAAATGAGAATCGATTAATATCGAGAAATCGATATTTATTACCCAGCCCTACAAAAAAGAATAATTGTTTTCAGTTTTCAGTTGAAAACGGTGTTGTGTAAAAGGACCCTCAGTCAGTAAGTTATTAATTGCGTAACCTCTCTGATGAATTAAGTGATTAAATGGATCATTACAATCATTATCTGCTTCCAACTGATTACTTGCGAGTTAGTCAATCTTTTTGATGGATTCATTAAAAGAACTCCTTTTGAATTGGACTATGTAATACCATGTACTGTAATAACCGTGAATTCCAGTGCAAAAAACACTGGCACACTCTCTCGGGTGGCTTTGATGCTGTTTTTGTAGGGTTATGGTGTTCACTTGCATTCCTTTACCGCTTGATAAACTTTATGAACAGATGGCATGAAGTGATGGAGAGGGAAAAAAATGGCAATGTAAACTCACACATCACTCTGGTGCGTGTAGACACGGTCGAACAGTGCTTCTGGTGCCATCCATTTGACGGGGAGACGACCCTGAAAGGACACAGATCAGTCAGAACAACAGCGGTGCTGACCCAGCAAGACATACAGACGCCCATCGAACATCAACAGGCCTATAAGCTTAATCTCCTACTGTCCTATCTAATATAAATACACTTCAGTGGTTCACATCAACATCTTCCCTCTCCCCAATGTGCTCTAATCTCCAACTGTCCAAACGAATTTCCAAATACCCACCAAACCCATCCCACATCTAAAAACAACACGTTCCATCCAACACCCAAAAGGAACCTTGTTTGATCTTGCTACAAGCAACTATAAATGAATTTGGATGTAGATGTAATTTAGATGCAGATATAGAACGTACTATATACAGCATGCAATTTCGGATGCAGCTCAAGTGTTTTAACCATATGCTACTGACATGCTACTGAAAAATTTTAGTTAGTTACACCCCAATACTGCATTTTACAATGCATAATGGGCCAGGTAAACCGCAATGTGTTCAATACCGTCCAGTCCGCGCCAATACCTACACATTCTTAGTACCAACTCCAGACCTTATTCAACACTAAATTGATTTATAACAAGCTGCTCATAAATGCCCCTTCAAAAGTTCCTGAACTTGCACACACTCATTCGACTTCTACAGGCTTGGCATTTCTAAATACAGTGTGCAACCACATCTCAGTGCTTCAGTCCAATGCCACCCAAGAGCCCTATCCTTCAAGCATTCTGAGACTGATAATCAGTTGTCGGCTTACGTTGGTGGTCTTCTTGTAGTAGTCAATGTTGTGCACGTCTCTAGCCAGACCGAAGTCTGCAATCTTCATCACGTTGTCCTCGGTAACTAGAACATTCCGGGCTGCGAGGTCCCTATGGATACACTGGCAACACAAACAGAAAGAGGGCCATCCTTTATAGACAAGTCTGATAAATACACACTAGGAAAATAATATCTGGCAGCATTTATACCCTTTATAAACATCACAAGCCCCTTAAATTATTTCTATTCAAATAAGTTTACAAACTAAGATAAGTAGAAGTGTTACCTTCTTTGAGGCCAGGTACTCCATACCCCTGGCGACCTGATAGGCGCAGGACACCAGGTCTTTAAATGTCAGAGTTTCGTTCGGGATCTTACAGGTGTCAAATGAGTAGTCCATCCCAGGAGGCCTTCTTGCCCGCAGATATTCCCTAAGATTCCCTTTAGAGGCATATTCCACCAGTACATACAGAGGACCTGTATGAACACAGTCAGAAACAATTCAGTCAGAGAAAATCAAAGCCCAACATCAAAGCTGCGATCTTATGTGTGTGCGTGCGCTGACCATCTTGTGTGCACGCTCCCAGCAAGTTGATGATGTTCTTGTGTTTTCCAATCATCTTCATCATCTCCATTTCAGACACAAGGTCCGACAGGTCCTTATCCGTGCCATCGTCTAGGAAAACAGTTACGAAAAGCAATATTGTGAAATATTATTACAATTTAATAAATGAATCTATTACTGTGAATTTTCTGCATCATTACTCCAGTCTTCAGTGCCACATGAACCTTCAGAAATCATTTCAATATGCAGATTTGCTGCTCAAGAAACAATTCTTATTATTATATATGTTGAAAACAGATGTGCTACTTAATATTTTTGTAGAAAGTGTGATGCATTTTTTCAGGATTCTTTGATGAACAGAAATTTCAAATACAGCATTTATAATATATTCACAAATATTGTAAACGTCTTTACTGTCACCTTTGATCAATTTAATGCATCCTTGCTGAACAAAACTATTCATTTCGGCAAAATCTTACTGACCCCAAACTTTTGAATGGTAGCGCATTTATTATTAATAATGGCAGTTAAACACATCCACAATGTCAGAGTAATGAGATTTGATGAAATTAAAAATACATAAACGTAAAGTAATGATTGACAGCATCTGAACACACTAACCTTTGAGCATCTTGACAGCCACAGTGAGAGGTTTGTTGGGTTTCTCCTTGTCAATCCCAATGGCTTCAGCCATCACAACCTGTCCAAAGCAGCCCTCTCCCAACGGTTTTCCCAGCGTCAGTCTGCTACAAAATCATTCACGGTGAGCAAGGAACCTACTATTTGCTTTAGAATTATTGTGGTCATTTGATGTTCATCTTTAACTTACTTTGTACGTGGAAATTCCCACTTGGGATCAGAGGGCAGTTCAAGCTCAGAAACATTGGGCAGCATCGGCCCATCGCTGGATGACAGGCGGGCGATCCGGACCAATGGGGTGTTTGAATTCATGGAAGAGTTCGACTCCAAGGACACCTGCTTGGGTAAAGAATAAAAACAGCATGTTATTGTCTCTGAAAGAGAAGAAGACAGCGAGCGTAAGAGCGAGAAAGAGAGAGAGAAGAATCAAGATGTCTATTTTAAGAAGACCATCAACTCAAGTGTTGTGCTGCAGACAGAAACATGGTGTCTGTTCCTCAGAGAGAGAAAGATTTGTAGCTGTCAGATCTCCATGTAATGGACCACAGAAGTGTGTGTGAAGCAACATTTCCCTGCTGCCGTTTCCCTTTCGCTGAAAGGGTGCAACAACCTCAATCTGGCCCTCTTTCTTTCGATGCACAGTTGATACAGAGAGATAAAGTTGTCGAATTGTGATTGGTCTTCTTTCTTGCATCGTTCTGCATCTCTTTAGCCATCCATAACTGACTTGAATGTCATGGGAACAACTTGTAACTGGAGGACAGTTCCTTGCAAGCACTGCGATTTCCTTTAGGAAATGCAAATCTATGTAGACTTTCATGAAACACTGAGAAAGTATGTCAGCAGCAGGAAGATCAAACTGTCTGACAATGATATCTCAATATTTGCGAAAATCAGAACTACCTCAAAACACACCTACACAGACACTATGTGAAGAAAAAGAAGAAAAAAACACTGCGACATGATTATGTAGCTTGATTCCAGCGTGACATTGTCAGGCTTTGATTGCTGGAAATAACTTGAGGGGAAAAGAAGAAGAGATCGAGAGAGTGACAGAGATTAGAGAGACAGCTGCTCCTGCTCCTGCGATTTAAACTGTTTAAAACAACGGAGAGAGAGCGAGTTTCACCAGGAGAGAAACATGACCTAAACACTGGCAGTCACCGGGAGAGCGTGAATATTTTCCGACTGCCACATTGCATATACGACATCCATAGTACGTCTTCATACACACAAATTACGCAAACACTACACACTACAAAAAATGCATTCTGGGATTCGATTCAGAGAGGAGATACAGAGAAAGGAAGATAAATGGGCTGATCAAATCTTGTATCTACTTTCTGTTACCTGTCTCTTGAGGGGGAATTTGGACAGTTTTTGAACGGGCGGCGTCGGGAGCGTCTTCTGCGTGTTCATCCGCATACGGCAGAGGATAATGATGACCATGGTGAGGATGAAGAGCACGCAGCCCGTCACGTAGATGAGAATGTCCGCGTAGTCATCCTCTCTCTCCATCTCCACCGCTGACACAAAGCACAAGAGCACAGTTTAGATGTGTGTGATGACATTATGAGACAAATGTATCAATGTGTTGTCTTATAGGTTAAGTGAATGGCAGTGAAGCTAGATCACATGACAATGACATTGTGATGGATGTAGTACAAATGGACGCATATTCATTCACTATATATAATGTACTTCAATTTGAATTGACAAATTGACTCGAGAAAAGATTCGGTCATTTTGATGAACGAGTTCGACCAGGAGAGTCACGAACGTTCATCACAGAACAGAGCAAGGTGAGCATTTGAGCTTATAAAAGTTAAACTTTGTTATTTTTTTTTTTAAATGAGCGATCGTTTCGCTTGATAAGACCCTTATTCATCGTCTGGAATCGTTTAAAGCCCTTCGAACAGTTTGCACTGAAACTGTCTTTTGGTCCTTGAACCGTTTGGTTACCAGTAAAGTGCATTGTATGGAGAAATCATGGAACGTTTTCATCAAAAATGTTTTTTTTTTTCGAATGAAGAAAGAAAGACATGGACATCTTGAATGACATGGGGGTGAGTAAATTATCAGCAACTATATTAAAATGGCCCTCTTTTCTATTAGTGTTGTCTTTCATTAGGGTCCAAAATGAGCACTTATCCCATGCCAAACGCAAGCAAAAGCAAACTTGTAGAGTTTTGCTTCGATAAGAAAATAATTGACATTTTATGAGCTGAAATTTATCTAGGGGTTTTGAGGTTTATCTAGGATGCCTTTTTTTTCTAGAGCTAAATTTGGTGACACATATGTGGAGTATAAAATCAGAGGAACAAAATCATAATGTGAACAGCTGAAGGCTAAATAGAAATATTTATACATTCATCCATCTCGACCTGTGTTCATTTTGGACCCTGTTTATTTCTAATACACATAACCGCAAAATGCAGTTTATCATTCGAATAGAACATGAAACTAAAAATAAATTGGCCACTAACTACAGTCTCAAGACTTAAATTGAAAAACTAACAGTAATTTAAGAAACAAGCCCAACTAATGGTTAGATTAGATATCTTAAGTCAATCATTAGTTGTTTGTTTGTTTGAAGTTATGAAGCAGAAGGCCTGCAGTTAATTTACAGCAACCTTACAAACCAATTAACATGCTAGCGCGCCCCCATGCAGGTACGTACTAACATCCCATAATGCCCCTCTCTCCGGGAGGCTTATTTGGCACTTGTGTGATGAGCCCCACAGATAGAGTTCAGTGGCTCTGCACGAGACGAGCGATTTTAATTACAGCAGCAGAACGGCGAACTGGATAACAGGATGAGAATTAATGAATCGGGCCTCCCAGATACAAGAACTGTGTGCCATCAGTAAATACTCCAGTAAACACGACAAACACTTCCATCATGAGCGCATGTGTTATCGAGTGGAAACAGTCCATGAGCAAAACCCATCATCCGTCATTTTGTCATGTTTAAATCTAAAAACAATTACAAACCACCAGGTTGTTCTACTAAGTACTTTAGTCTAGTTGGCATATTTAATTGACATTATTAAAAGCGAGGCTGCCGGGATTAAGGTCCATAGAGAATATCACTGAAAACTGCAAAACTATGAATAAAACATGCAAGGACAACATGGAAAATGGGAAGTATGGAGACTTGGGAAAGAAAGGAGTGAAAAGAAACCCAAGAGAGTGAGACTAGTATACCTGGTAACACTGTAAGCCAAGCAGAGTGATGGTTATAGCCAATCGAGTTCCCTGCCAGACAAGTGTATTGCCCCGCATCCTCAAAAGACACATTGGTCAGGTAGAGAATCTCCAGCTCTTTATCCGTAGTATTTATTCCCGCAGTCTGGAAAAGCAGGGAGAGACGGAGAGAGAGAAAGACAGATGCTTAGAGCACAACCCGTGAGAAAGGACCATCACCCAGCACCGGGAGGAAGACCTGAACGATAGAAGATCAGTTAACCCATCACCAGTATACCCACTTATGAGATGACCTAGAAGCAAAGTAAAAGCCCAAACCCTGGCGGAAAACGTAACGCCCCATCAGCAGCAGCGGGTCACGGTAGTTCTCATCCAAAACGTGTTTGTGCAAAGGAAACACTGTAAAAAGAGCCGGGAATTTAACTTCTCACTAGATAAAACGGACACCTATTTATTTAGAAGTGTGTCAAGAGAGCGGTGTGTAGGCAGGGTATGAGGAAATCAATAAGAATGTGATCCGGCACAGTCTCGGCTCTTATTCAACGTGCCCTTGTTGTATTGATTGGGGAGGAAGAAGAAGCAGCGAACATTTAAATGAAGCAGACATACACTCGCCTTACATAACAAGTCCTCGTACCAGGTCACCTTATTTATTGTGTGAGAAAGGGGCGAGAAGAGCAGTGCGAAATAGAGAGAGTTTGACTCTACGCCACCAAGGTCTTGACTGACAACGGATGTTTGGAGAGAGATTTACCTGGCTGGGACACTGTGAGCCAGAACGTATTCTCTGAAATGCCTAAAAAGTTGTTGGCTCTGCACCAGTACTGGCCTGCATCTTTTTCTGACACATTATACAGAGTCAGCGTATCGTGGGCCTCTTTTACCTTACTGACAAAACTCTGCACAGAGACACACATACTTAGTCAGAGGCATACATGAACACACACTTAATTCATTTAACATACTCAAGCAGCTTGTTGTAGCACTTCTTTAAGATGCTGATACACTTTCAAATACACAAAACAGTCAATTGTTATTTCAATACAAAAACTTGCATCTTATTCACTAAACGCCCATAATCCAGTTTAAACTGTCAAAAAATAAAGCTTCTAAAAGTTTTTTTTTTTTTCGACAGCAGTGGTATAGAAGAACCTTTCAGTGAACAGTATTTATAATAACCCTTTTTTCTCTACATTTTAATCATCTAAACCACGTTTTCCACCTTGTTTGCCATGGATAGGTTCCATTGACTGGTTCATGAACATGAACATGAACTGCAGGAAATCGTTTTTTTTTTTTTGTTAAAAATCATTTTGAATTATATTGTATTTCTTTGACTTGAAGTTAAATTCAAATTTCAATTAAGCTTTGTTTGGGAATTGCAAACTGAATTAAATTCTCAAGAATTTATGATCATGAGTATATAAAAGAACTCATTGTCATTCTTTTCAGCACAAAACATCCCTTTTCAACGAGATGTTGCACTGTTTTTTGTGTAATTCCTTGTATTCAGGAACTAAACCAACACAGACCGTGCATGTAAATACACTACAAATACCATCACCTCTTAAAAAATGCAGCCCATGAAGATGCAGTCACCAAATTTGTATGGCTCTTTATTTAAAACAAGCTCAGGAAATGTTGCGGGCTGGATTCAAACTCGTTTTACCTGCGTTGGCGCCACAGCTCAACACGCTAACTGCTAGGCAACTGACGTCTCTGTGTGTTATAATTAAACGCTCAAATATTGTCTTTAGCCCCTTAGTGCACACATATCTGTTTCTGTATTTCTTTCAGATGCTTCATTTGCTTTATTCTCTGTTTCCGTCCTTTCCCTTGATCGTAGGCGTTGTGCCACACATGATCTGTCGCTCAGCACTCTCAGTCTGGGAGGGCTGGGGAAGGCTTTAGAGGGTGCGCAGATGAGACTGCGGGGAAGGGAAAAGCCGCCGCGCGGCTCCCAGTAAAATACTGTTTCAATTATGTGGGAGTCTAAAATAGCGTGGCGGTCTGGCCAGCCGACGCACTCCCCTCCTCTGCCTGCTGACTCGGCCCTTCCCTCGCTTCCCGCACTCATTTTTTCCATGGCTTTTTCGGGAGCCTCTTCCCTCGTTCCCTCCCTCCTTCTCTGAAGAGAGAGTGGGGCAGCACAGCTAATGGCTGTCTCCCTGCGCGACGCCACCGCGGCGGTTAGCTTAGCCCAAAACAGATGTCTGCCTCCTCTCTCACTCCTCTGAGAGGAAAAAGAGAGCGAGAGCCCCCTAATTCTCCAGTTGCACAGCCTATAGTGAGATGCTAACATGGGTGGGATTAGGAGTTGGAGGGAGGTGCTCTAAGAGTCACTCAAAGCTCACATGAGACTTAATATGTGGCTTAATTTAAGCTGCACTTGGACACATTTGTGCCTTCAACAATGTTCTATTCTAACAAGCTAACAATGTTTTCGTAATTAAATCGTTTTGTCCTCTGGGAAAAGAGAAACTACAAAAGTTTTTGAAAAAGAAAGTTCTTGATAATTTGCATTTGACGTAAAAAAAACCAACAAAGTTGAATCATTCTCTTAAAAGTGGTTCATTCATGAATTCTTCTGATGTGCCAGAGTAGATGACTGTACCTTAAGGATGTTGACGTAGGGGGCGCCATTGGGCCCATACTGGCTTCCGTTCACCTCGATGTGTTTGAGCCACTGGATGTGTGGCTGAGCATCACTGTACACCTTACAGTGAAACTCCACGTCGCTGCCAACCACCACTGTCTGATTGGCCGGGAGTCCCGCCTGTAGGATGGGCCGGTGAGGAGAGCGCTCTGATTGGACAAGAGTTGAGGGCAGTCAGAGATGAAGTTAAGTTTAAGTTAAAAGGTTGAATGTGTGTGTTGCGTGTTCCTACCCAGCACGTCCAGTTGGTAAGTGTGTTTGATTGTCCCGTATTTGTTCTGCACCACACACGTGTAGTTCCCTCGGTCAGATGGAACGGCGCTCTCCATGACCAAACTCCATTGCTGATGTCTCAACTAGAGAGAGAGAGAGAGAGAGAGAGAGAGTTTTAATAATAAAGTGGGACGTTACATAAGAGGTCCGCTTGAATCCTTCCTCTGGTTTTTCTGCTTTAGAAAAGCAGGTGCTAAATGATCTGTGTCTGTATAATGTTATGAGTAAGATCCACTGTGCTGATAAATCTGAATTGAATTAGAATTCAAGAACCAAACAGAATGCAGAATTAAATGTAAGGAAGTAGAATTAAAATGAATGGAAATTAATAAACCAGATTTTTTAACTAGAAACATATTAACATATTAAGCCTCTCAGATAGATAGATAGATAGATAGATAGATAGATAGATAGATAGATAGATAGATAGATAGATAGATAGATAGATAGATAGATAGATAGATAGATAGATAGATAGATAGATAGATAGATAGATAGATAGATAGATAGATAGATAGATAGATAGATAGATAGATAGATAGATAGATAGATAGATAGATAGATAGACAGACAGACAGACAGACAGACAGACAGATAGATAGATAGATAGATGGGTCCTTCACCTCATACACACACACACACACACATATACACACACATATACACACATTCATTCATTCATAGAGCACACTCTAATTGCATATGGCTCTCTCTCTCTCCTCTTGCGCACTGTCTCTTTCTCATTCCTTTTCTGGTACTTTGAAGGTCTGAGTGGAAAAAAATGTAACTGTGTAAATATTATGGGCTGTGTTTTTGAACAGTTGCATGGTAACACCAACTGAGAGGGCAACACGCACATAGACAAACACACATGCCTAAGAAAGTTGGCAAGGGCGCCTGTACCCCCTGCACTCCTCCTCCCCCGTGTCTTCTGGATCCTCACCTCCTCTCGCCTCGTTCTTGCTGCCTCACTCTCACACAGTGAGCCTTTGGTGTTTGCTAAATTGACACACTGCACGGTATGAGAAATGTGTGTGAGTGTATGTATGTATGGGAGTTGTTGGCATATGTGTCCATTGACTTTTTTAAATCAAGTTCAAACTAATAAATGTATAAGGGAAAATATAGTATATTGAGTGTCCTGTAAAAAATGAACACTAGTTCATTTGAAACCTTCCTACATTTTTAAAATATTTATTCAGTCTCTCAACCATTAAAAAGTCATAAAACTACAACTATATAAAAATAAAAGAACAAGCAAAATGCTGTTTTTAGTATTTAGAAGGGCTTTAGCCCCCTAAAATAATCTGAAATTAACTATAAATTAACCCTTAAAATAAGTGATTGTATTGTATTATGTTCTTTTATTTTTTATTCATTAAATTGTTGGTTTACCAAGAATTAAACCTTGGACTAAAGGCAAGAAATATTAATTTGAGCTACATCAGCTCGTGCTCAGGTTGGAAGCTGAGCCCCGTTGGACTGAAATCCTGGTTAACTACTAAAAAGTATTTAATGTCAGCTACTCATGTCCAGTGAGAGTATGAGAGGGCCAGAGTTTTAATTTAGGACTCTATCTTACTTGACATTGACATTTTGATAGGTGTGTAAGACATTTATCTCAATGTGTCTGCTGAAAAGAAATGCTGTGAGGAATTCCCAGCTGTTCCTCAATCTACCCGAGCTCTTTATCCGGAGGGAACGGGAGGAGAGGGTTAGTGCATTTATCCCATCCTTCATCAAAAGATAAGAGCTGAAAAGTGTTGCGATGTCGTGCTGTATACCCTACTGATTCAGACACAGAAAAACAGCACGAGAATGACCCAAGCCAAAGTTCGATAATCAGTTGAAAAGCACTGCTCAAATTCTTCCCGGCATTACGCTGTTAACATATTAAGCCTCTTTAACTCTGATGTCAGACTGGGGTTAGGAGTTAAAACTAGTGCGGTCGGTGGATATTCATTTAGTGAGTTGTGACAGAACTACAGAGAAAATTGGAAGTAAAGGGACTCATGAGGTGGCAAGAAGCTCAGGTCTCTCTTGAGTATGTGTGTGTTTGTGTCTATGCCCAGGATTTATGGCTGTGTCAAAACGGTGCGGGCTCGTTCCGACAGCGGTTCTGTTTAATTTGACCCACAGAGACAGGAAGCAAAAACAACTGACCCCGGGGCTAGTCATTAAAACGACAAAACTGTTTCTCTCTCTCTCTCAATGGAAAGTGGTACAGTGGTCTTACTGAAAACATGTTTCATCATTAAAAGAAGCCATCGATATTGTACAGACGGCCGGGGGTCACTGTGATTTTTCCAAGTACGACATGTTCCTGGATCAACATATTTTGTTGATCCTGGAACAATATTCTTCTCCTTGAAAGTATAGTGCTAACCCTATCCCTACTCCTAAACCTAATCTTACCCTGCTGAAAAATCCAGCATAAACCAGCATGAATTCCATGCTGGTCATGACTGGTTTAGCTGGTGGACTAGAATAGTCATGCTGTTCTCAAGCAAAACGGAGCTGTAGGTCACTGATTTCAAGTAGGCAATGTAGTAGGCAATGGTGCATGGATTTTCATCAACTGCTGAAAGAAAATTAATTCAACCAAACTCAAGGACCCAACTAAAAAGAACACTGTCATCATAATGGTGACTTCAAACAGACTTCAACAACTTACATACATGTACCATACCAAAGAAATAAAGCAAAAATACTGTAGTAACTTATAAATGAACATGTTCATGATGTTTTTGGAGTTGTTCAATCATCTCCTGGTGAGATCAGTGATTTTTTTATGCAGTTGATTTAACCAAGGCTGTGTGGCTTTGAGTCTGTTGAAGTTGTGCTATCTGCTTGTCTTTTCTCCTTTTCCCTGTTCTTATTGTTTCTCTTATCTTCAGTGATTCTGCCACAGGTGTCATCTCTAATGGTCAACCATCACTTGTGGAGTGAATCTATTTTTCTATTTATCTTCTGTTTTTTATTACACTAACTGCTACACTGCTTCGGTATTAATTTCACTCTTTAGATTGGGACCATTAAGACTTCCCCGCTTCCCATGCAGGGGACCAGTCAGTGTTGTGCCTGAACGTGTGTTCAATGAACGCGTTCATATTTTGGGCGAACGTGAACTGAACATACTACACTCTTAGAAGAAAAGGTTCTATCAGCACTACGTATTTGGAACCCCTAAAAGGTTCTATACACTCTTAAAAAAGGGTTCCTCTGGGTTCTATACTTGGCCAATAGAACCTTTTACCAAAAAAAATGGTTCTATATAGAACCATTTTGGAGTTCCATATATGAAGCGGGGGATGGAACCATTTCTGGTTCTAAATAGAACCATTTCTTCTAAGAGTGTATATTGCCTGATGAACGTTACTGTGAATGTGTTCATTCTGGTGTCTGTGAACGCACGTTCTTCTCAGTTTAACTTCGTACAATAGGGTAAAACACATGTAAACAGACCTTAATTTGTAGCGAAAAAACACCCAATCTGGCAACACCAGCCAGCAGTGTCGCGCCGCGGCCGCCGTCGACAAAGCAGCGCGCGAAGAGGCTTCGTATGATCATTTAAACGGATTTTATGACGAGGTCGGTGAGGATGGGAAAAATCTTACATTGTTGTCTGTGGTTGTATATGGGCTGTGGCAATAATAATAATAAAAAGAGCTCGCAACATATGGAAAAAAAGAACTATAAATGAACTTCATTTAGAAGTATGAACTATGAACTCAACTAGTTCATTTTAAAATGTGTGCACTGAACTTTGAACTAGTTCATGTAGAAAGTGAACGTTCCCAACACTGGGACCAGCAAACCATCAACCAGCAGAACAGCATGCAAAACATACCTTATGCTGGATTTTTCAGCAGGGATATACCCACAACTTATCTGAACATTCAAGTGGGATAGAACATCTCAAATTACACACTTGACTTTTAAACATATATTTACACATTAATGAATAACTAATTGCACCCAATCACTTAATAAAGACATACATATATTGATGTGGCTTACAGACAAAAGAGACATTTGTCGGTGGATTAGAGATTCAGCATTTCATTACTGATGCTCCAAGCATGGTGGTCCCACAGAGAACTGCGACTGAAATTGAGTCATCTCTCGGAGGACGTAACAGTCTTTCTCCACTCGCTCGTCAATTGAGCTGTTGAATATGTTGCGAGCTGCACACGCTCTCAAATGCAGCGTTTTCACAAAACATCAGTGTGTATGTGTTCGTGAGGTGTGACTAACCCACAGTGCCACAGATTAGCATTCTAACAATGCGACTTCGGCTACCATATGTGAGCATGACAAAAGCCACGCCTCCCCCTGTCAATCAAGATCTCTAAATCGCCACGGCAACACCCTCTCAGAACCTCCCCCTTCTGATGACTCAATAGAGAGGTGACCTCTGACCTTAGAACCCTGCCAGTCAGGGGCAGAAAGTGTCTGAGGTGTGTGTGTGTGTTTGTAAGTGTGTGTTTGTGTTAATGTGTGTGTGGCTCTTTGAAGGGGAAAGCTGTGGGAAAGTCAACGGTCTAAACAAAGCCAGTACGGCATGCGACTCATTTTCTAGAATTTAAAACTCATTCTGCAATCTTAACGCATTTAGTCAGCAATTAACGTTGCAACCAGCTCCAGCGCCAATAGTCACCATTATTGTTCCCCTTGCCATGAAGAAAAGAGCTTTAAGATGCTGATCTCCGAAAGAGAACTCCTCATGTTTAATTTAGCATGACGCTTTGCGTTTTAACACATCGTTGAGTGCGTTATCAAGCTACTAGGCCTGTCATATCCACACACACACACACACACACACAAGGGAAGCACAAATACTTATACACATATATATATATATATATATATAAGAGCCGTGACTTTTAACCTTGGTCTTAATAGAGACAGAAGACACTTAGTGTGAGCTGTCAAGCACCTGTGTATGTGTGTGTTAAATAAAGCTATTATGATGCTGTCAGAGATCTCTATGCCAACAGCGACTGTGCTGATGCGGAGGGCAGGCCTAGTATAAAGGATGACCCTGGGTCAGTGCGGACCCCTGGTGTGTGTATACGTGTGTGTTTTTGTAAGGGTGAGATGGTCACTCTATGGCTGTGGAGAGTTGAAGAGGTCAATGTTTTGTTTCTAAATGTCTCTCTTAGGAGACACTGGTTATATTCTATGCGTACAGGTCAATGCAAGGCAAGGCTGTGTTAAAGAATCTAATTGTGTGAATGTGTGTGTGTGCAAAAGTCACTCAGAAGGTCCCAGTTGTTAACTTAGTTTCAGGGTTTTCTCCTAAAACACAATTAATTTAGAAACAAATGAGGCAATTTTTGACACACAGTTGTAGTATTCCGCTATAAACAAATGTGGATAGCATCAGAAGAACTTGAGAAATACTTCATATTGAGACTTTCATATCTTTGCAAATCTGCTAAAAACTACCAGAGTTTGAGATCTCATCTGAAACTTCATAGGACATGTGTGATTTTAGATAAGAGAAAATGATTTAAATGTGTTTAGTAAAAGTCTCAATTTGGGGTTATTGAGTGCTAAGGAGCAACATCCCTGAGAGATGAAAGATTGGTAATAAAAAATAAAAAATAATCGAAAGAATCAGTGGACGCTCTCCAATACACGTCACAAACAACACCCGCACACAAACGTTTCGACACATAAATAAGAAGACCACACAGGACTTTGTGTTCCTCTGCTCTTTCACAGAGGAACAGCAACAGGTGGACGTATCCTCTAGAGGCAACAAGCAAATAAACTCCAGAGAGAGAGAGAGAGAGCTCTTGAAAGAGCAGATGTTGGGGATCTGCGTAAATTATTACTAATTGCTGACTCTTATTATCTCTAGTCCGAAACACACAATCACATATTTGCACATACACACGGACACGTTCTCAATCTATATTCTTATTGCCTTACTTTAATCCCGCCCATTCTCTGCTCTCCTTTGAATTCCTTGCCATTTTTCAGCCAATGGATGGTGGGCATGGGGTTGCCAGCAGCGGGACAGCGAAACTTCACCGTATTGGCGGCAGGAACGGCCAACAATTTCTTCTCCATCCGGTCAGAACGGGTCCAGTATGGAGCTTCTGTTGGACAGAAATATAAATATGAGAATCAAATCACATTCTGCTGAAAATATAACCTATAACTTATGTTATGAAAGTTTCCCAAAACATTTCAAAGTACACTATATGAATCCATAGGTGCAAATGGAGGTCTGTATAAGTGTATGTTGACATGCAGTGCTATTTTTCAGGCGGTAGGGTGTTCCCTCTCCGGGAGTCTTCGTGTGGGTGAATGTTTATGGAAAGATTTTCCTTGTGCGCTCTGTGGCAGCGTCAGACTGGCTGCCTAATTCCCAGACTGAATTAAAATTTGTTTGGAAAAGCAAACACACTGACATACACTCTTACGTGAGTGTTAGGAGCGCGCTCTTGCAGACAGAACTCTAAAAGATTCCCAGTGTTAAATCCTTCACAGAGCCATGATCGCACAATGTGGATTCCTCATAATAACGGCCTATTATAATAACGGACCAATTTTCCTTCATTTAATCTTCCCACAAATTTAGTATATAATGTTGACTGTCATGTGGTCGGGTCTGTGTTTATGCTTCCTAGTAGCTAATGCCAAAATATCAGAGCATAAATACTTACAGTAACATTCTTTAGCTAAAATAATAATAGTCATTATTTTCATTTTCAGGAAAGTCTTGTACATTGTAAGTGCGTGTGTGTCTTTAAGAGATTGAGTAAACATACTTTCATCCCTCCTCAAACAATTAACTCCAGATCCGATCAACCCGCGAACTTGGCGATTAAACCCACAGACGCCACATTTCGCTCCAGACATACATGCAAGCTCACAAACACACATCTGTGAGCGCGCACACACACAATAAACCCATTAACTAGACTGAATATAATTTTCTTGTGCATTATTTGCACACACTATCAGATTGCGAATGTGAAGGGTGATTGGCAGGCTGGCATTTCCTTTGGCATAACTGACACAGTGTTGCCTACATACAACACTCTCTCTCTCTCTCTCTCTCTCTCTCTCGCCCAGTTTGCGCTGCATTCCCAAATGGTCAGTGGAACTGTCAGGAGAACTCAGCATGGGTCTGTACCCAACAGTGGACCTGGCCCCTATGTGTATTTGTTTGTGTGTGTGCGTGTGTGTGGTTTGCTATTTTATAGAGTTCAATACAGACAATTTGAGCTTTGAAGTGGGAACCGCGAATCTACAGTGACCCAACTTTTTTCTTTCATTTCTTTTATTCTACAGCCAAAAAAAAGCCATCAAAGTGCAGTTCAACTCCACACAGCTGATATTACGCACAGCTTGCTTCAGTCAGCCAAACTGAGAGCAGTAACCAGCACTGCATCATTAAGATATTACAGAATGATGTCATCAGATGTCACACGACCTCAACTCTTCTCAAATGTTCCAGAGGAGCCCAGACCTCACAGCTCTCAGCTCCAGTATGCCCTCATCTCTCTCTCTTTCTTAATTAGAGCTGGATTACTGGTCATTAAACTCTAAAGGGGTTTTGGTTTTTCGCTTAATCCCTCGTTTCATGCCCTCCCCTCAACCCTGCTGAGACCCTCCCCCAACCCCGATCCCACCACAACAGACAGATGTGTTAGCTTTCCCTTCCCTCTCTCTTACTTTTAAAAAAATGAGATCTCTTTCAAATCTCAGTTGTTTCTCCAACAAAGCAATGATATTAAATAAAGATCAAATGGAGAATGTCTCCAGCATCTCAAATTGTTCCCTCAGAGAAAGACTCACAGCAATCTTGTATGTGTGTCACGTAGAGTTTCAGAGATCCTGTGTTATTTGACTATATCACAATAATGTTTTTTAATTTGCTTTAATTTCTATGTTTTCAGTTTTTATTTAAAATTTTCTTTAGGTTTGAGTAAATTTGTGCTTTTGTCAGTTGTATTAGTTTAAAAAAAATGTAAGTTAGTTTTCAGTTGTACTAACTTTTTCAGTAAGTTCCCAAGGCAACATTTCTCATTTTTGTTTTAGTTAAAGTTTTCCATCTAATATTTATTTCATTTTAGCCTTATTTCAATTTCCAAAAAATATTTTTTAAATAGTTTTAGTTGAGAATAACAACACTGAAGAGATATTAATGTGCTCATTTTTTCCAAGTCACTGAAATGAACACTAAAACAGAGAAAAAAAATCTTCCTCTAGTTTCTTTCTTTAGTTGTTATACACAGAGTTGAAAATATTGTGGCTTTTTCTGCGATTTTAAGTCACATTTCAGTTGATGCGATTAGACTTTAAAGTATTTCTCTTCTTTTCCTTTCTTCTCTCTCCATCTCTCGTGAGAATTTGCATTTTTGTATCAAGCGGGGAGAAAGTAGCTGATGATGAAATGAAATGCAACCTATCCCCAGCTAAAAAAGACAGCAATCACATGCATTTATTACAAAACAGACACCTCGTAAAATCTCAATCAAAAAAGAGATATGAAATGAGAAATAAGAGGGTGAAACACACCATTTCCATTACCTGCATCGTCCTCTTCTTCATCATAGTCCTCATCATCACCAGAGGACAGAGAATCTAAGAGAGACAGGGAGATGGAGAGAGCGATCTTATTACTACACCGCACAGTGGCCTTTCTGTATGAACAATGAACCTATTCATATGATCTGCAAAATGAGGAAAATAAACTGATAACAAATCAAAACCAATTACTACACACACACACACCCTCAAACACTCACACACACAGAGCGGTTAATGGATGGCAGATGTTAGCCGAGATTCAGTGAGATTTCTGACAACAGCTGTATTTTTACACACATGTCCTGAAATACACACACACACACACTGCCGTATCCTGCTTCTAAATGAACTTATTCAGAGGGAGAGAAAAAACACTATGACCCTGAAAAAGAGATTATTCTGTCTTCAGCTCCTCCTCTGTGAACATTAACACAGGTAAAACTGTACACCACACACTCCTAAAATACCAGAGGAGCGTGAAATCCAACACTAGACCTATTTAGTACTAAAGATATGCTGTTACTGGGACACTGAAGCTTTCTGTGTGTGTGTGAATGCGTGTGTGTGTGTGTGTATGTTAGTTTCACCAAACCATCAGATTTATGCTATATTTTCACATTTTTGTGGCTTCACAGTCTTCATTGGCAACTGGGGGTTTATGTTATATATTTTTGAGTTATGATGGTTTGTGTTGTTGTTCTGTGGTGTTTCATGTTTTTAAAGGAATTATACACCCCAATGTCAAAAATTGCCACAATGTCACTGACAAAACCCATGTCATTGATGTCAAACCTGGTGTGAAGCATCTTAAGACATACTGTACGCTTCATGCATACCACTTTATTTACAAAATATGAATAACCTTTTGACGCGAGAGCAGACGTTGTTGCATATTTTGTAAATAAAGTGGTAAATTATGATTTTTTTTTTGTGCAAACAAACTCATTTCTACTTTCATGATGTCTTAACTACTTTTCTGGGTCTAGAAATTGGTAGTTGCATAGGCTGTCAATGGAGGGGCATAAAGCCCTCAAATTTCATTGAAAAGATGAAATTTGGGTTCCAAAGATGAACAAATGTCTTACGGGTTTGCTAATTTTATATGAGCTATTGATGTAAAGATATGTTGTGTGTTGCATGTTGCTGTCTGTCAGTGTGTCTGGTAGCTGCGTCTAGTGTTAAAGTGTGCAGAACAGGATATTGCTGTCTTGTGGACATTTTATCGGCATGCAATAATTGGTGCAGGTTGTGTGCCCGTTTCACTTTTTTTCCTCCGTCTTTCCCCATACGCCGCGAGAAGGAGAGCCGGTTTGCCCTGGCCTAACGCCAAACACATGTTGGTAAAAAAAAAACTCTCCCTGTGCTCTTACTTTTTCCATCTGCTCTAAATGATAAAGAGATTCCAGATAATTACATTCTAATTAGTCGTCAATGAGCAGCTCAGCTTGTGTCCTCGAGTTTACAGAACCAAAGATCACGTCACATGACCATTTAAACACACACACACACACATTAAAAACAAACGCACGCGCCCCACAAAAAAAGAATCTGCATTCAATCATGTAATGTCTGTTTGTCTTACGAGTTTAATGATATCTTTTTTTTGTTACAGTATGAACCTGCAGTATTTAGTATGTCGGTGCAAATTCAACACTCCTTGATTGGACAGCCAAACGTTAAATTATTGTTTCCCAATAGTTAATTTAATTATAATAAACAAATGTTCTTATTTAAAAAAAACAGAATAACACTAATAATTAATATGTAATAATGAATTGATGAACTAAAAATGTATAAACTAACACTAGGGCTATATTAAAAAGCACTTGCTGATGTAATGTAGCATTGCATAATGCAAACTATGTTTATAACAGACATTATACAGTATATTGCGCAGTCAGCAGTGTTCAAATGCCATTCTTTAAGGTTTGTCCTGTAAAAGATAATAATACCTGACAGGCCAGTTCAATGGGCCATGTGTGATGCACAGACAAACAACAACTCTAGTGTCTATTCTAAAACCTTTCACACTGATTTTCATTTGTAGTGACCAAAATATACTATTTTCCACCTTACTTCCCCATAGAGGCCATATTTTATAACACCCTCATTTTCATTCTGGTAAAACCATACACAGTTTAAAACAGCCCGGTTAATTTGGAAAATGAAGCAACATGCAGCCTTTGAGTGAGTGTTATTGTGCTTGATAAACGTCAAGTCAGCCTGTAGGCGTGTGCTGGGAGTATGTCTCAAGACCTATTTGCCTGTTGAGAACAAGTCTGACTGGTGAGTTTCCAATTAATGTTTTGCGTGCCTGGGCTTGTGCACCAAAGTCTATTGCAGGGAAGGAACAACAAGACCTCAACTTAAGTATTATTGGGAGAGAGGAGGAGAGACTGACCGGTGACTCTGACGGTGTAGTTGCTTAGCAGCATGCTGCTGCGGGGATGTTTACAGGAGTACACCCCCGAGTCTTCATAGGAGACGTTGATGATGTGAAGCACTTTTTGCCCCACCCGCGTACGGTTGCTAGGAGACACGATGTTGCCATCTTTCTGCCACACGATGGGGAGCATGAAGTCACGCGGTGTGCAGGACAGATCCACCGTGTCCCCGACTCCTGCCACGTGGTCTTCCAGAAACATATCCGGTTCCACCTCACTCGAAACCCAGTCTAAGAGAGAGAGAAAAAAAGAGAGAGAGATGTTAATGAAGTGAATTCAATCTGCAGTTAACAAAATTACCGAAAACAAAATACAGAGTTATGTCACGAAACTCTAGATGGCACAGGCTGATACGTCCGTAACTCAATCCGCTTGCAAACACATCATTCTTTATAGGGTGCAGCTGATTGGTTCCTGCTATGCAATGAGCTTGCTGCTCAAAATACTTGGTCAGGATTTGCTATAGCAGTTGCAGTGCGTTTTCAGAAACCCTCCATCTTCCCCAGCTCCACCTGTATAGATCTGCTACGGGTAATTCATGTATGCTATACTGTATGGATATGAGAGTTGTCATGACAGAAATGTGGATATTTTTCTGAAGTGCCTGGAAGAACCCCCCTCAGCCTGACTGAGTGGCAAAAGATCTGCTTCGTGACTGGATTTAATAGGGGAAACTGCGAAAATGCGACTAAAACGAACAATTTTATCAATTTAAACTAAATGTTGGACTCAATATAGTGTTCCTTACAACTTACTAAAGATCCAGTGATCCAAGATCCAGTGGATATTGACATGCAGCAATTGTGTTGCCTGACATTTATGTTTGCCTGATTTCAACACTGGGGAAATAAAAGCAATATAGACCTAAACATAAAGCAAATTTACCTGTGAACGCTTTATATAAATACAATAGGTAGGTCTAAATCTGGGTGATCACTTATATCAGTGTTATATATAGCCTATATATATATATATATATATCATCATATCGTCCAGCCCTAAAACTTTATAGTTTTTTTTTGGTCAGTGTTTATTAAAAAACATCCAATAATGCAATGATAAATATTTAATTGATAAGTTGTTAATATATATAACAATACAAATATATAGGTATGGTTTTGCACCTAAATTCAGCATATTGACACAAAATGATAACTGCAAATCCAGTCCAGTTGTGAACTGCAGCGATCCATTTGCTCCTCTTTCTATAGCAGTCTGTAAAAATATACCTTTGATTTTTTTGTCAAATCTAGTTGTACAGTCAATCGCAAAGCTCTTTCCCACTTGTGTTGTGTTTGTTTTTCGCGGCATTCAAGCTGAAAACAAATATAGCCGCTCAGTCTTTTTGCCACTCACTGTAAGAAACTGCAGGCACTCCGGCCGACGATGACGTCACGTGCATACCCTCTATTGTAAGGGCGTAGAGACAGTTTAAAATAAATCTTGTTTAGCGAGTAAGGGAAAGCTGACGTTTATAGCTAGCTAATAGATCATTTAATTATACAGGCGTTTGATCCCATGAGATTTGTTAGATATGATATGATTCAACATAAATTCCCAGGGAATCGAACCCATGTTGTTCTCTAACCCTTAATTAACAATTACTGTAGTCATTTACATTAAAAAGGGGGTTAAAGCAATGAAATAGAAGCACCATTTGTACCCGCTGAGGTACAGAAATGCAGGAATGCTGGAATAAATATTCCACCTAACACAGTTTCCTGGATTTCTTTCAGTAGCATCTCTATCACTCTTATTCTCTCTTTTCAAAGTGACATTCATCTCTGGGAAGAGCGGTGACAGACTTACAAAGGATTGATATATTTGAAAGATGTTGCGCTTGTGCGTGTGTGTATGAGGTCAGGTGTGTATTGGCAGACGGCTTGCAGACAAGACTAAGCTTGAGTAGAATACTGAATCGGGCATATGAATTATAGATCGCCCAGCTACATGTGAAAGCATACACACATGCTGTTAAGTGCACAGTCCAAAAACACCACTCTGTCTGAGGCTGTCTGAAGGCCACGAGAAGTGTTAATATCTCTTTGATCACTTCTCATATCAGTTCTTGTGTTTCACTCTTGAACGCTGTCACGTCTGCTTCTCTGTCCCCCTTTTCTACCTTTCATCTTGTCTTTCACTCATTTCTCTACCCCCCCCCCACCCCCCACCCCCCATACCACTCAAATACGAAGGTACCACAGCGCTGACATCAGATGGCGGCTCCATCAGAGAATAAAATGCCGCTGTGTGTGTGTCTATTCTATATCCTGTGAAAGAGAGGGAGTGTGTGTGCTTGTATAACGTACGCTGGACCCAGTGAAAGACACTAATGTGCGTGGGGGAAGGGGTTATAAATAAATATCATAAATGGCTACTGTGTGTTCCCATATTTCCCAGGAGGAGAGTGGAGAATAGAGCCAGTGTGAGCGCTGACGTTTTACAAGGCTGATATAGAAACCTCTTGAGGGCCACAGATCAGGTGAGATTTTGGCTTTTATGAAGACTTACAACCTTGGTTTACTCTGTAAAACTATGTGCTCCGAAATGTATGTATCTATTCAGCGCAGTCTCATCCCAAGACGTCATATAACTGACGTCTTGGGACGTCTTTTGACCATACGTCAACGTTCGCCTTTTTAGGGTACCCTTAAACGTCGGTTAGATGAAGTTATCGGATCCTAACCGACGTTAAAGGTAAAGCGTCAGTTGTATGATGGCCCGGGATCGTCATGTAAGGGTACCCTTAAAAAGGCGGACGTTGACGTATGGTCAAAAGACGTCCCAAGACGTCAGTTATATGACTTCTTGGGATGAGACTGTGTTAATCTATTAGCATTTCCATTGTTGCAGTTGCTCAGGTAAAGTACGATCCCGAAGTTTGTGATTGGAAAATCTCCTGTTTTTGAGTCGTAAATGTCATGTGACTACTCTGGAGCCACAGGAAATGACATCTTGACAACACTGATTGGCTAAAGGCAAGAGTTCGCTAGAATACAGCAGTGGTCAACCATCCTGGATGTGATCCCTTGACATAAAACGCACAAATGTCGTGACCACAACGCTACCTTCCTCCAAAGCCTGTAATCATACCATCTCATCTTCATGTCTTTCAGCTTCATGTATTTTCATAATCATTCAAGCACCCATTTATATTCAGACCACACACACACATACACACACACTTTTGCATGTATTGAGGACAGTTTTTCCTTTGATCAAGCGGAAAAGATGAAAGGTTTTTTTTGTGTTTTGCCAGAGTTGTGCAGGGTAATATGTGAGATGTGATTTAAACCATGCTGCCATGGGCAACACAGCAGTTACTGGAATATATCTGACTGCTTTTATGATACATGAAACAGGTCAACACTTTGTTTGTGTGAGAAGGGCATTTTTAGCAGTAGTTTTGGGGTCAAAAGTTTGGGATTTGTTAGATTTAAAAAAAAAAAAAAAGTCTCTTACGCTCACTAAAGTAGCATTTATTTGATCGAAAATACAGTAAAACAGTATTCTATTTTAATATATGAAATGTAATTTATTTCTGGGATGGCAAAGCTGAATTTTTAGCGTCATTACTCCCGTTGTCAGTGTCACATGATCCTTCAGAAGTCATTAATATAAAGAAAGCTTAATATAAAAAAAATTGATTTATAAAAATAAAAATATAGATTTACAAACACATCAGTGTGTTGAGAGGTGGTTAAAGTGGCCTCTTGATTTATTTGTTTGTTTTTTTAGAGACGTATAGTGAGTCGCTACTATGCTGTTGCTGTATTCTCACTCTCTCACTCTCTCACTCTCTCTCTCTCTCTCTCTCTCTCTCACACACACACACACACACAGATATTTCAGATTTTTTATAAGCTTGCTTCCTGATGGGGACCAAAAAATTTCCCCAAAATGTTAAAATTTGGTCCCCATAACGTAGGGAATAACAGGACCCCATACACACACACACAATTGACAGCATGTGATAAATGTTTGTACGACTAACAGTCTCTGGTTCCACTTGTTTTGGGTGTTGCAACAAAGCGACAGGTTAAAACAAGAGAATGAGGGGGAGGATACACACACACACACACAGTCATGACTGAAAGCACAGGTACGTGATCTATTGTAAACTGTAATCAATACATGCAGCTGATTTATAGCAGGTAAGTAGTCTGCACCTTTATCTACTCACACACAAACACACACACACACACACGCTCGCACACACACCGACCTGAGCTGTGCCAGTATGCTCTTTTGCCGTTTCCCGCTGCTTTGAGTCGTTTGGCGTGACACACTCAGTCAACAACCCCTACGGTCATCTGACCTTCAGACTGAACACAACACATATTCACACACACTTCTTGCATGCTACAATCTGGTTACTTTAAAGGATCATCTTTCTGGCGCTAAAGTCTCCTTCCACTGTTTTGTCTGTGACGTAGATGCCGGATGTAGGAACCTCACTTTCTGAGCCTGATCCTCCTCTAAATGAGACTGGCCGGAGAAAAAAAGAAAGAAAGAAACAATCGGAGATTAGGATTACGACAGAAAGAGAGGTGGGCGGAGAAGAGTTTGCAGCTTGTTACCCCTTTTATTTTGTCCTGTCGAGGAGTGTGTGTGTGCGATGGAGTGCCCCTGAGGAAAGTTTAAGAAAGCTGCTGCATCCAAAAATAAAGCCTTGTCTACACACAGACACACACACAAACCCTCCCGCATCAGTGCTCTAATTAGTAACGGAAGCTGGATGTTCTGTAGATCCAGAGTCTGAGCCAAACCCTTTAAGAACACACACATGCACATATTAAATATTATAACTTGCTTTATCTCTCTGCTAAAAAAAAACGTCTTTTTCAACAACACACACTGAGTCACACACACACACACACACATTGAGACAAACACACAGGTTGTAATCAGTGATGGACCATCTTAATTGTCATTCCATAGACGAACTGGCCTAGTTTCAAACCCTGCACACTGTACAGAACACACACTCAAAACACACTGCAGTAGCTTGAACACATGCTCTTAATCTAAAGTAGCATCAGCAAATCTTTGGATATTTCACACAAACTTTTTTTTTTTTTCTTCCCCCAAATCATTTCTTAAGTAGTTTTCTTACAAGTGGGCTTAACAGAATATATTGTACACCTTTGGAACAATAGAAACTGTTTAATTAGAAGTCGAAATTATGGCTTGTTCTTGACCCTAACCCTAAATGTTACATTTATTAGGAGTTCGGACACACTCCCAATAATATTCACATTAGTAGTCACATATGTTATATTTTAAATATTTGGTGACATCATTTGAATTTAGTATTTAGTAACAGTTTATTTTACACTGTCGTTGTTACACGTTACATGTGCTTACAAATAACTGTGTGTAAATACAAGCAACAAACCCTCAACTAACCCCTAATCCTAACTGTAACCCTATAGTAAACACATTGTTAATTAATGGTACTCAGGACTTAATTGTATAATTACAGCATAACAAGGACAGCATAAAAAAGTGTAACCCAATATTTATTTGTTGTGTAATTTAGACCAAGAGAGGACAATATAGCAGTTAACAATATCCGCCCATATACATTTCAAGGGCCAATACTAATATATATATACTGTATATATATATATATATATATAGATAGATAGATAGATAGATAGATAGATAGATAGATAGATAGATAGATAGATAGATAGATAGATAGATAGATAGATAGATAGATAGATAGATAGATAGATAGATAGATAGATAGATAGATAGATAGAGAAAATATTTCTTATCCATTGACTAATCTGTTTAAATACCACTGCAGATAACCTCAAAATTGGCTCATCCTGGCCAATGTATCACTGCTAAATTGTTGTATGTCAAAAGTGTGCTGTAAAAAATGTCATTGTGATGATGACAGAATAAGAAATGAGCTGAGTGAGATGTTACTCCTTCAACTCGACCTCAAATTGCCCTTAAGGAAAACACAAGCGATCAAGAAAATAGACACACAAACAGGTCACCTCTCCATGGCCTCTGCCCTTCCCCCTTTACCCCCTCTGTCTTTTAGTATGAATAGAAATATAGCATTTTCAGAGAGAACCGAGAGAGAGAGAGAGAGAGAGAGAGAGAGAGAGAGAGAGAGAGAGAGAGAGAGAGAGAGAGAGAGAGAGAGAGAGAGAGATGGGGTATTACTAGGCAGGAAAAGTACTAATCCTCTGCCTTGCTTCCTTCCAGCCAATGATACCCAGAAGCAACTGGCAACAGCTGCTCAGAAAGAGCCTAAATCACACACACATACACACAGTCTGAGTGTATTATGCAGTACCATTTATAACTCAAAATTATAAACAAAAACAGATTCCCCTAAACACGTGACAGACTGTTTAGTCTACCACAAACTGCTTATAACTAAAACCCAAAAATTCTTAGGGCCCGCTGTCCCTGTGTAACATTATAACAGTTTATAATGCTCTCACACTGCTAAACAAAGCCAGCACCAGATCACTTTCAGTTACAAACTGATCAGTGTGTGCCATAAGCTTTGTTACACTGTCACAAATGCATTATTTATGCTTTCTGTTACACTGTCATTAATGCATTATTAATGCTTTATAAACTATTCATAAGCATCCCAGGAGAGAAAGCAGCCGTCACACAGGACTCACACAGTTCCTGACTCTAATATACAGTTTAAAATACTAATATACCAGCCTAAAGCTTAAATCAAACCATAATGCAAGGGTGATTGATAGATATATGGACTGCTGCTGTTTTTGTGACACATCAAGCACCGGTTTGTTTGTGTGTGTGTGTGTGTGTGTGCAGGCGTGTATGGTAGTGTATGTGTTGGGCTAGGAATATTGCCAAGGCAGAGGTTCATTCCATGGGTGGTAAAGGAGAAGTGTACATGTCCCTCTGTGTGTTTGTTGGACATCTTACAGCACATAACTTCTGCCATCTGTTCATGACTGCCAAAAGTGGTATAGGAGAGCTGAGGGAAATCAGCAACACACACACACACACACACACACGGCATACCATAGACCTCTATTGTTTTTATATAAACCTAATTATAATTAATATAGGCTAACTCTAACCCTTCCAGAAAAAACATTCAAAAGTTTGGGGTTGGTACGATTTGTGAATGTTTTTGAAAAAAAAAAGTATCTTATGCTGACCCAGGCTGTGTTTATTTGAAATATTATATATATATTAAAAAAACTATTTTTTTTATTTTAATATATTTAAAAATGCAATTTAGTCCTGTCATGGCAAAGTTACATTTTCAGCAGCCATTCTTCAGTCTGTTACATGATCCTGCAGAAATCATTCTCAAATGCCGATTTGTTGCCCAAGAAACATTTTTCATCACTGTTGTGCTACTTAATAATTTTTTGGCATCTGAAACTGTGATGCCTTTTTTTTCAGGATTCTGTGATGAATAGAAAGTTAGAAAGTTTAAAAAGTTTTTTAACACATAAATCAAAGCCACAGAAATGTATATACTGTAAGATGCACAAAAAAGAATAAAAGGAGTCGTCAGACAAGAACTGGTCCAAACAACACACACACACACACACAGAGAGAGAGAGCACTGTTTTTTTTACCACTTATGACTTTTAAGTATCTTAGTAATGTCCTTCAGGGGAATTTATAATTACATTGAAGACACCCATCCTACAGGTTGACAGGCCAGCAAGTGTGTACGTGCTTCACACACCTCTGCCTCTCTCTGTGTGTATAGGTGTGTGCGTTACTGCGCAGGTAGTGTTATATAAGGATGTCACTCCATGTGTGTGTGAACAGGTGGTTCTCGACTGCATTCATGAGGACGTGTTTCTCTTCTCAATATAAACTCATCTGCTGACCTGCAGTGAGTTTCAAAGATCATTATTGAGGTGAACAAACCCCAACTACTAACAAAGAAGAGAAAACATTAACACAAATGTGCAAAATGTCCATAAATAATCAGATGAAAATGGTTTACCATGCTGTGCCTAACACATCTTACTAAAAATGCAGTGCCTCTTGTGTCTTATTGATTTAATATGTCTGTCTGAAATGATCGATTTAAACTCACTGTCACTGAATTAACAGACATAAAAAGACGGGATAAATAGTGGAAGAGAGAAAGAGAGAAACAGGGGATTTGGTGGTTAGGATTAAGAGTGAAAAGGAGCTGGGTGGTGAAGTGTTTGCAGGTTCTTGTCTCATAACAATCCCTCTTTGTTTATTCTGTGGTTTCTGAAGACGTTCTGCATTCTCTCCCTTGGACCATGTGTGAACATTAACTGTAACTCTCTCGCTGTCTCCTAATATTTGCCCGTTATCAGTATGAGAAATCAGAACCACCACCAATCAGACGATCTCTCCCGAAAGCAGAGAAATGGGCCAAGAAAGCATCAAGCTCCTTTCTATTTTCTAAGTGACTGTAACATGTTTATTAGAGCTAGACCCATCTAGAATCTAAACACAACAGAGAACTCAGCCAAGAAACCTGTCTTTAACAAACAACTGATAATGATCAACACCTCTCTCAGCACCTTGGGCTCTCATACCTGCCCACATATGCAGAAAATTCAGACACTATCTGCCTAGAGCGATACGATAAGCTTTTATTCAGTCCACACACACACACACACACACACAGTTAGCTGTCATGTAATCCACTCTGCGGGGCCTCATCCGTCAACTGTGGGATAATAAATCAATGGCAAGGACAAAGTGTGTTTACATAAAATCAGCTACACAAGTGTTCATTGCAACAATACCCACTTTGTGCCACAGTACAAACTCTGCCCGTGACACTGCCCAATCGAAGAGGCTGTAACTCGAGCTCCTTAAAAACACAGAATCACTGACAGCCCTTTCATTTTCAGCATGTGATAAATAGTAACAAGCTGTTTTTTTATGCGTTTTTAAGCATTTAAAGAAGGTTTGGTGTTTCAAAAGGAGGTGCAGAGATTCAAATGAACTAAAATGAGTCATTCAGACCAGTGTGAACACAGATTGACTGATTCATGGAAGAGAAACGACACATTCATTTACCAATCAAACGTCACTTGTATTTTATTATACAAGACTTACTGTGTGTTTTGAATCATAACTGTAGAAATGTATACTCACTATAGAAATGTCCACCACCTTTCCAGTTCATCCTTTAAATGTTTTTAAAACTAATTCAGATTTAGATGATTCACTAATGAATCACAATTTCAGACCAATTTGTGGTTTGACAGATTCATTGAACAGAGAATAAACACTGACAAAGCAAGAATTATAAGAGAAATCTAAACCAAGTATTTCAGATCAAAACATACACTATTGTTCAAAAGTTTGAGGTCAGTTAGATTTGTTTTGTTGTTTTGTTCAAAGAATCCTGACCAAAAAATGATCACGGTTTCAAAAATATTAACTGTTTTATACATTGGTAATAACAAGATTTGTTTCTTGTAAACCAGCATATTAGAATGATTTCTGAAAGACTGTTCAACTTTGCATCCCAGGAACAATTTTACAACTTAAAATATATTCAAATAGAAAACAGTTATTCTAAATTGCACAAATATATTTAATATTCAATATTTCTCTTTTTACCGTATTTTTGATCAAATAAATTCAGCCTTGGTGAGCATAAGAAACTTACAGCCCCCAAACTTCTAAACAACAGTGTAACTTTTCCAGGCATGAAAAACAAAATTTTTCCAGGTTTTTGTGATTTTCTGGGAACCCTGCAGACAGTAAGACAGAGAAGGTGAAGTGTAATGTCCGACCTGTGGGCTCTGGAGACAGCAGGTGGGCGCCATCCACCGAGGGGACGATGAGGGACACGAGGTACAGGAGGAGACAGAGCGGGACCATCCCGGGCGGAACGACGCGGGGACGAGTGTCCTCACCACTGAGACCAGACTCAGACATCCTCCACCTTTACACACATGCTGTCAATGTGGCACTGCCACAAACACACTCCTGCCTGTTCCCAACCTGAAATGCAAGATCAAATTCAACAATCATAACGAAGAATAAAAATGGCCTCATATATTCAATCAACATTTTGCAATTTTTTTCAAAGCACTCTATTGAAATGCCATGCTGACGTCCATTTATGTCTCAGGCTCTCTGCGTATACTGTAAATTGAAAAATAAAGTGCGACGACCACACACAACTGCCACGAGAGCATGAAACGGAGTGATTTCATATTATGTGTCCTGCGCTAGTTTAGACGAGACTGGGATTTGTTGTAAACTCTTTTGCGTTCTTACTCTCCCTTTTTTTTCTTTTTCTCTCTGGTCGAGCTACTCTGAAACACCCCTTTCACTAAGCTAACACAAACACACTTATCTCTCTAAAGAAAACATATGCTCCCCTCACACTTTGTGTGTGTGTCTGTCTGTGTCTTGCCACATAGAGAGTTTACATTAGTCACAATAAAAGGAATGTAAAGTGCTTTAAATACACACATATATACTGCGAGCTGTACGGTGTGGTTCCCCGCTGAGAGATTTTCGCTCAAAGATGTTGAGAAAATGTGAGAACTCTGGGTTGCTTTAAACTTGAACTCCTGTTATTTCAGAACAGCCTTGGTTTAGACACACAAAATGTTTGTGTTAACTTTAAACGGTGGCATTCTTCTCCAACCGACGCACAAACTCTCCTGAGGCTAGTGTGGCGCTGTTTTTCTTTCCCTTGACGAGCAGACGCTCAATTCTTGGTCAGCACATACTGAAAAGAGAGAGAGAGAGAGAGAGAGAAGCCGGGTTGGTGTGTTGAGTAACTCAGTGTTTTCTCTGGCCGGCGGAGCAGGAGTGTGCACTGTGCTGTGGGCTGATAGTGTATCAGCGCTGGGCTGGCTGTTCTAGGGGAGAAGGGTTTATTTGTGGAGCGTATTTGTGGAGTGTGTATCGTAGGTGTGTTTTTAGAGCGTGTTTCTGAGCCATACTATCTTAGAGTAAAACAGTGATGGAGAGGCCTAAACAAACTTTTGATATATTCTTGGAAATAGCCTTATACTATTATGCATCATGACTCTTTTTGGAATACTTGATTCTGATTGGCCAATCACAGCAATCTGTGGTCATATATTTTTGTAGGATCACTATACTATATAAATTGACCATTTTGACCAGGCAACCCATTTTTGAGTTCTGCTAGACAAAGTATGCAGTTTCTTTCTCCTATTAATATTTCATGTCCTAAAATGTATTGTAGAATCGGTCTATAATCACAAAAATAGACAGTTTTGGGGTGATAAAAGACTATCCTGATCACCCTGTCTGAGTTTATTTTGTGATAATGACTGTACATTATCATGAGTTTAATTCATTTGAACACAATGTAAATGCTGGGTTGTTTTAACCCAATTTTGGGTCAAATATGGACGAACCCAGCCATTGGGTTACATTTTTAAATGACATTTTGAACCCAATGGCCGGGTTCGTCCATTTTTGACCCAAAATTGGGTTAAAACAACCAAGCATTTTTTAGAGTGTACATTACCATTCAAAGGTATGGGGTTGGTAAGACTTTTTTTTTTATTAAATTTTTGATAAAAGACTTTTATGCTGCATTAAAAGTACAAACAGCAATATTGTGAAATATTATTACAATTTAAAATGCATGTTTTTTATTTTAATATATTTTAAAATGTAATTTTTATCTATGGTGGAGAGCTGAATTTTCAGCAGCCATTACTCCAGTCTTTAGTGTCACGTGATCCTCCCTCAATAAAAGTATTTAAAAATCTTAATGATCCCAAACTTCATTGGATATACTTCTTTGCATGTTAAACTTTAGGATATAGGCAGATGGGATTGTGTGACATGACTGATACGCAGGAGTGTGCTGCCGTGTGGTGTGTAAAACTCTCTCAGTAGAGTCAGTGTTTATCTATGGGATTACTGAAGAATTTGATTTGGACTCCATTGAAATATTATGATTATCAGTTGAGTCAATAAATCAACATTAGCTACTATGTTTTTACTGTCTTTCCGTATCTTTTTCTTTGTCTCAAACTTTTCGCCCCCTCACTCAACTTTGAATGCATATTAAAGTGTTATATACAAAAAAATACAACGCTCTTTCTATGGCAATCAAACGACTACAGACTGGAACAAGACCATGCGAGGATATGCAGTCATATCCTGGATATTCATGTGTGTAATGTCTGATAGTTTTGGGTGAAAGAGGGTTTTAATGAAATCCTATCACACGCTAGTCACACCTTGCAACAAATCTGGGACTCAAAAATGTCAGTAATCTTCAGTAATTGTGCAGCCATGTCAACGGCCAGCCCAGTCTAAATCTGCCAATGAAAATAGGGATTAAGAGGGAGACAGAGTAAAAGAAAGATAAAGTAAAAGAGAGAGAGAGAGAGAGCAGATGAAAAGCTGAAGTCTGAGGTGTCTCTATTAGAGTTTGGCTGTAATCCTCTTCCGAGGACTTCACTCGCCCTCCTGCGGCTCTCTGAAAGCTCTGTTAGCGTGCATTTGGGATTGTGTGCGGCTCGGGGTTTGTGCATTGCTTCAGTGTAGACAACTGCATAAAGGTGAGAATTAAACTCACTAACCCACCCTTTTAAACATCCCCAAATGGGAACACATCAAACACGCACAAATCACAGAGGAGCCATTTACAAACCACATTTACAGATGTGTCACTGTGAAATTATGGGTTCCTCTAAACTTTTCGGGCAGTGACTTTTCTGTGCTCATCATCTTGAGCAGCATCTGGCATGACACTGTCCACGAAACCATTCACAGAAAAAGTGAACCTAAGGGTAATTTAAAAAAATGGAGGATGAAAGGGCGAGAGAGCACAGTAGCATTGTCCATTGTTTATTGTTTGCTCGATTTCATTCATGCCGTTTTTAGCCCTTGGACTGCATTGTGCATTGTGTAAAATGCTCTTGTGCACTTTTTGTTTTGTTTCTTCTTTATATTATACTAAAATTACCTTACAAACTAATAAGGTCTAAATAAAGAATTACAAACTTTAGAGAAAGAGAGAGAAAGTTTGATGACACTTCTTCAGGACTTCAACTCCCAAACTTTCGACAGTCCACAGAGTGGCGTATTGATTTTGAGCCGCCACCGGTCCACTAAGGGTCATAATTAGTAGAGGATTCCAGTTGAAAATAGCCTCACTTTTCCCTGCTGGCATGACCTCTCACATTTGAGTTGTGTGAATGTCTCTGAGAGACCTTTACTAGTCCCACCAGAGCTGGTTTGAAAAGTGCAAGGGAAACATGACAAGAAAAGTAATGATTATCTCCCCAAAAAAATGGTGTATAAATTTCTAAAAGTGGGAAATGACGATTGCTGCACACACTGCAAACAAATCTTTCAAGTTTTCCAAAGACATCTCTACTCTATTTAATGAGTTTTCAGACATTCAACTGATTTTCTTTATCGGTAAATTAAGCTCAACAACTAAATTTCACCAGGCAATCTGACAAGCTGAAACAGAAAGAAAGTCCAAAGAGACCTATATGAACAATCTGCTAAAAATAAAGCAGTACTCAAGATTATGTGAAAACCTAACAGTTCTCACCATGGACTCCAGTCGTTTGAATGACTCTGGTACATGAGGTGGCTAATTGCCCCCAGTAGCCCGCGTTAACACCTCCAGAGACTCTAATTCACTCCGATAGCTACAATTGGTTTCAGATGGCCCGTGGGTACGGCGGATGAAAAACTGGCGAGGTTCGCTTCAGTGTGAGCTAAAAACAACACAAATGAAGCCCTGCAGAGATGGCCGCAAAAGAAATGGATGTAATTTTGGTTTTAAAATGCGTCATCATACGTCAAGTTGTAAAGGGTTTAGTCTCTCATCAGACAGGCACGTCAACTGAGGGAATGTTAACGAGAGAAGTTTACAACAGGTAAACCCAACATACTGTGAATAGCTCTATACACTGTCTAAAGGGAATTAGCAGTTTTTTGTTTAAGTGCTGCAAAAAGGGCTCGAGCGCTCAACAGGAAGATCGGCTTATACAGTACAAGCACCCTCGACTGAGTTTTCCATCACCTCACATCCCACGGTGGGTTCGGCACCATTAAAACACCTACACCTCTATAGGACACGACAAGACCGGCTGCTGCTCTGAACAATTATAGGCTGGTTTCTGATTCGTGTCTCAGGAAACGGGTAGTCAATTTCACAGCTCAGATCGACTGTCCACACAACAGGCTAAATTATACACTGAAGAGACTTAAAATTGAGACTTATTGAAAATGTAGGCTACTGTAGCCTATTTCAGCACAGGTGCGGCTTCTCCTCACAACTGGTAGAGCAGCTTTCCGAACACGCGGTAGGCTACTCTCTCTCAAACACACACACACACACACACACCGCGCAACACCTGTCCGACTGAAAGCGTACAGGCACACACCACATGTCACCGCGGCTGACTTCTACACTAAAACTTTGTTTCCATTTAGAAGGATTTGATTGAAAAGTCTAATTGAAAAACAGCTTTCGGAACCAGAACAAGACAATTACTGAGGAATACGACATTTTCCTATCGCTCCAAATGAGTCTTTACACAGCTTAAATTAAGAGTCTGAACAGCCCTGTCTGCTTCAAATTGTGTGGAAAATGCTTGCCACATAATAACAGGTAAAATATGCCCCTATGACTAGCCTATATCAGAGACAGCTCTGATGTGGCGTTGCTTCCATGTGAATGATGCATGAGCAGCCTTAACGTTATTTTCATGACAGAGTAGCCTATTTATTTTATAATTTTATATTTTAATGTCATAATTCATGTTTCTGTTTTTAATAATATCATAGGCTATCTGAAATTATTAAAGACAAAATAACAATAAATAATAACAAACTTCTCACCAAATTCCGTCTTGACAGTAGGCTAATCCTTTACAAGATCACAATAAAATACGTTGATCGGCTTTTTGAGAAAGACTGGTCTGAGAGGTCCCTCCAGATGTTAGTTGAATCACATTCAGGGGGCAAATCATCCAAATACACTGAAGTTTTTAAATCCAGGCGTAAAGAAAAATCTGAGCAGACGTGAAGTCAGTCAGTGGAGTGTTTGAGAAGAAGCTGTGTTCACCACACAGCCTTGAGCTATCCGACTCTGTCCAGTCCTTAAACCCTTCAAAAGTGTATCAAAACCACACTAGGCTGTTCATCTAAAGGAGCGCCAATGTAGTGTTTGGTCGTAAGAGAGTATCGGGGTCCCACAGAGGAAGCTCCGCTCTTCTCCGCTGCGCTGTCCGGGCACAACTGCTCCGCTGCGCCGCTGGGTCAGTTGTGAAGTGCGGGGCGTTTGGTGCTGTGTGAAAGCTTGGCTCACAGACTCCCACTAACAGTTTGAGCACCGGGCTCTGGAGAGAGGGAAAAAAATTAACTAGGATCAGATTTCAAACCGCGTCCCTGCTGCGAGTGCGGTGCTCGCCGCCTAACGCCCCCCTCGCGAGTTCAGGGGGGGGGGGGGGGGGAGAGAGAGAGAGAGAGAGAGAGAGAGAGAGAGAGAGAGAGAGAGAGAGAGAGAGAGAGAGAGAGAGAGAGAGAGAGCCGCAGGCGCCTCCCACACCAAACCCGAATAGGCTATTCAATCAACTTACTCGCTGTCAAATTAGCTGCGCTCAGCGAACCCAAACCGCGCTATGAGGCGTGGAGAGAGTCAGCAGAAAAACAATTAAAAATAGCAAAGATTTTGCTATTCGTACTATTTTTTTAGTGTGCGAAATATAGCGGGGTTTGAGGGGTTATGACAACGTTCTGTCAGGGCTAAACTTGCGTCGAAGTTGATAGAGTTATTTTTATAGATTTACACAGCAGAAATAGACTGTCATCACAAAAATAATGTTTAGTTTAAAATAACTTTAAGATTAGGCTACTTGTAACTGCTGCATTTATAGCGACAAAATACAATTTGTACTGTGAGAGACTAGTCGGCCGATGGCGGCATGGCGCCCTTAAAATTGCAGACAGACATCTTTGAAAATCATACAAACATAATTTGCACGATCATGCTCAAAGTTTACTAATGTAAAATTGCAGTATTTATCTGTGCACATCATTGTTTTTTAATTCATGTAATCTTTAATCATAATCAATATAACTTCCCCTCCCTCTTGCAGAAATCCTATCTCTTCTCTGATGACGTGTTTACTGGAGTGAGGGCGGCACAAACTGTCACTCACATGACATCAGTAGTAGTAGTAAACCACAACCATCCAACAATCCAATCAGCTCCCAATGGACAAAATGAAGCGCCAAGTTTTCTTGTTCAAGAAGCCGTTTCAGTCTGATATACATCACAATAAGAAAAGACAACCATAACTTATGTTTAATGCTAACTTTAACATATCATTAATGTGTCAAATAGATACAGTACTTAACAGCAACAATGTTTATTGGTGTGTGTCATTTCATGTTCTCACTGACTAGTTCGCTGACAAATCACATGCTGCTGGGAATAAAAGCACATAATGCTGAACATTTCAATATTGCACCATGATCTTTTTTTGGATTTGCTGTCATTTCTTTAACAGAAACCAGAAGTGCAAGTGTGTGCGTAATTACAGGTTGTGCCATCAGGTATTTCTGCTTATGTCTCTATACAGGTGTGTGTGAAAGTGTAGGTTTGTGTGTGTCTGTCAGCGTGTGTGTGTTGAGTTTTCATCTCATAAACCTGTCATGTGTCTCCTGAAGGCTGATTAGCCGAGTGACAAGCGTCGACGAGAGCCGCAATTCTGTAGGATAAGCACCAAAACAAAGACTCAATTACTTTTAAAGCTACAAACATGTTTGCAGAGAGAACTTTATGAGACCATAAAGTGAAGAAAACTCTTCTTAATTACCAGAGGAGTCTGTGTGTGTGAGAGGGAAGCAGAGACAGGGAGTTCTAGTAGCTGGCCATCTGTGTTTGCTTTAAGACAAGGGCTGTTAGCCTGCAAGTGGTAAAATCAGCATGCAAACATGAGGATCCTCGGTCACATCAACACTGTTCTCTGACACCAGGGTTAAAGACATTCAGTAAAAAGACATATAAACATCACCCATCCAATAGCCCATTTCAAAATAATATCCTCTGTGAATACTAATGCAGTCACAATCATTATATCTATTAGAGCCTTGAGAAAGAAGATTGATTTTATTGATTGACAAGTTGGATGCAGTGCTCTAAATGGTGACTTCTGACCCCAGCAATGGTGTTTATGGGAATTTTAGTGGTGTCACTGATGGAACAGGAGTTAGACAGGTGGTCAGTAAAATAGTGTTTATTTACAGTTTGGAGATCCAGACAGAGATATAGTGTATGCAAGCAGATAATTCTCAGGATGAAACTTAGCTGAAGGATAACCAGACTCTTTGTTTACATATGCGGGTTGAGAGTCACTGGGAACAGGCTGATGACTGGAGACTGAACTTCCGTGTGAAGGTTAGCAGGTGAGCGATGGATGGAACTCGGGTAAGTTGCGAGTAAAAGTCTTTAGTGTCATGTAAATACGAGACTAGACAATTGCTGTGTCCCAATTCGCATACTATCCGTCCTAAATAGATCACATTTGATGAATGTTTTTTTCAATTTAGTTTAGCGATGTAGTTGGGTATGACACAATCTAAAACACATGGCAAAAAAGCATAGATCAGACTCGAACCGAAAGTTGGCAACCGGAGTCGTCGTCATGGCAGCGCGCATTGTGTATAAGTCAACGAATATGCTGATTTCATTCAGCCGCCATTTTCAAATCGAAAGCAAGGCTCCGGTGGGAAGAACCTCGGAAGTACATAGACAACAATGCCTTGGACTACCAACCTGAAGCTGCTGCCGCGATTTACACTATTGGATGTTAATATCCAATATAGGATGTTTATAGTTTGTTCCTGCTTCTTTTTTTACGTTCTGAAATATGTATTAAAAAAACATTTTATTTATAAATGAATTTCACTGTATATAATCTAAAGTATGAAAGAAATGTATTTTTAGAATAACTAATTTCTACATTAAAACAACAATACGCCATCAAATTCGCGACTCTCCTATGATTAAAAGCGACACTTCCGGTTTTCTTCCCACCAGAGCGATTTCAAAATGGCGATTCCCAATCCCAATTCGCATACTATTCGTCCTAAATAGTATTCGAAAATAGAATTGGTACGTCTCAAATCATAGTATGTTGAAATGAGTGTTCCAAAGAAACCCAGATGGTCTACTATATCGACGAGGATTCGGTTAGAACTACAAACACGAGTAAAAAGTGTTAAAAAACTACAGACATGGAGGACACGCAAGTTCTGCAGTTGTAAAGAGTTGTTTAGATAAAGGGGTTTGAGTGATTAATTATAAGTATCTATCCTGACGAAAATGTATTTATTCAATGTTGGCTACATTATATTGCATCTTCAGAAGCATTGTGAACTTTTGTAAAAATATGTTACCGTTACCATAATACGTTGTAAAATAGGTGCAAACACATGAGGAGAGTCTCTGGATGAAAGACCCACAACTGGCAGGTGAACATGCGACAACATTTCTCTCCGAAACGGTAAGAAATTAAATTTTAACTGTGACGAGATGATTGACAGGGCAGTTTATGGTGATAGGATGAACGCGACAGAGCGGTCTGCTAAAGATGACGCAATATATGTCCCAAAGCTTGCCTACTCTTTTGTTACACACTCAAAAGTACTTTTTTTTTCACAAAAAGAGTACATACTTTTAGGGCGTAGTATAAGTAGGCAAATTGGGACGCAGGGAATGCTTGTGTGAAGAGAAGTTGAATATATAGGGAGGTGCAGGTGATGCTGATTAAAACTCAGGGGACTGTGAACGAGTTGGAGGAGTGAGTGTGGAATCCTGACAAGTGGCTTGTTGGCAGCAAGTGGTAAAAATGACTGCTACAACTGTAAAGAGGGACACAAAATGTGGTCGATGACTAAAATGTATTTTCAATGTCTTATGGATGTGGTTTCAGTGATAGTTTGGATCACAAAAAAAAAAACATTTTGGAAACTGTTTTAAGCCCTGTATTTAACTATTTAATTGACCATAGTTCATGGCAACCAGTGTCCTAAATAGATTTGTATGTCTTTTATATATACACACAAGACATGTGCCTGAAAATGTGCGTTTTTTTTCCTGGCATTTCTGTGTTAGTTCTATTTCTGCATACTCTGTTATCTGTCGGTATTTTAATGAATATAAATTAAACTACATAAAAATGCATACATATATGCATTCAATTAATCAAAAGCAATAGTAATTCATTTATATTGTCACAAAAAATGCTTATTTCCACAAACATGCTGAAATTCCTAGAAGCCATGTTCATGTTTCGATAAAAATATTAAACAGTACAGCTCTTTTTGTGTTAAACTTTGATAATAATGTCAATTTCGTGATCACCAAATCTGTATATAGCCCAAGGCTTTGCTTACAGAATGCAGCGTCAGACATTCTGAGACCTGAAGAACAGAACGGATGGGTGACCTCCCACCCCAAGAGCCGAGTGAACCCCTGAACTCTCTCTCCAGCAACACCCCTCAGTCTAACCCCAGCCTCTGGCTACAACACACAATGGAGCAGAGGTGAGGACGAGGGCCTCCCTTCACACGAGGTTGAATATTAAACTGGGCTGCATTTATCCCTTGAAAAACACTTTTCATGGATGGCTCTAATCCATAAGGTCTTTTGTGAACACCTACTGGCCATGTTTCACAACATCAGAGAGTTGTGAGAGGTAGGAGATAATCACGAATCAATAACTCCCTCATTGATTACAGATGTGGCTAAATCCCTGAAAACAGCCCAGGTTGAGCATGAGATTTAAAGCATTGGTACACCACATGGGGATTTAATCTGTTTGAGTTTGAGACACTATGTGTGTGAGAGTTAGCATTTGTAAGATCTTTTAGCTCTTATCAGTCTGCATTCTTTTACTGATGACCTAAAGAGCTGATAACATTGCGTTTGTTTTCTTTCAATATTGACTGTTTTTTTGACTGATTGTCTGTGTGCGTGCGTGCGTGTGTGTAAGAGAGAACTGGTAATGAGTTCATTTTAGAGAAAATATAAAATATTCATGTTAGATGTGACAGTTGCAGTGAAGATGATTACATTTTACTTCCTGTCCCAGAATTGTCAAGTCCAGATCAGTTCTGCTGAATATACTGAACATTGTGCCAACCTTCCCTACTGTACATTCAGTTACTTGCAAGGCGTATCCCTCAGCAAGGTATACAGAGTCTATCCTTCTCTAAACCTTGGACACACACAAGCACACACACACAGATCCGTGTGTAATGCTCTCATAGAAAATGTGCCTTAGTAAAAAGGTACAGTATATCTTCTTTGGACTTTTGTGCATTTCTGCCCGATACAGAGAGAAACTGGCATATCTGTGTCACTAGTTCTATTTCTGCATACAGTGATGTTACCTGCTGGTATCATAATGAATATCAGTTAGATACTGTGTCAATGAGATGTGAAAAATAGTTTGACAGGTTTTTTTTTCTTCTTTTTCTCAAGGAGACAATTCAAAGGGACAATGTCAAAAACAAAATGCTATTGTTAATATCCAAACAACAGTCAGTAGAATATATAAAAGATAATATATAATGAATAAAATATTAAATAAAATTCTGTATTATTGTAGTTATTATTTTTGAAATGGATGTTTTACGAAAGAAGTCCCTTATGCTTTTATTTGATCAAAAATACAGTATGAAATATCATTGCAATTTAAAATAATGTTATCTATTTGAATATATTTTAAAAAGTGAATTATTCCTGTGCGCTGTAAAAAAAATATTTTCAAGATTTGTTATCACAACATTTTTTCCTTTGTCAAATCAACTTAAATAATTTATTTAGTTGAGATAACTTATTATTTTGAGTTTCTGATGATTAAATTAATGATGATTTCTCCTTCATTGTATTAACTCACTTTTTCCAGTTCAATCAACTTAAAATTTTAAGGCAACCAGGATACTTACTTTTTTTAAGTTAAACCAACAATATTTTTTACAGTGTGATGTAAAGCTGAATTTTCAGAATCTTTGTTCATGCTGTGTCTGAAATCACCCACTACATACTATATTGGACTATATGAAGAGTTCAGATGCAAAAGCCTCTAAATGCCATTTGAAATTTTCTTCTTTAATGATGATTTTTATCAAACTTGTATATTTAAGTTCAGTAATTTCACTTAAATGGCAATGATAATTACCTATTAGTTGTTATTTAAGTGAAATTACTGAACTTAAATATACAAGTTTGATAAAAATCATCATTGAAGATGAAAATTTCAAATGGCATTTAGAGGCTTTTGCATCTGAACTCTTCATATAGTGAGCTTGCCATTTTGTAGTGCTGTCCGAATGTATAGTGATGATTATTATACCCTATATAGTCCACTCAATGTATCCAATGCGATGGTCACTAACCCCCATCATGCATTGCGCTGATCGTAAAAATAAATTATAATCATGTGTGGAGTAGCGCATTATAACAGAAACGGCCAGAAATTACTTTTAGTTTTTAAATTTTGGAGAAGCTCAATATAATGTAATGTATTTATTTTATAAAATCTATTTAGCCCGGAGGCGGCTCGGCACCAGCTAGATGATGTAATCAACGGCGCCGAGAGACGATCGAGTAGTGTCCGAAAGTGGTGTTTCTTGTTTCTATTATGCTGGTGAGCTCACTATATAGTGCTCTACTCCCTACCCCCTACATAGGGGGGTAGGGAGTAGAGGTTTGAGTGGAGATTTCGGACATCAGTCACATAGTCTTCATAGTCACATGATCCTTCAGAAATGATTAATATGCTAATTTGGTGCTCATAAAAACATTTCTTATTATTATCAGTGTTGAAAACCGTTGTGCTGCTTGATATTTTTGTGGAAACTGTGATTATTTTTTTTAGGGTTCAAAAGAACAGCATTTATGTTAAATAAATCTTTTATAACATTATAAATGTTTTTGTTATTTTTTGATCGATTAAAAAAAAATAGCATAGGATTGCTTTTTGTTTTGTTTAAGGTAGCCTAAATGCTGTTTTTCTACCAGTCTTTCAAACCAGAAACCATGTAGAATGAATTTACATTAGACTACAAAAAAAACAAAAAAAAACAACCAAAGGCAAATAGGGGACTCTGCCTTCCCATTTCAGAAGTCGACCACTTGTCACTGGTGTCTATATACCAGAGAGTCCGTTTATCCTTCACATATCATCTCTCACATCAGCATCTTTTTTCCCATCTCCCTCTCTGTTTCCCATTATCCTTCAGAAAGACAGTGACCACTCTCATAACCCCTCAATTTGTATGTATGTATTCAAGAGTCTTTCTGAGGATGCATATTTGTGCAAGGATGCCCTATAAATCTGTCAGCGACCAGCAAAGCAGTCTGCACAATGAAGGGAGGAGATCACAATGATGTCACCTTTACTCGCAATGAAATCCAACCAGTCAACACGACTTAAGAGTCAAATGATTTAATAATGTTCAGTTTCCACGAGATGTGAGTTATCATGCCCGATGATGCACCGCTATTAAAGGCTGAAGCTGGATTTGTTCCTCCAAAGCAGAGCGGATGATCACTGGTCCCAGGCCTGTGCAAATGCTGCTGATCCACCATATCCAAACACACCAGCCCTCATCCCTGATCCAGTTGGCATCCCTGGAATTTGGGCCCTCGGCTCCCCTCCCGTCCTCCTGCTCACCCTAAAGCCCCGCTCCATCTCCTCCTAATCTACCGCTCAGACACCCTGAATTAACGCCACATTCTCCGCTGATAAGAGTTTAATGCACGTCTCTGAAGCATCGGACGTCAGCAGCATTGATGGGGAACAGAGATGTTATATGTGACGTCTATGGTCACTGTTGCTCAACATCTGAGATGCCATTAGAGCCCATTTATCAGCTTGCTTGAGGCTTTCGCACACAAAAGCCACATCTTTTTTAATGTTTGAAGCGACGTCAAGCCGTTTATTGATATGACCTGCCCTTATACTTTCTTATCGCACACAAGTATCCATGTGCTGTTAGCCTGCTAGCTTAGCATTCACTAACACAAATGTACTACGGTATTACCATGTTTGTTAAGACATGTTACACGGATACCATCACCATGGCACTGCCACAGAACATTGTTGTAAGGGTCTAATAATTCCACTACAAAAGCAGAACAAATCCGTTTCTCCATGTGCTCGTTTTCCCTTCGCAGAGATTAGCTTAGCCTAGAATCTAACTCAATAAGCAAGTTGGCCAAGAACTCTGAGTCACCAGAACAAACAAAGAAACACCCTCCGCTGTATACGAACTCACACAGGCAAACACTGAGAACAATTACAGGAGACCTGTTGGTACTCAGAGAGCAGCGTCGTTGCAATGTTTACCAACGGATTTAGGAGTAAATCTGCCCCCTACATTCCTATTGAGATTCAGACTGAGCCTTAAGAGAGAGCAGGATTACTGACCGGTCTCTATAGACCCCACTGTACACAGTGCTGGGGCCTTAAAAGAGCCTGAAAAAAACATGCCACAACAGACAGACACTCAGCGAGAAAGAGATTAAAACAATTAAAAATTGAATTTGCTGCTCTAAATATCTGAGACAGTGTCGTCGCTTATTAAATAACTCTGATTAAATGTCTTAACGGGTCTTGTCGTACTATGACAGTTCAGGGCTATCAAGCTCAAAAAAAAACAAAGCAATATCATAAAAGTGGCATTAAATGACTCATATATTAAGTTTTCTGAATCCATATCAGTATAAGGAACAGATTTAAATTTAGGGGGATTCCATGTGTAAAATAAGCATGCAATTGTATGTAATGTGCAACTCTTAAACGTTTATGCTACATTAAAAAAAAAACAGTACTTGCAGATAATATAATATGAATGAAATAAAAGCCACTATGTATTTAAAGCAGGCACACTTTCATGACTGTTTCACACTTAATTGGAATTTTTAAAACTGTACTAAAATGTTTTACTTTAAAGTATTTAAAATCATAATGTTTTGCTTTAAATAATTTAATATGTTGACTAACATACTAAAAACACAAAATACTTATATTTCATAATAATTTTCATTTTGTTATTTGATATTACATTAAAAAGTATGTATACAAATGTGTAATTCATTACAAATATATTTAAATAAATGACAAGTTTCAATAGAAATGACATTCAATACACCTTAAACATATGTTAAAGAAAACTGAAGTTACACAACAATGTATTTATAATAATAATAATAATACATTTTATTTAAAGCGCCTTATCAGGACACCCAAGGACACTGTACAACGCAGATAAAAAAAAAAAACACACATTAAAACAAAACAATAAAATTGGCAAGACAGCATTGGTGTGATATGGGTCAGACGGAATATGATTGTCTAAACAACAGAGTTTTGAGTTTGGATTTGAAAACATTAAATGAGTCAAGGGTACGAAGATCTGGAGGGAGGGAATTCCAAAGATGGGGAGCAGAGCGACTAAAAGCCCTGCCCCCCATTGTGACAAGCCGAGCAGGGGGAACAGAAAGCTGGCAGGTGTGAGAGGATCGGAGTGAACGAGTAGGGATGTTTAAATGGAGAAGATCTGATATATATGAAGGAACCATGTTGTGAACTGCTTTGAAGGTGATGAGAAGTATTTTAAAAATGATCCTCTGTTTAACAGGAAGCCAGTGAAGCTGTTGCAAGATGGGAGTGATATGATGAGAAATGGGGGTCTGAGTAATTAGGCGTGCAGCAGAGTTCTGTAGGAGCTGCAGCTTCCGGAGCGACTTATTAGGGAGGCCAAACAGAAGTGAGTTGCAGTAATCTAACCGAGATGTGATGAGGCTGTGAACCAGGATGGCGGTGGTTTTGGGAGTAAGAGAGGGACGGAGGCGGGCAATATTGCGCAGGTGGAAATAGGCTGACCGGGTGATGCTATTAATGTGAGAGTGGAAAGATAAAGTGCTGTCAAGGACGACACCCAGACTCTTAACCTGGGGAGAGGGAAGGACAGTTGAGTTATCAATGGTAATGGAAACTTTATTAGCTTTGGAGAGGGTATGAGGTGTGCCCACCAGGAGGACTTCGGTTTTTGAGCTGTTCAGTTTGAGAAAGTTAGAGGAAAACCAAGAATGAATTTCTTGGAGACAGAGGGTAAGAGAGGTTGGTGGGAGTGAAGAAGATGGTTTAGTAGAAAGGTAGAGCTGGGTGTCGTCCGCGTAGCAATGAAATTTGATGTTGTGCTTACGGAGGATGTAACCAAGAGGGAGGATGTAAATGATAAAAAGGAGAGGCCCCAATACAGAGCCTTGGGGCACTCCAGCGGAGACGGGGAAGGTAACGGATTTCTGGGTTTTTAGTTGTATGAACTGTTTCCGATCTGAAATGTAGGAAGTAAACCAAGCTATAGGAGTGTGGGTGATACCAATAGATGATAATCGACTGAGGAGGATGGGATGAGAAATGGTATCACAAGCTGCAGTGAGGTCCAAAAGAATGAGAATTGAAAGTAACCCAGAATCAGAAGCCATAAGAAGGTCATCTGTAATTTTAATGAGTGCGGTTTCAGTGCTGTGAAGGGGACGGAAGCCTGATTGAAACTGTTCATAGATGCTATTCAACATGAGGTGATTATGAAGTTGAGTCCTTATTTATGTCCTTTATTGGGTAAAAAAAAGTTCACCTGTTGCATTTAAACTATAATGCATTTTTATTTAATTGCAAATAACATGCAATTAAATGTCTGAAATAAGTACTAAAAGTATGCTAAAGTGTACTCATTTTTCACAAGGGATTGTTCACTCAAAATATAAAAGTCTGTCATCATTCACCATGTTGTTTCATGACTTTCTTTCCTCTGTGAAACACAAAAGAACGTATTTAGCCTGTGTGTGTCCAATAAAAGTCAAGGGGGTCCAATTTGAGTTAAGGGGGTCAAAATATCAGTCATACAGTTGATTGAGGGTGAGTAAATTATGAGAGAATTTTCAGTTTTAGATGAACTGTCACTATGTTGTTATTTAGTAGTGCTCCGTACAGTCACAGTTATGTTGAGTAAGCCTCCAGTATGATCTGCAGTAATACTAAAATGAATGGCCGTCATGCTAGCAGTGAATTATGAGGGAAAATGCAAATACAATGCTAATCTCACTGCAAACAGTGTTTACCGTTGTTGTACGGACAAGTATTCTGTTTTTAACCATGCACTGAATCACTGGGTGGAAGAGTTAAAGTATGTCCTTGCATATGTGTGTTTGTCTTTGAAGAATCGCCAACCATGTCACAGTTAACAGCCAATCCAATAAGCCGGTGACATCATCCTTTTAAATAATTCACAGCTCTCTAAAGTTATTTTAGATCTATTTGATCTTTTATGAAAGATTTTTTTTCCCTTCAAGCTTCTCAAAATTTGGTTTTCACAATGGCTACACATCACAAAACTAGAACAAATATTTCCAAAGGTTCTGATTCTGAACTGTGAAAATTTGTAAATTGTTAAAGCCACCAAATATTTAGAATGTGTTCATGTTAACATGAACACCAAAAGCACATCCATTTTCATATATTATAAGCAGTGCTTGAAATAGGGTTCTTTGAAGTGCATACATGCCTGAAAGGTGAATTTCATCAACTGTAGTTTGATAAATGCATTGACTGATGGCGGGAAGGAGATGGATTTGATTTGGGGTGTCCTTGGTTCAATCTTGGTTCAATCTTGGTTCATGTACACGCTCATTTGTACAGTATGCAGTATAAACTAATTTATAAACAGCAAGTTTATAAATTAACTAAATTAACATAAAACATACTTACTTGTGACAACAGTTAACCTGCATGTGCAGTCAGAATCACAAATAAATGGTTTTTATGACTCTGTTCTTTTAATTAATCATTCAGAAAGACTCACAAATGTATAACTTGGCGGTCTAAATCAGTTTCACAAATTGTTCACTGAATAAACTCAAATCCATCAGAGCAGCTACTGTATCCAAAATATGACTCACTAAACTGCAAGTTCCATGTCAATGAATCATTAGTCCACTTCAATGAATACGACAATAATATGAACGAAAAGGGAATAAAAACACTTTTTTTCACTCTAAACAGTTTGTGGTGGGTCTTGAGATTGATTATACCTCACAAGGTGGTTTAAACCTCTTGTTTCTCTTAGGATGAGAAAGTATATACATGTAAAATGTTATTTTGAGTGCTGTATCGATTAATTGTAATTAATCAATTCTAAAATAAAAGTTTGTGTTTACATGTGTTATGTATATATATATATATATATATATATATATATATAAGTGCACATTAAATAAACAAACTTTTACTAATCACGATTAATCAATTTGACAGCAGAACTGCACATGAATGAAATGTACAAGTATGCCATACACATAATGGGCAACAGATCAGACTAATACAACGGTATTCCCTTGCTTTTGATGCTTCTTGTACTACAAATCCAGTCTTTACTGCTACCACATATCACACATGCTGGCTGCTAATGTTGAATGATTCCTATTCATGGTTATGAAAGAGACAGAGAATCTTGGCTCTTCCACAAAACACATGAGAATTATTATTGAGGTTTATGTAAACTCATAACCTTGCTTTCGGTCAGAATGAATCTATGATTATTATGCATGTTTACCCACTAGGATTCTTAACGTACCCTAACACACACACACGCAGACACTCGCACATATACACACACTTTACGAAACGCAAGCAGATTAAAGCCAATTTTCAGCTTGTTCAAGTTCTATTTTTAGCTGTTGGATTTTCAGTTCAAACATCGCTGATCAGGCCAACATCAAAAAGAAATAGTGATAGAGGAGGGAGCGAGGGCAAAAGAGAGAGAGAGAGAGAGAACAGGAGTTTTAAAGTGACATGCAATCTGCCGGATTCGAGAGAAATGAGAGCGAGAGAGTGAGAGAGAGAGGGACTTAGATGAAACGGACTGAAAGAGGCTGAGAGAGGACTCCTCTCTTACTACTAATGACTGAGGGGGTGGACAAAGAGCCACGTCTCTTCCCCAGTTCTCTGTTTCTTTACTCACAAAGCTGCCATCACCCCATTCACCACTTCTTTTATTCACCCCTTACACACACACACACAAATATGAGGAGCTGAGAGTTTGTTTTATCCGATTGGTTGAGATATCCGTTTTAGATAATACAGCTTGTCCCAGTGTCCCAGCATTCAGCTTGGGTCCATCACTTTTGTCTTTAAAAAAAATAAAAAAAAACAAGCTTGCTGGCCACCTGTCCAACAGTCCAGGGTGTTCCCCCTCCTGCAGGCCGAGATGTTGGGAATTGCTCCAGCATTCCCGTGACCCTGCAGAAGACTAGCAGTTTAGAGAATGGATGGATGGATGCTTGCAAAGCAACATTGCATAAGATACTGAAGGTCATGATACACAGGGCAACTTTTTTGAGCAAAAAAATCTAAATGCAATAGATCATTTGGATGTTTGCAAACAGAGATGATGTTTTTTGTGTGTGTGTGTGTGTGTGTGTGAGGACTGAAAACGAAAGTTTTGCAGTAGCAGTTAGTGAGGCTGCACGTTGAAAAAGAATAAAAAATGTACGTTTATCTCTCACAATTCAGAATAGAGAAATCAGAACTGGGAGATATAAAATTGTTATTCTCTCTTTTTTTCTTATAAAGTCTGAGATATTAAATATTAACCATATTAAACAAATGTTTAAAGTGTTGTATGTTGAATGTTATCTATGTAAAATGTTATAGGTTTAAATATTCATGCTGTAACTAGGGTTAATACATTATGTCCCCTTTGATATACATTTTTGAATATTATGTAGACCTACTTGTAGTTTACAGTACATCAAATTCATGCTTGAGACTAATCATCGCAGGTTTCATCTAGTCCATCGCCTGCAACCACAAATGTCTGTGTTTGGCTTCAAAGGGCTTCTTCATCTTTTCTGATCTTTTCTCTTTTTCTGTGAATTGTAGGCATTTTCCTCCACATTTTACCACTGTTTTTCTGCCACCACAATACGTGCAAGTGACGTAACTGGCTCCCAAATGGTCTGTCTTATGCAGTGTTGATTCTTAAATAAATATATGTTGTTTAAAAACTGGAATATTAGATAAGAGAAAGTATTCACAGTCGGGTTGCAAAACACTCTCTCTACCCGTAATTCAAGACCTGTTTGTTGGGTGCACATGTTTGTGTCACAGTTTGGCAACTTTATTTTTGACCGCCTCCAGTCACAAAGCTCATCAGCAGCTCGTGTTAAACGAGTCCAAAAACCGTTGCGACCCTCCCACCAACCTCTAACCCCACACCACCGGAGAAACAGCAAGCCAAAGAGTGTGTGAGAGAGCGTGAGAGAGAGTAAAAAGAAAGATAGTCCAGAGGGGATGAAAGAGCAGAGATTATCTCTAAATAAACTCTGTCAGGCAGAAAACGGTAGGAGTCTGACAACGAAGCAACCTCAGTCCCAAATCTCTCTTTCTGTTTAACACTCTCCCTCCCTCACAGTGTTTTACTTTCTGGCCAACAATAGTAGGAGGTGCAAACTGTGGCCTCGTGAAGGTGGACTGTATAGGGATAAGAGCTTTTGTTGGCAAAATACAAATTACACATCTCACAGAACTCTCCTTCTCCTTTTCATTCATTTCTTTTGTCTGTCTCTCCCTCCCTCCGGAGCTTCTCCCAGTGGTCTACATACAAATTTCCCTCTCAGTTCTCATCAATATCTCTCTCTTTTTATGCCTATAAAAAGAGAGAGAGAAAAAAGTTGAGAATGGCCTACTTTAAATGTATCAAATGTAATAGAAACATTTCTGGGCATAATCTCTCATTCTGTACGATTTTAATCGCCATGCATGGTGATCACTTCAAGGGATATTCCACTTTTTTTGGAAATAGGCTTATTTTACCACTCCCAAAGAGTTAAACAGTTGGGTTTTACTGTTTTCGAATGTATTGAGCCGATTCTTTTTTTTTTTTTTTTTTTTTTTTTTTTTTGATATTTAGAAGAATATCAGTAACCAGACAGTTTCTGGTCTCATTGACTTCAATAGTATTTTTTTCTACTATGGAAGTCAATTAGACCAGAAACTGTCTGGTCACTGATATTCTTCTAAATATCAGAAAAGCGGCTGGATGGATTTGAAAACGGTAATTTGAACTGTTTAACTCTGGGGGAATGAGCCTATTTCCAAAAAAGTGGAGTATCCCTTTAACAAATACGGGTGTTGAAATGACTGTACTGAGTTGTGTATAAAAAATATAATAGCCTACAGATCATATCTAGGCTATACCTTAGAGGTGTAGCCTATATTTTGCAGTTATCCCATTAAGGTGGGGTAAGATTTTGATTTGCTTTACCACAACTATAAAAACAGAAAAATAGCAACATAAAGGGAACCAAAGTGTTAAAATAATCAACTAGTCATTAACCATCCGCAATCCAATTCAATATTCGCAAAATGTGCTGAAATAGCACTGCCACATGAGTAGGCTATGTAAATAAAGTAATTAAAGCAGGCATACTTTCTATGTAAATTAGGCCCATTATAAATCGCACCTAATTCAGAAAATTCAGCACAATTTTCTTGGTTTAATTAACATTGTGCTATTATGGCCATGGAAAACGTGCAGGTGGTTAAGAAATTTTCATAAGATGCTTTTGGGTGCTTTTACATAATGATTATGACACAGAGCAACATACTGTAACATAGGCCTATCCAGACGTGCTGTGTTGTGGAGCACACTTAAAGAACCGATTGTTCGATGCTATTATTTCTTTGTTTGTTGAACTTGCCCAGTCTTTGATTCACCAACAGGTTCATAAGAGCCACGGACGTGACTGACTGCACAAGCTGCAGAATATGTGAGGCGAATATGTTGAGTTGCAAGGACTTTTTCGCCCCATTCATCGTCTATTGCAAGCCGAATTAATTTTTGTTCACGAGTCGACTCCCGTGAGGAAGTTACGTTACGCGCATGTGCAGGATTCGGAACGTAAGCAAACAGATGGCATTGGCAATGCCCGCACTGCTGCAGCACATTTTCCCTTGGACGAACGGTAGGCCTAAATTTAACAAGTATTAAAACTAAATTTGTTAAAGTAGGCTAACAGTAGCTGATTTGAAAATGGGCGCTTGAAAATAAAACAAGGGCTGAATCCGAAATCTAAACCCTCAATCACTATTCCCTAAATTAGTCATTGAATGAAAACGAGTGAGCGAATGAGCAGTGCAATGTGGGATAGAAATTTTGTGCAATCTATAACTTTCAACATGGTTTCGGTAACCACTAACAGTTACAAATGGCTGTCCCCTCAAATAATTCCGTTTTAGGGATTCAGCCAAGGAATAGGCCTTCGCCTGTCGTTTTAGATCGGTCTTAGTTCACTAAAAAAACAAAAACAAACTTTTGCTGATAATTTACTCTCCCCTTCATCCAAGATATCCTTATCATTATTTCTTCATTTGAGAAGAAATTAAGGTTTTTGATGAAAACATTCCAGGATTTTTCTCCATATACACTTAGTTAGTTAAAAGATAGTTTGTTTCAGTGCAAACTGCAAACTGTTCAAAGGGCTTTAAACGATTCCAGACGATGAATAAGGGTCTTATCAAGCGAAACGATAGCTACTTAAAACAACAACAACAAAGTTTTATAACCTCAAATGGTCGCCTTGCTCTGTTCTGTGATGCCCGTTCGTGACTCTGCAGTTTGAACTCGTTCATCAAAATGAACAAATCTTTTTTCGTGTCATTTGGTTCATTCAACGAACGAAATGAAGGAATTGACTCAGAAAAAGATTTGTTCGAACAGGAGAGTATTGTTAGTAGTATACTTGCAACATAAAGTATACATACTTGAACTTTTCAACTAAGTATACTTAATAAAATGCAATAATACTTTTTAATTTTTGTATGGGCTAGGACATTTACAGTATGGGCCTTTATAGAGACAAGTTTCTCCATCAAAGCCTAGTTTTTCATCCTCATTAATTTCAGCATAGTGTCTTACCTGGCTTTCTTTACATGTATTCTGTTTGAAACTATGGCAGATTGTGGTAGACTACTGAATCCTCCACAAATAACATAGGCCACATTAGAAAAACAATATGGTGCTATAGTGAATTTCCTCTTTGAATATAATATGAGTAAGGAACACATTTCTTTAGCCTTGTGTTGATGAAGGTGTCCTTGATCCGTACTGATCTCTGTACGGATCTGTGGGGGTGTATGAAGCAAGACCATCCTGCATACACTTATGAGATCAGGAAGGCATTGAGACACTCACCCAGACAGAGGTGCAGAGGGAAGAGCTGTCTGAGCCTCTGTAAACCTTTCACCTCTTTGCCAACCTGAGAAAAAGCTGTTGGATGCCAGATTGTCTAGGTCTGTGTTTTTTCTCCTAGTCTTGGGCATTAGCCGCTCTTTGAAGAGCCCACTGACTGATGAAGACCAGGTGTGACTATGTGCCTGAGTGTTATGTGTGACAGAGAGAGAATAGGACAGACAGGGAAAAGGAGAGCGAGAAAGGAAAGAGACGGACGCTGTTGGTAGGAATGACTCTTATGTAAGTGTGTATTGATATGTGCCGCATCCTCTGGGTACAAGTTTGTATATGCAGATTTGGCTTCATGAATTTTAGAAGTTTGACACTACACTGGAAATCTGGGATTTAAAGTCAGTAAAAAGTTATACTTCTATTCAGCAAGGATGCATTAAATTAATCTAATGTGACTGTAAATTCATTTATAATGTCACAAAGGATTTCTATTTAAAATAAATGCCGTTCATCTTAATATGTTTGTTTTATTGTGATACAATCTTACCTGGCTGAGTGTAGTGTATCACAAAGTATTAAATGTATTATAAATGTTTTCAACATGATAGTAGAATGAATGATTTCTGAAGAAATATTGTCAGTGCTTAGTTCAAGGAGTTCAGTAAAGTTGGCAATATATTCACAGATTCCTGGCTCAAAAACTTGTGAGCTAAACGTTGTTAAAACACAAATGACACCTCTTTCAAATAATATTAATGTAGACAATGAGAGCTACAACCTAATTTTCCTCAATGAGGCTTATAATATCATAATGAGCAGACGGCTGAGAGACCAATCCGAAGGGACCGTCTGCAAAGTGCAAAACCTGAAAAATATTACTACAAAAATAGTCATTAATGTTATACACGGTTGGGTTGTGTCACCAAATTCATTTACACATCAATGGTCCCCTACTGGTCATATTACAACACTTTGTTAGTTTGAAAAAATTTGCTTTTGCATATATTTGTATGATTTATTATGAAAAATATTCAATAACTTTACTGTAACAAACTGTACTGTCATCAAATTCAGTTTTGCTCAGTTTCGTCATTTCGCTCTCCTGCTGGTTATATCCTACAACACTTAGTTTTTATGATGTTTTTATGATTTATGAAATAAAATCAATTACCAATGTTGTTAGAAAAAATGTTCAATAACTTAACTATTATACAGTGTAACACCATCAATAACACCAACCATAACAACACCAATTCAGTAAGCAATTATCATGCAAAAGCTATGGTTGTGTAACTGTTAGCTGGCTACAAACCTCATTTGTGTAAACTGAAAACAATAGGCCTATTTCATTTTTTATCGCTTGCCAAACTAAGTGTTGTAGTAACCAGCATGAGAGCAGTGATGTGTGAATTGAATTTGGTGACAGTATAGTGTGTTACATTGAAGTTATTAAAAACTTTTGCCTTTTGCAGATGATCCCTTTAGACTTGACTCTCAGCTGTTGAGATATTATAAGGCTTGTTTTGAGGAACATTAGATTGCAACCTATTTTTTTACAGTCTATGGTTGTAACTCGCTGTCTACGTTAATTGGAAAGAGCTGTCATTTGTTTTTTACAACGTTGAGCTCATGATTGATCCGTGAAGTTTGAATGTATGAATAGCTCGCTGGTGCCAACTTTACTGAACAACTAGGCACTGACTATATTTCTTTATAATAACCGCTCCACTGCTAAGGTACGGAGCTGTCTGAAACACTGCCAGCGGGACATTAAACAGGATCCGAACGTACAAATTTTGCGAGATAAGCAAATATTCTTTGAAAGCTTTGAAAAAAAATTTTTTTTCTCCCATCACATATTTTTCCACCATAAGGTCCCTTTTGTTGTCACTGTTAGTTAGTTGCCATTTGTTTCAGAGTTCATATTAGGCTACTACTGAATTAACATTTGTTGATCTTACCATATTTGAGATTTGTGGATGTGTTGAGGTATAGGCAATGTGCATAGCATTGCAACTATGTGAGTTAACATACATAACTAAATATATATATATATATATATATATTGCTTTTAGTTTTAAGAGGCATTAAAACCCATGTCATGTAAACTCTTAAGGATCTTAATTGCCATTGATTTAATATCCATGGAATCTTTCCATTGCACAAAAGGTTGTTTATAGTAGAAAATAGTATTTTTAAGAGTGTTGTATAGGCTTTGAAAATCAAACCTAAGAGTGAAAGAATAGCTGGATCTTAATTCAGAGACTGCACCTTCAAAAGCCGAATGCGGCACAACAAAGCCTTTCACAATTGCCGGAATACACTTTTAAATACAAGTATTTTAAATGTATAACTAAGATTGGCTACTACTCTTTATTATGTACATGCATGGACCAAGTTGTACAAATCTGACGCTGAACAATCCTTTTGTTACAGGCTAGAACGTCCCATTTCACAACGCGTTGCCTTTGAAGTTTGCTGCCTTCGAAGGATGGAGCCTCTGATTTGGAGGACAGCTAATGAGGTTTGTAATTCTTTGAACTGTTAAAAGCTAAACAGTCTTAAGCTGCCTTGACAAGATTTTTTTTGAGCTCATTAGATGAACAAACGTTTTAAAGTTTTCATTTGTTAGTTGAGTTAGATAACAAATTGACTGGTATAGGTTGCTATATCTTTTAAGCTAGGTTCAAATGTGGACATTCTAGGATTAGGATCTAAAAATGTAGTTTTTGGTCATTTTATTGTGCTTTTTCTACTTAATCGTTCTCCCCTTTCGATGTTCCCCTCGCGCCGTCTCTCTGAGAGTGGATCTTGTTTGTATAAGGCATTTCTCTCTGTCAGCAGTGCTATGTTTAATTCTCGCTCACCAAGACCATGCCAACCCAAGCAAGAAGCCTACTATTGCTACTGTACTCTCTCTCTCTCTCTCATACACACACGCACACGCACACATGCTCTCTCCTGCAGTAAAGTCACTGTTACCGTGTCTAAGTATGGTCAGAGGGATGGTCGTGTGGTCACTTTCCTCAAGTCTGTCTTCGTTCAGCTATATGAAGCCTGTATCCCACACTGTAACCATAATGTTCTGGGAGGTGCATGGGGAACGCTGTCAAAATGTTGTTTCAACAAAAGCATCTCTTTTAATAGAGCTACTCCCAAATTACACTAAACCAATAAGCCACAGAACAGGCTCTGATTGCAAAAACAAACACACATACCGAGGCAGTAGCTTACGAACTTCTGAAGAAACGTTCTGCAAAGCGCCTTGGTTTATAGAGCGGCACAACAAGACAAAAACACCAGCAGAGTAAATATGAAAGCCTCTAATTTTCAACTAATCTCTTTCATCCTTAGCCATCAAAAAATGCAATTTGAGGATCTTCTGACCATCTCTGCACTGCTAAACACCAAGAAACCCTAAAAATAGCTTTAAAGTAAGCCTGTATGTATGCACAGAGAGGGAAACATAATATTTAATAAAGGCAGAAGTTTATATTTTTGTGCATGCTGCAATCTGCTCATGTTTTGACAGGATGTTCAAATTTCAAAAAATATGTCTGGAAGAAAGAAGTCTGTGTGTGTGTCATTCCTGCTCCAGACAAAAGCAGCTTTCAGCTGCATTGTGTAAATAGCACCCAGATTTACACATGTATATAAACATGGACACTATTGTACTAAATTAAACACTGAATAGTTTGAAAAATCTTTATCTCTCATGTTTATCAGTATAATGCTCTCTTCATCTGAAAGGAAAGATGGGATTTTACCATGTATTCTGTTCTGCATAATTCTCATAAATGTGCAGTAGAAGGGTCAAGGCCAAATAAGGATGTCTGTTGAAAACGCATGTGCCAGGTTTTTAGAAATGCAGTCTTTGTCGGTTTTGCACATTTTTGAGAAATTTTAATAGCATTTCCTATAAAAAGTTTGATTTAATAACTCTACAAATGTCAAGTGGCATAACCATCTAGTAAAATTAACATAGTTTCCTTGCACCTTGACTACATGAGAGCACACCTTAATAATTATTTTAAAATAAAATATTTAATGGTAAAAAATGGTATGTAGTATGTATGTACGCCTTTTCCTACAAATGGGGAAATATACATGCATAGTATGTATTTAACTATATTTCTCTATTTGTAGGAAAATGTGTGTGTAAAATCCAATATAAATATGGCATAACAAATAATAATGACCTTGATTCATTGTTCATTTTTCATTTTAAAACACAACTGCTAGTAAAATATCATGCCATGCTATATGCCAAACATTTTTTTTTTTTTTTTTTCAAGAATACAGCTTTTCAATGACACTTTTTAACAATCTGTAGATAGTTTCCGACTAGATGTTTTTGGCATCACACAAAAAAAATCTTAATTTTAATTCAGAAATTGAAAACATGTTCAATAAAAATGTGTATTTTGAGCAATTTTTAAACTGATTTTTAATAATTAAATGAGCAATGCATCACATTATATGCCCACAAATCAGTGTTGTAGTACTCGAGACTCGGACTCGGTCTCGAGACCATATTTTAATGGTCTTGGTCTTGTCATGGACTCGTGTCCATTTGGACTCGGAATTGACTCGTACTCGAACATTTTTTTTTTTAGGACTCGGAATTATTCCCGAGTCCACTCGAGTTCAATTAAAAATATTTTTCATGATTATTAATGTATGTTAATAAAATATTTCTTTAAATTGATTGACACGCCCAGTGATTGGTGATTTTCTAGTGCGCAACTACGCATGACAAATTGTAATAAAATTACTTTTAACACCACCTACTGTGTGGCCTTTTTACCCTAAACTGATCATATTTTTTAAACTCTAAGTAAATTCAGTAAAAAAAAAAAAGGATTTCTCTAAGTAAATAAAAGTAAATTAGGTAATCAACCCTCACTGGTCTCGGTCTCGACTCGGACTCGACCGTCTCTGGTCTCGGACTCGACTCGAACTCGAGTGAGGTGGTCTCGACTACAACACTGCCACAAATAACATACTCTTTAAACCAAGAAAACAAAGAGAAAACACAAGAAAACAAAGAGATAGGCAGAATAAACTCTTCACACAACTTAATAGTCAAATGAGTGTCATGAAAATGCAAACAACTTCATGGTTAAATAAACAATCTTAAATTTAGTTGAACTATAGCATGTTTAAAAGGTCATGTCCGCCACCAAACTACAGATTTGTGTTTTTTTTGTTGTTGTTGTTTCATTTACAAAGAGTGCTGCCTCAGCCCTGCTTGCAGAAATCTTGTCCAAATTGTGTTTTTGAGAAATGTTGCCTTACACGTCTTTATGAAGGCAGCCAGCACGACAGAGGTGTCATGTTGGCTGGGAATATCACATCCTCAGCAGGACCCGTCAAAGAACAATGGGTGTGATTGAATTGAGCGGGTGGGATTTGTGAGGTGACACTATAAAATTGCAATAGCAGAGCGTAATAGTGATTTACAGTGCAGGAAGCAAATGTCTACCACGGAAACATGCATGTGCACGAGGCCGCGCACACACACACAGAGGCAGATTCTCTCACTTTTTCTCACAGATACTTACACATACTATGAAGAAGTGTCTCATTGTTCTTTTCAGTGCCCAGGGGGTAAAAGGTCGAGTGGAGTAAGTACAGTTATCAATCAAATCCTAAGCACTGAGATTCTCTCTCTGTGCGTTGTTCTGTTCTGCTTGCTGCAGGGTTTTTACAGACGTTCCCTGGCAGGTGTCAAATACCAGCAGTGAGAAATAATTACTGTCCTGCTGAATTCAGCTCCACTTACTGCCTTTCCACACCTCCATTCCCCCCCCCCCCCATCTTTCACTCCTCCACTCAGACTCAAGCCCCCCATCTGCCGTTGTGCCGCACTTAAACAACTCTTCTCCGAAGTATACTGAAGTGGATGGTCTCAAGTAAAGAGCTTCTCTGTCAGTATCTGCATGCATGTGTGTGCGCAAGTGCTCGCATGTTTCCAAAATGTCTGTGTGTGTCTACCTGCGTGTGTTGAGTCTCTGAGGGAGTGTCTTATTACCGGAGCCGTTTTAGTGAAGCAGCGGTCTGTGTCTCTGTGTATGCGTGTGTGCTCGTGGATTAATGTCACTTTGGGAGTATTGCATGACCAAGGCCATAACATACAGTAGCACATGCGTCTGCCAGTAACTCCTGAAATACTGGGTCCCCACAGAGAACACACTGTGTGTGTGGACACAATAAGTAGGCCTTAGTGGGAGCTAAAGTCTCTGAATAATGGAAATGGGAAATCAATAAAACAGTCCTATTAGACATGTCATGTTCTTTCTTTCTCTGTGTGTTTATGTCTAGTTCTGCGCATTATTGATATCAGGAATGGGACTTTTTTTAGAAATGGTTTCTGACATATTTTTAAGTAAAAATGGGAGTTTTTAGAGATGGGTTTGACGGTTTGGTGACATGAGGTGAAAAGTTGTTTCAAAGCCATTTTTCTAGCATATTACGGAAGTAAATAGGGTCAGTCTTGATTTCATGTTGACTTTAAAGGCACTCTGTGTAAGGGTGTTTTTGCATGTCTGTTGCATGCTGCTAATTATCACAGAAAATTCCACCGAAATATTTTATTTTTAAAATAAAAAGGTGCTGGGCCCCTTACTTCCAGTGAAGGGAAAACTTAATCCTTCAGCATACAAGACGTTTTGGACAATGTTCTTTCAACTTTGTGGGAACAGTTGTACCTGACTGTACCTCAAAGCAAGGTCCATAAAGACCTTAAAGTTGGATGAGCTTCAAGAACTTTACTGTCCTATACAGAGCCTGACCTCAATCCCATTTTACAACTTTGGGATGAACTGGGGCTACGTCCACATTAATCCGGATACATTTGAAAACGGGGTTTTCGTTTAAAAACGCTCTCCGTCCACACTAGCGTTTTCAGGCGTTTTCCGACGTTTCAGTGTGGATGAGAAATTTCTAAATTCACAATACTGCGGATGCGTGAAACTTCACAAAAGCTCACTAAGATGATACAGATGGGAAAATAAATAATAATGTTATCGCACAATAACAGGATAATTTGATTTAGCAAAATATCTCACCATCACTGATCCGCGTCCAGGTCGCATTCAGTCACCATATGTTTGGTCTAAAACGCAACTGCTCTCCTGTTTTGCCGCAGGACAGCAAATGTGAGTACATTATCTGTCATCTTTGCAGTTCTGTGCTATGAAGAATAGCACATATTAAGTAACATATTTTAGCAATAGTGTAAAAATGAATAACATATAACAGGCACAATACCAATAAACATGAATATCTATTGGTACTACATGGATCACATGACTAAACTTACATCATCGTTTTGAAATACCTCCGGTTTCACTGTCCACACTACAAAGCGAAAACGGCGTTTTCAAATTTATCCACTTTGGAGAGCGTTTTCCAAAGGATACGTTTTTGTTGACTTAAAACGGCATCTCAGTGTGGATGGAAGGCCAAAACGGAGAGAAAAATATATGTTTTCAAACGAAAACATATTAGTGTGGACATGGCCTGGAACGGAGCTAGCTAATTAAAGCGTTTTTGTTTGTTTTTTGCCAGCAGGACTTAGGTAATTGTGCACCTGTGAGCTTTTAATGACAAATGAGTTGTCAGTATGATTGTGATGTTTATAAAAGCTTCAATAGAAGTACTGACAAATCGCTAATTGATAACAGTGTTTTCTAGCAAACAAATCCAGGCATAATTAATAAAACAGCATGTGACCTTCAGTCAGCACAGATGGTAAATAAAATATATTCTTTTCTATCTGAAAATCTGTTGTATTTCCACACACATTTGAAATCCTTCTAAAAATTGCTGCACCCGTCCAAATGAATAATGGGACAAGTCATCAACTCACAAGTAATTGCAACAGAGACAAAGTTTAAAGTACTACTATTCTTCTTCATGGAACAGAAAGTTCCCCAAAAAGTGAAAACTTGTTCTTTCTTCTGTGGAACAGAGAAGATTTTTTTACAGAATGTAGTTGCACTTTTCCCATTCAGTGCAGGTTGAACAGAGGCTCTCAAGCTGTCATTGAAAAAGAGCAGCTCACACATTATGCAAAACATCTCATTTTGGTTTCCACACCAGAAAGATCATTGAGGTTTGAATGACATGAGGCTAAGTAAAAGATGACAAAATTTGAGTCTGACTTGAGGTTTCTGTAAAGTCTATAAGGTGAGAAACACAATCCCTGTGTTTAAATTTCACAAGGTACGGTATACACAAGAAATTATGCCGCAGAGAAATTAAGAATGCATTTTGATTTCTTTGTTCTTTATTCTCTTTGAGCTCAAACATAAACGCATAAACCCCTAAAAAACATTAAGCCTCGAGGTTTTCGCTTGCTGTTTGTTCATGTGTGTGTTTATGCTTTGTTGTATCCATCGTAACTCGCATAGTAAGCATATGCTACACTTTCCACCTCTTTGCTAATTATAGTGTGAATGTTTTTCTGTTTGCAGGATTGGTTGTGTTTTCTTTAGTGATTTTTCTGGTTCATTTAGGTGTGCGTTTCACTGCACAACACTTTATCCGTAAACATTAAACCTTTTTAAAACGTATCTCTGGTAAACGTAAAGAGAAGAGTTGAGACGTTTTCCTCATTCCTGAAATTCATACAACTTAATATCCGAGCGCTGACATGACATGGAGCAAAATACACCTGCTATTACCTGTCATTTGACAAATTAAACACTTCAGTGGGCTTTAAATGGGCTGTTTGTTCTTTGAAGATCTTATTAAACTTGCAATTTGTCTCGGAAATAATAATTCTAACAGCTCTGGTAGGTAATTTGTAGCAAATAAGTTTGTTGCCTGCAGAGATTTTTATCTCACCAGATTTCATTCATCATGAAATGGAGGAGGAATGCATTTTTCAGAAAGAAAGTCAGCTAAGTAGGACACAGAGAGGGTTCGTTTAATGGATCATCCAGCTAGGACTGTTTTGCATATTATGTATGGTTTTGTACAGCAAAACCCGCAATCCCACCACAGGTTACTTCTAGATGAGTGTTGCAAGTTATCTTTGTTTCTCTTTATTTGGTGTATTTATTCGCCCATGTGTGAGTTTACACAGTGTGAGGGCCCACAGTAAACACAGACTCTCGGGCTCTGCGAGCTAATAAACACCTTTCCTTAGAAGATAAACTCGTAGTGTATATGGTACACCATGACTGTTATGCCTTCTACACAGTCTCGGCCGCTTTTTTAGGCTGTTCTGTGGTCCACAGTCTCCCACTGCAGCGCATGTACAACGTATGGGCCAAACGACTGGGATGAACATCAGAAGTGTGTGAAAGTCTTTAAAAAGATTATTTCACCCCCTCCCCCCAAAAAATGACAATTCTGGAATGATTTACTCACCATCATGTCGTTTTAAACTTGTATGACTTTCTTCTGTGAACATATACAATGGATGTCAGTGGTCACCAATACTGTTTGGTTACCAACATTCTTCAAAATATCGTCATTTGTGTTCCACTAAAAAATGAAAGTCATATGGTTTGGAACAATTTGAGGCTGATTAAATGATAACAGAATTCTTATTTTTGGGAGAACTATCCCTTTAAGAACGCTTGTGAGAACAATTAATGAAGCTCTTAGAGTGGGCCAGAGGCAGCACAAACAAACAAACAAGCAATAAATAAATAAATGAAAAGGGAACTGCATATCATAGAAGTAAGGTATAAAAGTAAACGCGTCCTTTTATAAGATATTGTCTTGTTTTTGAACATACCGTGGCAAAACCATGTTGTTTAAACGTGTATCATGATGAAACCATGTTTTATAGTTTTTAATGTTTTTTTTTTTTTTTTCAAAAAATGTTTACATACCATGGTTAAAGGGATAGTTCACTTTGAAATTAATTTTTGATATGTTTTAGCTTAACTCAAGGGCATCCAATATGTAGGTGTCTTTGTTGCCACAGTATTTTCAATTTTTGATAAATTTTTTTTATGGTCAAACCGTTGTTGTCTGTCAGTTATATAATGGAGGTATATGGGGCGAGAGATCACTTCCGGCACTTTCCAGCGCTTGCGCAGAACGAAGCGCCCGCTGCCTCAGATCACTTGGACGTGGCTGTGTTTACAAGAGGTAAAAACTATATAAATACTGTTCGTTTTCTCACACAAACCGCTCGTTTCGTGTCATAGGCCATCAATGTGTGCTTACATTTACGAGTCATTAAATCATGTTTAATTTGCACGCTCTTTGACGTGGACCCCGTATACACATTATATGTCTGACAGACAAGAACGGTTCTTGGATCTTGGATGCCCTTGAGGTAAGCTAAAATATATCAAAAATTAATTTCAAAGTGAACTATCCCTTTTTTTAAAAAAAACTTTTTTTTTTTTTTTTTATTGTACCATAGTAAAACTGTTTTTCTCGCTCTGTATTGTCGCATTATTGAAATCTGACCTTGACTTATTGTAACGTGTCAAAATGGGGTTTCCACAGCATTCAAAACGAGCCGTGCCTGCAAATTAAATAGGAATGCATACGTTCTGATATTGTTACAATGTTATTTTTTTCAGTGTGTAGTGTACGTGCTTGTGCTTGCATTCGTAGCAATCATTCATTAACAGTTTCTTCACCCTATTGGAAAGTCTTAGCTGACAGTTCATTAGTTCTTGTCTGAGAGACAGAAAAACAACAAATGAGATGGAGGAGCCTGTTTAAACAACGTAAATACTTGAATCATGACAAAACATGATTTGCCAACTTAGCTGTTGAGAAAGATAAAAAAACACAGCTATTTATAGCTCCTATTTTTTTCCCTTCTGCTTACAGTAACTATCAATCTGAAGTTACTTCCTACATGAGCTCAAAAGGTAGGAATTATTAAAGCTGCTTTTCTCTGCCGACATTTAAACTACTTAAATTACTTCCCCACAGAAAATACATTACAAGATATTTGTAAGTTGTAAATAAATTTCCCTAAAACGGAGTAACACTGTGTCTCTGTGGTGCTATCAAATGGTGTGTTTGATCAATACAACCTGCCTGATAAAAGCAACAAATGGTGTGAGTTTGGGGCGTGGCTATCTGTTTGTCCTACCAATGGAAGATGAGATAAAGGAAACTTGTTTGACAACAGAAATAAGGTGTTCTCAACAGATTTAACCGATAGGCAAAAATTTCAGTAGCTCCTCAATGCAGAACATGAGATCCACGGGGAGGAGTCGGATCACGATCCAAGGGGTGGAGATGGGTAGGATTACGGTTGGGTTTAGGGATTAGGGGTGGGTTTAGGGATCAGGGGGCGGAGTTGGGTAGGTTTAGGTGTATGTAAGGTGGGAGGAGTTGGATCTGGATCTGACTCCTCCCCCTGGATTTCATGTTCCGCAGTGAGAACCAACTCAAAAATTTGCCACTGGATGTCGGGAAGGAGTTGACACTCATGCAGCTTTTGCACACTATCGCAAATAAAGTGGATTATTACATATTTTTTAACAACATAAGCTTACACTATTTAAATACATAATTATTTTTGAATTATACAATATAACATTTAGATTATAGGAAAAGAACATAAAAAAACATGGATTAGTAACCATCAGTGGAATAGAAGGTGTCAGAATAAACACAAACACTACATCATCATTGTCATCTGTGAATTCAGCCAATCGTAAAACAGTTAGTTATTAGTGCTCTAGAGAAACTGTGGTGACTGAATTCCCTCAAATCACTCTCATGGTACTTTGATGGCATATGTCACTGTGACACGGGGTTGGCAGCATCTCAAGTTAGACAAAATTGCTAACCAGCATGCACTGCATCAAGTCAGACACCAATCAGCCTGCACAGCCCCGCATGAAGTCGAACATTTTTGTTTCGAACATTTCGTAATTTTTTTAATGTTCAGTTTGCTGAAATAAATAGTAAGCGGTCATTTAAATAGTATAGCACTAAATGGAATCTCACCCCCAAGAGAAAAAAAAAAACTAATGGAAAAGAAAATAACCTAAAAAAAAAAAAAAAGCAATGCAATACGGGAAAGTGAGAAATGGGGAGAAAGAAAACTAGAGCTCGGCAGGAGAGACTGACCCGAACACTGCTGCCCACAGCCATCAGATTGGCAGCGCTCACTCTGTAATGATGGCAATTTATTTCAATTAAATCGCCCCATTATTGTTGTAAAATCGTTAGCATGGCGTCTGGGCGATTAACACGCTATGCGAAGAAGCATGTAGACCAAGACAAATTAACATCCTCTCATTCGTGTTCACTCTCCCCACTCCTAACTAATAACCATCTAATCAAGCCTCGCTCTCCCCCGTTATAGCCTCATTTGTTTACATGTAACTCGTATTAACCCGTTCCCTTGAACACACTAATACAATACAGTCTCTGTCTGTGCCATCTGTAATTATAATAATTGTTCCGTATGGATTTTAAAACCACAGCATTCGTTGTCATAAAATGTGCTTATGAGACATACATAAACGTGTTAATGGTTCTGAGTTGTTTCCTGAAGGCCTGAAAAAAAGACAGCATTCCTGTCTGTTTGGCTTGTGTGACGGCTGCTTCAATAATGATTTGATTCATGGATACCGAAACTCAAAATGTGCTACAGGACGACAAAGTGTGTCCCGCTCAAGTTTTTTCCAACCCTCCCTTGCCTTTCTTTTTTTATTATGTCTGCTTGGCACATATATCCTCTCGCACTGACAGAGAAGAGGAGTGAAACCGAAAGAGGGGAGAAAAGGCAAAAAAGTGTGGCGAGACAGTTTATAACATGCAATTTTAATGCAGCTGCGAGCTCAATTTAATATTGCAACATCCATCTCACATAATCTCTTAAAATGAGATTTTCAAATCAGAGCTCTCACACTTGAATGCTGAATACGGTAATGCCGCACTGCCATTTGCTAAACAAACAGGTTTTAGTTGGCAATCCAAACACAATTTTGATTCACATGTAACACCCTTAGGGTGTTTCTGTGAAATCAGGGGTAAGTGTCTTATCCGTTCAAAGTTGAGTCTGTACTGATTGAAGATATGGAGAGATTTCCCTTGCAAAACGGTTCGCTCAGGCCCTGCCTCCTCGTACCCAGCGTTAGCGTCTCAGCTAATGACTAGCGCCCAGCAGATTCCTTTCTGGTTACTGCTGCCGTCTAAGAGGTGAGAGGTTACAGTGTTTATAAAAGACATCAACACTACTGTACTTCAGGCAATTACTGCTAAATATAAACCAAATTTAAGAGAAAATAGACTCTCAAGGGGTGTCTCAATCTGCCGTGGGGAGCTAGCTGACTGTTTTAATCCAGTGCCAAGCATTATTTTAAAGCATCTGTCCTCCGGGGATTAGCCGTGACATGATAACTCACCACTTCAAAATAACCGGGAGACTGCAAAGAAACCCGCGCTGTTCAGTGAGTTGAAAGAGAGGTCAAAGGTCAGGTGAAAGTTTAGCGCTAAATGCAGTGATGTTTGATGTAATCTGCTGATGTACTAGGTTATATTGTGCACCGTTACGTAAGGTGAACGAAATGTTTTCCATCACGTGGGGGGCTTTTAGTGATAGATGATCCTTTCTGGAGCTGGAATGAAAGAAAGAACAACAAACACACATTTTGTAATATCCTTCAGCTGATATTGAATGCTGATAATTTGACATGAGAAAATTATAGTATGAAAGCTTTGTAACACTTTACAATAAGAGCCTGTAGGCTTGTATATTACATGGTTTATATGTTGATAAGCATTTATACAGATGTAGACATGCATCAGGAGCTAACAATACTTTTTTACAGCATTTATGAATGTAACACATTAAGTGCATCTTAACCAATTTATGTATTTTATTTTTTATTATATATTTTATTCAAAAATGTGTTCTATCAAGCAGTTGCATCTGAAGTAACTTAAATTAACAACATGGCATCATGACTTTTGCTTAAACATACACGCCACTTTCAAGTCAAGTGGCGTGTTATCTATACGCATTTTAAGCTATCCGCGTGTATGTCCACTCCGAAACGAACCGTCATCTTGTCATCAACCGTTAAATGTCCGAGCGAAATGAAGCAAAATCTAGATCTATATCTGGGGAGCGATATTTTTTTTCCTAGGATGGTAGGGGAAGACTCATAAATGCCATTAACCCCAGTGACGGGTAGGTTTAGGGACGGGGTTGAGGTAAGTCATATATTTATATATACAGTAATAACGTTAAGTCAACAGCGTTCATAAACATGCTGAAAATCGATTATGCGTGTTGATAGCACGCCAAAAATGGAAATACGAATTGGCGTGTCATACATACGCCATTTCATGAGATCAGTCTGAATTACTGAAAAGAGGGGAAAGTAATTAAATACTTAGTAATGCATTATATCCAACAATGTACTATATAACGTATATTACTTATTTTTCACAAGGGAATGCATGCTTTTACTTGACAGAATTTTATGTGACTTTTGTGTTTTCCATAAGGCATTGAATAGGAAATACACGTTATGGAGAAAATAACATGGCAACAAACAAATGGAAACTCAACAAACAAACAAACAAAACTCTCTTTCTCTCTCTTGCTCTGCCCTTTTCTGTGGCTCATGAGTCACTGCTCATGACCATTCTGACAACAGCAAGACATAGTTACTTTATAGCAGGCAGCATTAGCAAAAACCAGTATATGAGAAAAAAGGAGGGGGCCTGAATGTCTGAGGTGGAGGAAAGCAAGAGAAATGAAGAGAGAAGGACATAAAGTAGATGGAGGAGTATTGGCACAGGTAACAAAATGAAGACAAGCTTTCATATTTGAGAGTTAAATTGTATTTTGTGTGCTTACAGCTTGATGTATGACATTACAGTGTGGGAATGTGTTTCAGGGAAGGAGATTTACTGAATAAATATTTTAAATGCTTCTCTCTCTTTTTCTTGTTTTATCTCACTGCAGGGGCTGTTATGTGCTAAGATGGAAAAAAGTTTTATGTCACCATAAAAAGTGGTTAACTGAGGTGTAATGGTCTGTGTATTTATGTCCACAGCCAACACTTTGGACAGATGCATTCTGGGACATTAGCAATTGAAACCATACTGGAGTATCATGTTCTTACAGGGACATGGGCTCTTCTGGTCTTTCTGACAGGCTGTCCTAGTGCCGTAATAGTCTCAGGTACAGATGGAAGTGGCTGTAAGTGCGGAGTGCGTAGTCTATGTCTTCAGGCAGAGCTCAGGGCAGAACCGCTGAATGCCTTCCAAACTGCATGGACTCACTTTAATTTATTCCTATGATTTTGAGCACTTTGAACATCTCTATATGCTCATGGAATATTGAGTGCTTTCAGTGGAGCCGCTGTGGGTGGACTGGCTTTTTCAGCATTATTATATAGGAAGCAAACTCTAGGCTCAAAGCATTATGCGATTCCTTTGTCCTCTGATTCTTCCGGTTATATTAGCTGATCAAAAGCCAAACAACATTAGTATCTGTGTAGGCTGGGCAGGACAATTGTGACCATAAAGCATCAAGGAGAGGCTGTGTTAAATAAGACACCAATGTTCAATAAAGAGTCGCATTGATTAAAATGAATCATTTAAAGGAACACTCCGACTTTTTGGGACTTTAGCCTATTCACCATATCCCCCAGAGTTAGATAAGTCCATACATACCTTTTTCATCTCCGTGCGTGCTATAAGTCTGTTTGACGCACCCACCGCTAGCCTAGCTTAGCACAAAGACTGGATGTGAATGGTTGCAGCTTTCATACTAATCCAAATGAGTGGCAAAATAACGCAAACATTTTTCTATTTACATGTTGTGGTTTGTATAGTCACAGACTGTACAAATATCAAATATTTATTAAAATTGTTGTGTCCTTGTAATCTTTAATCAGCTTTTTCTCCCTCTTGCAGCTGTCTCTTACATGAGGTCACAGCAATAGCAAACCACAACCATCCAATCAGTTCCCAAATGGACCCTAAATTGGTTCTTGCTCAAGGAGCCGTTTCACTCTGATATACTGTACATCACAATAGAGAAGAAAAGACTATCGCAACTTCCATTTCAGACTGACTTTAATTTGTGGTTGCAAGCAATGACTTGCCACATTAATATCCATATTTCGCAATGCAGAAGTAATCTTTCTGTAAATCTTCAAGATTTCCAATTCATTCGTCGCTCTAGGTAATTTACTAAGATTAAAAAAGTTTAGTAAATGGTCAAATATTTGCGTTATAAAACAGCGTGTTTATATTTACGATAATAAATTGAATACCAGTTTGTTTCCGGCAGCATAATGGACAGTTATGGAAGCGAATGACATCCGGAAACTTCGCACATTCACGTTACATATGGCTGCCCCGATCTTACGTTAAAAATAAGATTGAATTCCAGAAAACCAGAAAATGCCATTCTTTTTCTCCATAGGGGAATCAATGAAAAGGACATTTTAAACTTAATATAAATAAACGTAAAGATAAGTTAAAAACTTTTAACGCAGAATACTGTGAGCAGCACGGCTGTTAACCATTGGTGTATGCTTTTGTTGAAACCATCAGCCTGCATCATTTCAACTTATTTTTTAAAATTATCAATCAGTGGAAACTACATTACCCATTATTCTGCCTAGAAATCTCCACCAATCAGAGAGTTGAAACCATAGTTGTATATACATAGATTCCTCATCAGTGACTGTTTTAATGGTTCAATACTGTATGTAATCTGTCCTCCATATTGGAACAGTCAAAGGCAGATCGTGAACATTCGAGAGCAAGTTGACTGTACGTCTGCAAACGCATATATAAATATCTATTTATGAAATAGACTTCAGCAGATAATTTTGCTAGACTAACACGATACAAGACAAAGACACAAGATAACACAACATTAAACATTAAAAAGTTACTATAACTAAAAGACCGTAGACCACAAATTTCAACTTAACTTGGATGAATTCACTGTTCTAAAATAACAGATTTTACTTTTTAAATGTCACTGATGTTTGTCGTGGCAGTTTAGGAATATTATTAAACATTTAGGCTAAGTCTCATCTGTCAGCTTATGCTTTGACAGATGAGTCAGGGAAGCAACTCAGTAAATCTCTTTCATGAGGTGGACCTACAGACACTCAAACTTTAATGACAGACAAACCGATCATGAGAAGCATTTTCAGATAGAGATTTCCAACATAAAGGTATAAAATCCATCCATAAAATGTTTTAATAAAGATTATATAAATAGATGCTAAATTAAATTAGAATGAAAAAATGTTTCTTCGAAACATCAAATGTATGTATTCCCCTTAAAATATGGATTTTGGTCTGACACCAAGTCATACAATAATGTCCTAATTTAGACTGTTAATCTGTTGAATTTATAATTTATGTTTATTGCTAGAAAATAACAAAATCACACCAATCAGAGTTTGACATGTTCAAAATCTGGCTAAATGTCACATTGATTGGAACAATGGCAGTTGAATAACTGATATGAGATTAATAACATCTGAAAATGTGGTTTGTTTGTACACGTACCAGGTTGTTTTGTAAGTGGTTTGTATAATGAGTTACTTGGGCCTAATTCTGCACATTTCCTTACCAACAACATATTAAAACAACAACTTTCCTTTTTCATTGAGGCTTGTGTTTGCTTGTGTGTCAGTGCATAGTTTGTTGATATATTCCACGCAGCGTCAAACAGGCTTTTTTTTGCTTCTCTCTGCTTGATTTCATCACTGTCTCAGTTGGTTATCTTGCAGTTGCTTAAAGCCCTTTTTGCAATATGTGAAAAGTCTTGAAAGTGAGTTTGTGTTTGAGGCACAAAGACGACAGGCAGGGTAAATGCTTTAACACAAAACCACAAGAGCCCTTTCTCTCTCTCTCTTCCTCTCTCCCTCTCTGAACTCATTTGGTAGGTTCTTGCATGCCTTTTTACTGACTGTATGAAACTGTGCAGAATTATAATTAATTAGTGGTTGGAAAAAAATAGCGACTGGTTGGCTTAAAGTAAATTATATGGTAGGCTTCCAGAGAGAGGGCCAGCGAGAGAGAGGGTGACCTGCCGCAACACACACAAAAAAAAAAAAACAGACACTCACATACACGCACGCAAACTCCCTACATAAAACTACATTTAGATTTCCCTGAAACTGCACACATAAACATACACACCACATTTAGATTTTCCTGCGTTGTGGCATACATTAAACATACATGGTTAAACGGAGGCTATGACGGATGGAGAATGTATGGAGGTGAAGTGGGGTTCAGAGAACACACACACACACCCTTTCAGTTATAAGCCTGACAAAGATGCAAAACTGAGTGGACGTACATGCGTTTGATGGAGATGTACTGTACATGTGACTAGAAGAACATGTGAGTGGAGATGTGCAAAACACTTGGGGCCGATTCCACTTGCTGGTCATTCACCCGGTTGTAAGACAGGCTGGACATAAAATGCGCTTTGAGTCCTGCATAGAGTTAATACCTGTTGCACCATCTAGGCATAGACTAAATCTTACGCCTAGGAGTAAAGTGAAGTCATGACTTTTTCAACTATTGATTTTAATAAAGACAAAACTTTCATTTCACAGTAAAGGCAATGAAACTGCGAACCAACAAAATCTTTTACTTCATTTTCAACAACAACATGTCTTTACAGGGAAACCCAATAAAAAATGCATAGAGTACCTAGTGATCATTATATAAAACACAACAGAAAAAAAACTACATGAGAAATTGCTTAATAACTTAACAACTTTTACTAAAAATATACACAAGCTTAAAGGAGTAGTTCACTTTAAAAAAAAGTTTTGCTGATAATTTACTCACATGTCATCCAAGATATCCATGTCATTCTTTCTTCAGTCGAAAAGAAATTAAGGTTTTTGATGAAAACATTCCAGCATTTTTCTCCATATAATGCACTTTCTGGTAACTAAACGGTTCAAGGTCCAAAAGACAGTTCCAGTGCAAACTGTTTAAAGGGCTTTTAACGAGGGTCTTGTAAAGCGAAGCGATTCATTTAAAAAAACAATAACAAATCTTTTTTCGAGTCATTTGGTTCATTCAACGAACGAAATGAAAGAATTGACTCGGAAAAAGATTTGTTCATTTTGATGAACGAGTTCGAACAGGAGAGTCACGAATGTGCATCACAGAACAGAACAGGGCGAGCATTTGAGATTCTAAAACTTAAACATTGGCCGTTTCTCAAAACCAAGAGTGCAAAGAACGGACTTGTGTTCTTGGGAAGAAAGCTCTTGCTAGTTGTTCTTGGAAGAACGAACTCTCGAGGTGACGAGCACACAGAACGCTGCTGACAGTTTGAGACGATGTGTTCTTGCTGGTATTGCGCAATAGTACCCCCGCACAGACGCCGTCTGCAGTGCCCAAACATAACGAGAATTATTATACAGCCAGGCTTTATCGCCCAAGCCTAAGGGATTACTCTACATACACTACAATGTAATATATATTCATAAAAATAAAGCAACACATGTCTCATTTTAATTCTGCTTCTGTTGTTTGTTTGTGTACATCACTAGCCAACGGCGCGAAAAAACGTCGGTAGTATTCGGTAATACTTTTGACCTACCTCTCTCTGTTTCCCGCTCCTTCCGCGAATGCCGAAATGAATTATGGGATATTTCTGCCGTCAAGTTCACACAAGTTACCAACCGATGCATCCTCGGTAAAATGGGAGTGTCAAGAACACATCCGGGATTTTTAACCGTTCTTGCCTAAATGCAAACTTGTGTATTGGGACAGTACTTGGGCCGCGACTGATGACGTTTTACAAGTCCACAAGAACACAAGTACAGACAAGAAGGCATATTGAGAAACGGCCTTTGTTTTTTTGTTTTTTTAAATTATGAGCGATCGTTTCACTTGATAAGACCCTTATTCATCGTCTGGAATCGTTTTGCAGTTTGCACTGAAAATGTCTTTTGGACCTTGAACCTTTTGCATTATATGGAGAAAAATCCTGGAATGTTTTCATCAAAAACCATTTCTTTTCGTGCATAAAGTGTAAGCACATTTAAAAACAAATCAATTTTATTCCGATTTCAGAATGAGTGCTTTGTTTGCTGAAGGCTTGTAGATCGCTCACACTTAAGGGACAATTCCCGACTTTAAAATAAATTGGCTAACTATGTACATGCACATTTGCGTTGTACTGGGAGATCAGGTATAAAAACGTTGATTCTTTAGGCAACGTTTACGCATTGAAATCAAATGGTGACATCACTTGTTGTGATGTTAGGACTATTAATAGCAAAGTTTGAATGGCATCTTAATATAACTGGGCGTAATTGGCCTGGTCATAGTTTTAGTTTGTGCAACTGGTGTAAATATTTGTCAGGAGGCTTTATGTAGCTAAGCCCAGTGTAGAGCTTGAACCCAACTTTTTCACTTCCAGCTGGTGCAGCCGGCCCTAGGACATCAGATTTTTGGGCGGTTGCTTAGCAGTTGTTGGCACGTTGTTAGGCAGCTGCTGTTGTGCTCTAGGTGGTTGCTATGGTGTTCTGGGGGATGTTGGGGTGCTCTGAGCGATTGCTTGGGCGTTAATGGCCAGTTGTTAGGAGTGAAGTTTGTTGGATGTTCTGGGTGGTTGCCATGATGTTTTAGGTGGCCACTAGGGCTGGGCGATATGGCCCAAAAATTATATCTCTGTGAAAAAAAAAACTAGCTTGGCGAGTATTCATTTTTGGCCCTGCTTCCTAACATTTACAGATAGAGAATCTCATAATGTCAAACTAGGCTCTACTCTATATCGACATAAATGTATTGCCTCATCCTATATTGTTTATGCAAAAAAAGTATCGAAATATCATACAAACTCGATATACTTCCTAGCCCTAGTCAATTGTGTGTTTTAGGCAGTTGCTTGGGTGTTCTTGTGGTTTCCATGGGGTTCTGGGTGGAGATTTACAGATTGACAAGATTTTTCAATCTAAACCTTTTTTAGTGTAAATCTATGGGATTTTTAAAATCCATTTCTGTTTTTTTTTTTTTTTTTTGTCGGCCAGATGAAAATCGCAGAGCCGATCAAGCACATCTCTGCTTAAAAAACAGCATGATTTGAGGGATCACTGATGTCTGTATACAAACCTTGTGGGATAAGTTATACACAAAACTTTCTTCCTAAAAAAGATAAATGATGAATTGAAGTGATGCTTTGCTTCACAAGCAGCACTAATAAGAACAAAAACACTTTACTGAATATCCACGTACACACACAGACCTCTCGACACACACGCAAACACATACTGTACACTCTGCTGTGACTTAAACATTTTCTGATATCAGACCCTGTCGCTGTCTTTCTTTTTTTTCCTATGTAGATATTGGCCACCACCATACACACACACCGTCTCTGCCTTACAAGCCGAGATAGAGCTACACCAAAGAGATTAGTGGTTTGTGAATGTGTGTGTCTGTCCGCTTTGGTGCACTTAGTCTTGCTCTGGGTTGTGTTGTTTATTTAAACTGGAAACGTTTTGATTAATGTGGTGCCCTGAGTGCTGTGGCACAGTCCTGATAAGTACACACACACACACACGCACACAGACAGATAACTGCTTTCTTTCCCTGTCAGTGAAGGGAGTTAAAAGAACTCTTTGAAAGTGAGAGTGGTTTGCGATGTGCGTACACACACATTCACATGTTTGAGGGCTTTGATTTTCCACTCAGTGACTGCTGACCTCTAAATATTTACAGCGGTTGGCACATGAGGTGCCCGGTTGTGAGTGTTAGGTTGTTTCGATTGCACCAAGCAAATGTTGCCCTTTTTGTCTTGTGTCTTTCTCGAATATACAAATCTTAAACCTCACAGGCTACCAAACTTTTATATATATGCTCAATAAAAGCATTTAATTGTATTTTTCTTTATGAACTTTTACTGTAGACATATATTCACAGATTTTTACCGCATTCCCTGGTAAATTGCTTTTTTTGCTTTTTAATACATGACATATCTATTGTGAAAAATAAGTGAGCTAAATTGTATTGAATATGCATTTGTTGTGTATATACTTAAAAGTAATTTAAAAAAATACTTGCAGATAATACAATATTAATGAAATAAAAGTGGATTTGAAGTGCCTTCTCAACATGTCGACAACACAAAACATTCTTCCAGGCCTTAGCTACAACTACAGTGTTTGAGGGCTGGTCAAACACTTTGTTTACTAACAGCCAATTCGTATTTCCATTTTTGGCGTGCTATAAACGCATAATCGCTTTTCAGCGTGTTTATGAACGCCGTTGACTTAATGTTACATTACTGTATATATAAATATATGACCTACCCTAAACCCATCCCTAAACCTACCCGTCTCTGGGGTTAATATGATTTATGAGTCTTCCCCTACCATCCTAGGAAAAAAAATATCGCTCCCCAGATGTAGATCTACATTTTGCTTCGTTTCGCTCTGACATTTAATGGTGTGTAAATACATGCGTAATCACTCGGACATTTAACGGCGTAGACATACACGCGGATAGATCAAAATGCATAGAGATAACATGCCACTTGACTTGAAAGTGGCGTGTATGTTTATGCCATGTTGAAGTGAGACTAGAATTGTTGATGACTCGTTTTAGCTGTTCAAAATCGATTCTGTCTTTTAGGACAATAGCTGTGTTGTGCACTTTGATCTTTAAAACTCTTTTTACATTTTACATTCACAAACAGCTATATTGCACACTGCATGAAAGGTAATATTTGATAAAAACAACACTTTAAAGTCCTCATGAAATCAAAATTGACCCTATTTACTTAGTTAGCACACATTCTTGGTCTTAAAGGATTAGTTCACCCGAAAATGAAAATTCCCACCCTCATGTTGTTCCAACCCTGTAAGACTTTCGTTCATCTTCGGAACACAAATTAAGATATTTCTTATTAAATCTGATAGCTGGCTCACTCCTTCATAGGCTTCTATGTAATTTCCTTCTGCCGGCCCAGAAAAGTTAGTAAAGACGTCGTTAAAATAGTCCAGGTGACTGAAGTGGCTCAACCTTAAGTTTATCAAGCAACAAGAATACTTTTTGTGTGCAAAAAAATAAACGACTGTGCCCCAAAAATAACGACTTTTTTTCAACTATTCAAAACTATTCATTTTCTTCTGACTTGAGTTCACAAGAGCGCCATGACGCATGCGCGAGAACTGAGAAGATGGCGCTCACGATCACTTGATGGGAAAGTGTGAAAGTTTAGCTATTCATTTTGTGGCATTGCTAAGGCACTTTTACGTTTTCTCGGGTCGATTCGGACATCCAGGAAATGCACACTTTAGCACCATTTGAAACATTACATCGAGACCCATCTGCATCATCTTTTTGTGGCGCTCTCGTGAACAAGTCAGAAGAAAATAAATAGTTGAATAAAGTTGTTATTTTAGGGTATTTTTGTGCACAAAAAGTATTCAGTTTGACTGCTTGAGTTGAAAACGCTTAACCACTCCCCCCCAACCGTTAGTCTGCTATAAGCGAGAGATGGAGAGGAGGGGAGCTAAAATAAAACCCTGCCCTCTATTCAATATTCCAATTCACTTGAAAATGCATCACAACACTGAAGTAAAATCAGTTGCTTCAGCTAAGTTCAGCTAATTGCATTTACTGTAAATTTAAACTAAAACAATTGCATTATAGTAGCCATTAAATGAAAATAAGTGTTCAAAAACATTTCATTTAATTTACACTTAAGTATATTCTTTGAGAGTATATCATTTCCATAACTCTTTTTAAAAAGTATGCCAAGTGTAGGCCTACTACTTTTTTTTAGAAGGGATACTAAGTGTGCATTTCAGCATATCTCATATATTAGATATCTAACTCATTTGACCCCATTTTATGTGTGTGTGTGTAGCTGTTATTGCTCCTGTGTGATATAATTTGCTGCAGTTTACAACTGTTGCTCTGGATGGGCTGCTGTTCAGCTTAAGCCCATTAACTTTAACAAGGCGAAGGCACACACTCACACATATTTAGAATCAGAAGCAATTGCAAATATCATTTACACACTCCCAAACAGAAGAAAAAAGATATAGACACTCACAGAAGTAGGAGTGTTCTGTTTTACTGCTCTGTGCATATTTGTGTACGTGTTGTTGGCACGTTGGCACTGCCAAGCGTACAGTGGAAGTGTTTCTGGCGTGCTGGTAACCCTGGGGTGTTAAACCACCGTGATTTTTTTTTTCTCTTAATGGTGATGAATCGTGTGTGTATGCTGCACAGTTTCTATTGTTTCTTAATTCTCTCACATTCCTTGTTCTTTCTCCATGTTGCATCCCTGCTATTTGGCAGTAAAGCTGAAGCCGTTGTGAGCCGCATTGACGACACACAGTAGAAAAGCAGAACAATAATTTGAAAATCACACTTAAATTATGGTTCAAAGCTGGGAATGTTTGAGTCAGATTAATTTAGTCATACTTCAGCCCTGCAGTTATGCTTAAAATACTATTAATCTTTTTGCAGATTTTCTTCCTAAAATGCCCCAAGAAGTGGGTTGTGTTACTAAAGAACTAAATGTGTTACAATTTAGCAGTTAATCTTACCACAGGGGATCCAGTAATCCAAGCTTAGTTTATATATAGGAAAACATAAGTAGGAAAACATATATATATATATTTGTATATATATCTTTCAACAACAAAAATAATCTTACTGACCCCAAACTTTAGAATGGAGTTGTAGCTGTTAGTTTTTTTGTTCGACAAACAATAAAAAAAAATACATAAATAAACAATCAGCCATAAAAATAAATAAAATAAGAATACAAAACCATAATAATACAGACATAGGCCAAAACAAAGTTAACCTTAACTAGGTCCAGGAAAATCCATCAAAATCCAACGTCTCGCTAGGTTGTTACCAAAATGGCAGCTGAATGACTTGCCCTAAAGGCACCCAACTCACATTTGCTATTTAACGTTATGTTCTCTTTATTCACTTCAAGTTGCTATGGTTAAGTTTAGAACATACTGTACTATAAATGTAAATGCATGCTCAGAGAGAGAGAGAAGGAGCTCATTCTAAGCTTGTCCTGGACTGCAGAAAAGAATTGAACAATAGCTCATAAACCGCTGTAGGGTAGTTGGTGCCCTCCAGGCAAAAAGAGCTGAGACCTACATACCTAAATTGAGTCAGCAATGTCAATGTGTTGTGATGGAATAAGCATTTGACACAGCCATTAGTTTTCCTAACAATATCAGAGGATTCAACTTGACGGACAACATCAAAACAAGCAAGTCTAAAATAATATATTTTTAAAAAATCGATTTTGGTCAGAGATGGCTATCTGTTCCGGTTAAGCCAACGTAATCGAAACATGTAATGAAAATAAAAACAATGGATTAAATGAAAATCAATGCGTCGCTTTTTGTTTCCCCTAGACCCATAATGGAAGGTCAAATAAGTGTAACATAAGTAACCATGGAAACAGCAAAAGTATGCTGTCGAAAATAAATCATTTTCCTCATCCACTGACACTCTGCTCTTTAAATAGATTTTTTTTAATAGAATCCCATTAAAACATCCCCGTTTTTCAGAAACATGACCACGTTTGTTTGTGGCCTTCAGGTTATTTAAAGCATTGAATTTATAGTACTCTTTCAAATCTGTATTTAAGTAGCCTTCCTCTCTCTCTCTCTCTCTCTCTCTCTTTCTCTCTCTCTCTCTCTCTCTCTCTCTCTCTCTCTCTCTCTCTCTCTCTCTCATATATATATATATGAAGCTTTGTAGCATTAGAACAAAGAGTTGAAAAGTGAGATAAAAACTGAATTCTGAGGCTGGATATTTAATGGTGCTGTGTGGGCTTCTTCTGTCTCAGTGGAGGCTGTGAACACTGCAGGAGTGTGGAGAGGGTCCAGATGGAATTGCCCAAACGAACCCAAACTCAAAGAAGCTTCAGTCGCCTCCCAATGAAATACAGAACCCGTCAGACATAATCAGCATAGTCACATCACAATGGAAACCAGCAAACGCACAGAACCTGAACCGCGAATGTGCTACAATCAGGTCTTTTATTTGAAAATGTCGTCTTTTTATAGACATGAATTAGGAATCCAAGGTGATTTGTTTGTGTGTGTTTTTTTTCCCTGTGGGTGAAGAACGCGCAGCCTCTTTCAGTTACTAGCCTTCACCTTTAAAGGTATCTGACGCCACAGGGGAAGTTTGGCATGTTTTTCTTATTTCCTTTTTTCCATTTTTTGCTGAAATGTTCCTTTGACTAACTCAGTCCACGACAGAGAGCCTTACTGAGAGTCAGCACTACACTACTGACGCTCAACGGCCGAGTGTGTGCGTGTGGGAAGGGGTGTTTTCGTTGGTCTCCTCCCCAGTTCACCTTCACAGTGCTCCTTTTCTACTGACGGCAAAGAATTCCACCACACACACTCATATACACTTGCTTACAAAAACCTCTTTCTACTCTATTGCTCGGTGTACCTTGACACATTAACACGCACTCACTCAGATGGGCAGCAGCGACGCCACATCAAATCTGCCCTTTAAAGGAGTCCGGTGGTTTTGACGTCAGCTCTGAACGAGATGTCGTTGTTAGTTGCATCTTCAAGGTCTTTGAATGGAAGAAGTGATTTTTATTTCAGGCGCTTGCAGTGTTGGTTCTGACCCCAGTCTTAGGGGCCTTTTAAACTACACCATTTTCAACTGGTTTCAAAGTGCAAGTTTTTGAATCTGATACCGTTAGTCTCGTTTTAAACTACAAAAACGCTAATTTGTGAGAATGGTGACGCACATGCGTATTACATAAGTCTATACTGTAGGTATAGCGTTTCTTTACAAAGTGACATTGCTAACTACTGGCCTGGCACCATAATACATAGTTTCAGTCATTTTTGTTCAGAAGTGTGAACAGGGATTGTTTTGATTCTGTGACGTCTGTACGCAAAAAAAATAATAATTAAAAGACTTTTCCGTTTTTTAGTTTATTGTTAACATGTAAACTTACCCTTATTTAACTATCCTATATTCATTTTGAGATCACACACACTTTCAGTTCTGAATTCGTTTTGTCACTGCTGTTCAGTCGTTTTAGCAGATATACAATAGAAAAAAATCAATAGAAAAAAACTTTCTTATGAAATATAAGAGTTTGTGACCATCAGCCGTGAAGATCTATTATCTAATTCAGCATCGCATATAGGTGTGAAAATGCACTTATGTCTTTCAGTGATATTTATGGTGCGACTATTGATCTGAAATACAACACAAAATGAGAACTGTAATTATAAAACAATTGTTTCATTTAACCTGGCTTGATATTGCCTGGGCGGCTCAATGGTTGTACGGTGACCACTGTGTGTAAAGCAAATCTTATAATGGGAAAGCTATGAGAAAATAAATCAAAGTTCTAAGCTGAGAGTGAAAAAAAAAAACACTGTATACTGTAAAATGCAGTTGTTGCGTAAGCACTTTGTCTACCTTATCTGACCCTTAAAGGGATTCACCCGAAAAATAAATATTCTGCCATCATTTAATCACATTCCAAACCTTAATTACTTTTGAGTAAGATAAAATTGAAGAAGAAATGTTGAAGACTATTATAGAAGTAACCTTCCACATAATGCTGTATTATGAGACAAAGAGAAATGTGAAGCGATAGCTCACCCAAAAATGAAAATTCATTTCAGAATCATCATGTTGTTCCAAACCTGTTTGTCTCTCTTTCTTCTGTGCAACATAAAATAAGATAGTTTGAAGAATGTTGGTAACCAGTTTACCACTGTGTTCTTTATTCGACTACTCCTTTTCTTCCTTCTGAGCCTGAGACGAGAGTTCAAGAGATTTCCACGACGCATGCGCGAGAACTACGTTATTTTTCTACTACTTCTTGTTCGGTTCTCACGCATGCGTCGTGGAAATCTCTTGAACTCTCGTCTCAGGCTCAGAAGGAAGAAAAGGAGTTGTCAAATAAAGTCGTTATTTTTGTTGTTGTTTTTTCGCACAAAAAGTATTCTCGTCGCTTGATATTCTCGTCGAGTTGAGCCACTGTAGTCACAAGGAATATTTAAACATTTTCTTCGATGACTTTCTGGGCCGTCAAGTTTCAATCCCGGAGCCTATGGAGGAGTGATACAGCTCTCAAATTTAATCAAAAATATCTTCATTTGCGTTTCGAAGATGAACGAAGGTCTTACGGGGTCGGTACACCATGGGGGTGAGTAATTAATGACTTAATTTTCATTTTTGGGTGAACTATCCCTTTAACAACTACCTTAGTAACTATTAATAAGCAATAATTGGCAGTTTGAGTAAAAAATCATGGTTAATAGTTGATTAATAGTAAGAATTGAACTCCAATCTATAGTGTGACCAAACTATCCAGCTTTAGAGGACTGTAGAGAACATGAGTGCAGTACTTTCTAAACTTAGTTGTTTTTCTTTTTGTTGTCTAGATCTAGTCTGCAATAGTACATTCTTTCTTTTAACACTAAGGGGCTGTCACACTACATTTAGGTCCATTGACTTCCATACAGATTCCATGCTGATTTAGCTGCTTTCCAAAGTTCAAGTTTGGTGAACTGTGCCCAACGAATTCGTATTACCAAAGAAGTGAGACCAGTAGAAGATCGATGCCTCACAGTGTGACACCAGCTTTAAAAGAGCAAAATGCTCAAATCAGGATTGCAGTGTTGCGGTAAACTGGAGTATACTGCATATTTTTATGTGTTGAATTTTGTTTCTAAAAGAAGCAGAGTGTGATGTCAAATTACAACAGCTGCAGTGTCCATAGAGATTTTACGAGCTCGAAGTCTGTGACTACAGCTTTAGTCATTTTGTGTAAAAAAAAAGGGACACCAGAGCAAAGTTGAGTGCAACTGGAGGGTGAGTAAATTATTTTTACCTTTAAAACTAACTTTCCTTAATTAATGTAACCCAATGTACTCAGGTTTGTGATATTTAATCATCTTAATAAAACCAGTACATTCAAATATTACAAGTTTGATTTTAGTGATCATCCTCAGAAGTTAACTTGCTTGCATCATTTATGTAATTATTTAATGACACACAGATATCAACAAAAACTTTTATATTCACACAACACTCATACAAACACAGCTAACTGCTTGAGGGGAGGGAATTTCTGAATATTTTAACATATTTAAATGTATTACTTGCTCTTCACCAGATGCGTGAATGGAAATCGGCATGATATATTTTCATTTATCTGGAACATTCTCTTGCTTACAGCCACTACATGCGAACACACACACAGGGACACTTGAGAGAGGGATAATGGAGCTCATGCAGTGAAGTGCTGTTGATAATGAGGCAGATGTCTGTCTGCAGGGCTGACACAGCAGGGACACACACACACAAACTTGCTTTTTTGGCCACCTTTCTCCCGGTTCCCTCTTCACCTCCCTCCTCCTGAAGTTTTAATTACCCCTCTCCAGACACACAGAGGTGTGATGCTTCTGCGTGTTTGTATGGCCGTATGTGTGTGTGTGCTGAAGGTCAGCCCGCGTAGCCTCGGAGTAACACAGGCTAGTCAGGGTCTCCCCTTTCTCACAGCCACATCGACCAATCAGAGCCCCCTCCTCACAGTCATTCGGCCAATCACGGCTCTCGATTCCAGCCTCTAAAAAGCCAATCGTGCTGATTAATTTATTCAGAGCCCCCTCCCCCTGCCTCTCCTGCTGGAATGAGTCTTTTTTTTTTTTATAGACCATCGTGCCCCTCCAGCCCCCGTTTCTTTATTGCGTTTGTGTAGAGCAGTACAAGAATGCGGCGTATTCTTTTTTCACTCTCTTTTTGTATGTAATCCTTCTCCCTCTTTTTTTTCTCCTTCCTCTCCAAAGTAATTAGACAGAGGCGTGTAAAGAGGAGAAATTCAGTTCTTTGAGGGAAATGGGGAAAGAAAGGGAGAGTGATAGAGAAAGACAGAGAATGAGAGAGGAAAGGGGCAAAGCATAAACTCGCACAGTTGAGTGTTATTGTGCGAGTCTGAGCACAGAGGAAATAAAAAAAACGGGATTACTGATAAATAAACCCTCCTTGCGCACACGCACGCTCTCACACACACACTTTCCCCTCTTTGCCAATTGCCAGAGGGTTGAGAGGCTGACATCATCACTTCCTGTAGTAAACAGGTGTGAGGAGGGATATGAAAAATACAATAAAAGAAAGAGAAGAGGCCTCTCCTCGGAAAACTCCTTTTCTTTATCGTGGTGCTTAGCTGAGGTTTGAGGATCAGTCTGACCTTCGTTTATGCAGCTCCCTCACGGTCTTAAGTTTTAATTCAAAGTGCTTCTCTTCAAATAATCTACGTTATGAAAAAACAACAACATTGACCTGTTGTCCTGAAGCCAGATGAGTTGCACACAAGTTTTTGGTTATTCTTTGGGTTAGTTAAAGAACAAAGATGAAAAAATGGTGGTGCTCCCATAACCTATAGCTACAGATTCAGCATTATAAGGCATCATAGATGGGTTATTCTACAGAATAGATGTCATTGACCTTGATCCATCCAAATTATCCTGGCTGTATTAGCAAATGTATCCACTCTTAAAGTAATGAACTATTCCATTAGCCCTCCAAAAATGAGATAATTTTATTTTTCTTTACTTTGTATAGTAAACTACCAAAAATGTTAACATGGATATTTACCTGTTAAATGCATAACTGTATCTCAACATAGCCTACATTAAAACATTCATTAAGCCCAGGTTTAGGCATTGTAATTCTGATGCCTCATTGTGGCCAAATTCTAAAGGCCCGTTCACACCAGGGACGATAAAGATAACCATAAAAAAAAAGTTCTAAAAATTGTTCTCAATATTAAAGGGACACTTCACCCATTGGCATTAAGCTTTGCATCTTTAGAAACCCAGTCATATTTTTGAATGGTCATGGTTTATTCGCTTATTTTCCCCTGAGATGGGAGGAATAAGGATTTGTGTTTGTGTGGATTAGTGTTTTTCTTCCTGCTTATTATGCCGTAAAAATCGCCATTTTGCGTCATAATAAGCAGGAAGTCACATTTCATTAAAGTGTAGAGACTACAAACAGTAGCTCCTCATTATTCAAGGGTGTGGGACCCACTCACCCTACAGGCCTATTACAGATCAGTGGGTGGGTCTTCACTTGCAGATACTGAAATCAATATCCGCCATCTTGTTTCCTTGGTCAAGAGGGCACCAAATTCAAAAATTCTTTTACATTTCATAGGGCTGTCGCGGTAACCGCAATATTGTAGTACCGCGCTTCTGACAAGTCAACCGCAGAGGATTGCACGTAACCGCAGCAACCGCGATATTCACGTTTTTTTTTATAAGGCTATACCCTTCTTGTTTTGAACTTAATGCATGTGTATTGAATGTTAAACAAGTTCATAATGATAAAAAGACTGTTTATCATGGTGATGTGTAGCCTACAGGCTTCACACAGACAGTAAATGATCGGCAGAGCGTGTGCAATTACCTGCGTCTGTCTTTGAAGTCGTGAAAAGCTTGTCGTGTCAAAGGGAAGCGAAATATTTGTCGCATCATCATTTTAACGTTCTCTTCACGGATATTTTCCCATAAATGCGCGTCAGCAGCAGCGCTGGTCAGCATCCCACAGCACAAGGAAGTCGCGGGGAAATAAAATCAGTGAGTCACGCATTGAATCAATGCTATATGAGTCTCTATGTGAAGCATCAGCTTCAGCGTTGCCCATGCGATGCATTGCTGCTCAGCTGAGCCTTGAAAAGTTGAACCTCAAAGTTAAAAATAATTAACATCTTGTTTCTTTACATCTCTTTTAATGAATCAGCTTTTTTAAACGTCTTCGTTGAATGAACGGTTCAATGACTCGCTCAAAGTCCGTTGTCATAACAATATGCGCGCTGAGTGAAAGTCTTTCAATGCGCATATACTGTAGACGCTGTTTAGTTTCGGTTACATTGGTTACTGAAAACGTCCTCGTTTTGTCCACATCGTAAACTTTATTTATAGCAACAAATACATATAAATTAAATAAGTAAATAAATGGCGGTAATACCGCATATCACGCTATTGAGCCACTCAACATTACCGCAAGGGAAATTCCATAACCGCGACAGCCCTAACATTTCATCACATCAGCTTAGTCACATGCAAAATGCTATTAAGGACACATCTCCTGTGTGGAGAGCTATTTGTGTGACACAGAGCTGCTATCTATGTAAAGCGCTCCAAGCCGATTACCAAATCCATTTTTGTTAGGAAGTTGCCGAAGAAGGCAGCTGCCTATTTAGGTAGTAGGCATTGAGGCGGCTCACAGGTTTTGGAACGGAGCTCCACCTTTCATGTTCTCATTACATTCATGTGTGTTTGACGTGTCAGGCTGATGTTAAATATTAATGCTCGTCTGAATAAAACGGCAAAGTTACGGCTCTTCCTCATTGTTCTGCTCCTTTTGTCCTCTGTGTTTTGTTTTGCCTCTCACTTGTCTACTTTTCTTTCCTCTCCGAATAAAGGAAGATCCCTTTACCCCCGCAGAAATATACTCCCTGCCAGCCATTCTGCTCTCCTGCTTTTCATCCCTCTTTCTTCTTCTTCCATCAATCTCTCTTTCAGTCTTTGTCGCACCATTTGTTCCCATTCTCTCCACCTTTTTTTATTCTCCCTCTCATCACAGGTTCACTGGGATGAACACACTCATGCAGCATTTTTGCTTTCAGTGTGGAAAATCACAGCCAATCATGTTATACTTTCTGATTCATAAATGCTTATTTGGAGCAGAATTTTAGACCAATCAAAATTCACATTGGGAGGAGCTAGGCAACTGAATAGAACAACTGGCCTGTCATAAATGATTTGCACAATAGACGATTTACTTGAATGCTTTTATTGCTTGTCATACATATAGGAGAGGATAACAAGAAATAATAGGGTGAAAAAGGAATAATGAAATCAAAACATTTACGAAGCCAGACCCAAACTCAAATTGTCCGACCTTCACATTGTGTCAGATCATGTCAGGGATTGACTGGCTATTGGGAGGCCCTGAATTTTTTCCCGGTGGATCTGTCGACTTGCCAGCTGTCAAAACCAAATTTAGATATAAAGTAAATCCCCAAAGGTTTTTAAGAGAGGAAAAAGTGCCTGCAATTTAAACCATAGTGACGGATGTATTCCTTCCCCGTCGCCGGCTGCCACATCCCACTTCTGTTGCTATTTGTCTGCACATGAAATCAATTCAGTCACATGAGTCTGCTCACCTGCTAGAAGACAAACATAATGGGGGATGGATGCTTGTACAGTCCCAAAGGTCTCAAACACTTTATAATAAAGGTTAAAATGTTCACATTAATTAATGTATTATGAAATAACAATGAGCATTTAGTAATCTAGGTTTATGTTCATTTTAAATATACTATTGTTATTTGTCAATTCACGTTTGCTCATAATACGTTAACTTATGTCAGTATATGTAGAAATTAACATTAACCAAGACTAAGAAATGCTGTATTTATGATCAATATAATAAATGCTGTTGTTTAATAGGATTCAAATAGTCACTGATGCTCCAGTAGGAATCGCAATGCATTACTTTTGAACAGGATGAATATGTCCCAATTGTTTTTATAATTTATTTTTAATATATATATATATAAAATGGTTGCATGGTTCCATGGAAGACAAATTAAGTACAATTTACCTTGTATTCACCTCCAACTCTTAATGCACTGTGTTTCCTTCTGGAGTATCAGTGCATGTTTAAACTTTTTTTAATATTTGTGTTTGAGTCCCTCAATTTTACTCTTTTCACACGGTCACTGGAAAGGGTTCAAATATGCAAAAGATGCTGGAAAACTGAAAGATTTGCAGGACCTGATGGATTTTTCTAAAGAACATTGGGCAGTTTAACTTCTCAGGACATCACAAAAAAAAAAAAAAAAGTATTCTTTAGAGAAGTATGCGTTCAAGTGTTCCTCATTTATGCATAATTCCCAGCCTCTTTGCCCCAGTGCATCCCTATAGTATGAACACTACCCAAACAGACCACGTGTCAGACCACCCTCATGCACTTGAGCAGAAACTGGTTTTCACTGTACATGTTGACAAAAGCTACAATCTTAACATGGTTTTTCATATTGAATAATGAAACAATTGTTCACATATATGCTTAAATGCTCACTGGCTCGCACACTTCAAACAAAACGGCTTCAGGCTTTATTTAGAATTCGCATAAACTGAACAACAAACGAGTTTAGATTAGTTCGTCACAAACAGATATGATACACAAGCAACTTGAAACGCCTCGCCACAACTGTCTGGATTCGCTTTGTACTACAAAACCAATTTGTCCAAACATATAATCAGCAAGGAGGGATGCGTGTGGCCTTTTCTTCCATCGACTTCTCTTTCTTATATACTTGTGGTGTGCATGCAAAGCATATTTACACATAAAAGGATATGCGAGTGTCATTTGCACAACGATACTTTCCGTGTGCTCTCCAAAAGCAAAACCTCTCTAGGGTATTCATTAGTGAGCACTTTATGCCCCACACACACACACACACAGGCCTGTCACCGGATCACAGCTAGTGCGAAAATAGCTCCATTTGGACTATCTGTAGTTATAGCTGTCAGTACTATAGATCTGCCGGCCCGAGAGGAGACGCCTAATGTATAGCAGCCCCTAAAACTGCATATCATGAACATCAAATAGCTTCTCTGCTTTGTAGTTCAAGTTTAAGACCCGATAAGTGTTACGTCTCCGGCTCATCTCTCGGAACGGGTTCATTTGCAGCAGATTTAATGATAGTGCATATCGAATATTCCTCCCAATGTTTAGTCTGCCTCATTCTCTCCCACCTCTCCAAGAAGAGAGAATGACGTCAGTATAAACACTTTTCTTCCTTTTCTAATGACTTCGTATAGTCTTTAGACTCATGCGCGTTTGTTTGAACTTGTATGATTGTTTTGTCAGATGTGATGTGGCCCGTCGTTGCCCCTCCGTTACGGCGACCCGAGTTCGGCGGCTGGGCCGTGCCTTGTTTTTCACTGTGTGGGTGTGTGTGTGTGTGTCTGTGAGTGAGTGAGGGGGGAGTCTGTGGCTGCTTTGGCAGGGCTGCGAGGCGTCAGCGCTTTGCCTCATGGGACGTCCTGGCAAAGTCACATACCCACAGCACATACACACACACACACACACAGACGCGCACACATTGACACAGATACAGACGCATACCCGCAGCTCTGCAGTCTAGATAATTAAAACCACACACACAGCAAAACACACCCCCATCTTCGCTGTCACAGAATCGTTCTCCGTTCTCTCCTTTAATATTACCATACACACACTGTTCGTTTTTATTTCATGTTTGTCTCACACACTTAACCCTCCAGTGAGGGTTTGTCGAGACACTTGGCGGTAAAATGGGTGCGTTTAGTGAGATGACAGAACCCAAATATTCCAAATGTGTGAATCCTCACAGATTTCCCAACATTCCATGTTGTTGTTCAAGTTTGTTTGTAACTGGACAGTTGTAATTATCTCTAAATTAGCAACATCTGTGGCCCAATTAGCATTTTTGCATGTGAAGTGACTAAGTGCGTGCGTCTACAGCCCCGAGGGTTTCAAAAATGTCTTGTCTGTGTGTGTTGTCTTCGCCTGCGAGTCTGTTTCTTGTGGAATCAGACTTTTCTGAAGTATTTTCCCATAAAACTCAAGCCTGGCTGTGGTTTCGAGCCTGCAGTTGCTTTTTCCCCTCTCTTTTTCTGTCATTCTCTCTTTCCACTTTTTTTTTTTTTGCGCCGGGTAAAGTTTCATTCACAATTGCTCTGTGAATGCTTCTGGTCTTCCTCTGATGATCTGTCGCTTCGCGGAGGAGCGTTGGGGTGGGATTAGAGCGATGGAGGTTGATGTGACCTCATGCAAACACGCATACACGATCAACGCAAACACACGCTTGTTTGCTCGGGGGAATTGATGGTGGAGATCGAGACTTTTCGTCTCAAGCTGTGGTCGTGCTGGAAAAAACAAAATGAACACATAATTACTCCAAGATGGAGGATATCATTTTGATTTGCTGAAATATTTGGTGGATACATTAAGTTAAATCTAAATTATAGGCTTGAGACTTAGAGTGTTTAAGGAGAAATGGGTTCTTGTTTGGGTTGAGCTGAGGATGAATGGAGAGCGGGAAAACTCTCTTCCTGTGATTATAGAAAGGGAGCGAGAGAAGAAGAAAATAGAAGCTAAGAAAGTAGTTATGTGTACTGTCTGACCACACATCTTTCCTTGCATGCATATATGTTGGATTCAGATTGCATTTTGCTGGAGAATATAGAGTTTTTCTTCAACTTGGACGTGTTTGGCTTATAATACACACATTTCTGTGCACTTTTAATTCCATTGTCATTTTTTTCTGATACATGTAGGAAGAAAAAAAAACACTAGGGGTGGATCGAAATTAATTCAATGGTATCGAAATCGAAATAAAAAATGGTATCGTCAATACTGCCACGCCCCATGTCGCGTCCGTGATGGAAAGTTCGGATCGTTTTACTGACTCTATTGTTCAAACTAAACTTTTTTTCTAGTCATTTCAGGGGCTTTAAATGTTATACTATTAAGTTATGTTACTTGTTTTTGTTATATTTTAAATTTGGCAATGGTGTAGTGTACATTGTGAACAAATTATATTGCATAATGCATAAATGTGTAGTCTAAAAATTGCATAGCAATCTGCGCTTTACATTTTTTTTTTAAATCGAAAATCGAATCGAATCGTGACCTTAGAATCGATAACTTAATCGAATCGAGGATTTGGAGAATCGTGACACCCCTAAAAAACACAGCAGTCAAATCGCATCTCAAATTATAGTGTAATTTTATTCATTCTTCTTAAACATTCTTGGAATAAAATAGCTGATCCATTTGTGTTACTAAGGCAAATTTGCATAATTTGACACAAATACAGACTCAATAATATTAATTTCTCTTTATTTTTTTGTCTATATTTATCACACATATCTCATGTTTCATATCACTGATATTGTTGTCTCCATGTTAACCAAGTACCCTATACTAACTTAAAAAAACGAACATTTTCCACATAATTTAGCATAATAAGCCTATATTAAACCAAATGAATTGTTAAATTATTGACTAATTTCAAATCCTCCAATTATGTCTAAAATACTAGAAAAAGTGTCTTCTTTGTGTCTAGTTACTTCTTACCTAGTACAGCTTCTGAAGGCTGTGTCTCAATACTAGTTTTGCTTGTTCTCAGTGCTGTTTTTGACACAATAGATCATGACAGAGTCCAGACAGAGGCATTAGGGTGGTTTAGATCGTACCTATCTGATTGTTATCATTTTGTCTATTTAAACAGGCAATTATCCAAGTTAACGTAATTAAATTATGGAGTGTTGCAAGGGTCTGTTTTAGGATCTCTGCTATTTTCAGTATTCATGGAATTATGTTACGCAGTTATGCCACTGATACTCAGATATATATTTCACGACCAGAAGAAATCTCTATTTTCCAAGTTGACAGAGTGTGTTTAAGATTTAAAATATTGGATTATTACAAATTTTCTTCTATTAAATTTGGATAAGACTGAGGTATTTCATATTGGACGACCCAAAACCCAAACAATCTCTTGGAATACAATTTGCTTCATTGGATGTTGCTTCATCCTCTACAGTTGGCCTGGGTGTTATATCAGACAGACAGCAACTTGTCATTTGATGATCATATTTTCAAAATGTTCAAGCTACGAAACATGTTATCTGGTTCTGATGCAGAAAAGCTAGTTTATGCATTCATGACCTCCAGACTGGATTACTGTAAAGCTTTGCTGGTTGTCCTCCTGCATCCTCAATAAACAAACTACAGTTAGTCCAAAAGTCAGCTGCTAGAGTTCTTACCAGATCAAGAAAATATGATCATATAACATCAATTTTATAATCTCTACACTTGTTACATAAGTTCTGTATCGATTACAAAGTATTACTACTGACCTAAAAGGCCTTAAATTCAGCTGTGTATTCACAATCCATCACGCTCCGTAAGGTCACAAAACTCTGGGCTTTTGGTAGTACCTGTGATATCTAAGTCCACTAAAGGAGGGAGAACTTTTCATATTTGGCTCCTAAAGCCTGAAATAGCCTTTCTGGTAATGTTCGAGGCTTATTCTCCCATTTTGGAAGATTTTAGATGACCCAACACGTGTTTTTTCCTCAAATTTTCAAATGTATTGTTTCAATCATATTATAATTTACAGGTCTAGGACAAATGTAAAACAATTAAATCTATGCATAATGGCATTTGAAAAGCATCAGAGTGACACTTATTTGTCCCCACCTCTCGTCCTTAATGGCACATATAATTGTAGCATCGGGCTACAAAAAAAGAAGAGAAGAACAGAAGTAAGACAGATAGCAGAAGAAAGAGAGAATCAGAAAGTGAGCGGGTTTCGAGCGGATGTTCATCTCAATATGAGCATGTGTGTAGCACATGGCCGTTTTACGCTGTGATGATGGGCCAACATAAACCAGCCCACTTCCTGTGGACAGCACTCTTAGGGTCTGTCACTTCCTGTCCTTACTGAAAGAGATCCTAGCTCAATTCTGTTATTTTTAGACTGAAGCTTATGTCAAAGTCAGGTGCTCTCCTAGAATGAATGGAGACCCTTGAATTGCCCATTGTCCTGAGTAAGATCAGTAGATGTTGTACTATCAGAGTATCTTTATCCATACTGATACTGTTCATTTTGGTGTTGCTGTAAATGATAATGCACAGTATTTTCTGCACACAGATAAAGTAGGAGCTACTGTTTTTCATTAAAAGTTCATAAGTGATTTTAATCATTTGCTAACTTCAAACATCAACTTCTGTCTAAAACCCTGTCCTCCAAATTGCATTCCTCCTTGCGTGTGACGACTCGATTGGGACTACAGCCGGGTTTTAGACGTCACTAACCCATACATTTACATCAACCCTACATCAACAATTCTGTAGAACAATTAAATTGAGGTCGCTTAAACTACAGTCCACCTTGTTGCTCTGGTTCCATTTGTGTAAAAAAAAAAAAAACCTGCACTAAATCACAATGCAGTGCAACTACAAGAACAAAGTATAATCAGTCTTTTCTCTTTTTTCCCTATTTTTTTTAGAAGATTTATTTAATAGTGTAAAACACGTCCACCCTGTTCTAAATAGATTTAAAAATTACTAAAATTCTTGCTAAGTGTTCAATTATTCCTTCTGTTTGCATTTTTCTTTAATGCTTATAACGCCCACCCTGTTAAGGCCCACTCTGTTACAATTTGCATTGTAAAAATGTTATGTAACATCATCATGGTGGTGAAATTTTGAATATTTAGTCAGGATTATGAGATTGTACTAGCCTGAGCTTGACCAGTGTGTTTAAGATGGACATTTTCTGACATTTTTCCAACCTGCTCAGTCCAAAATCCACCAAACTGTAGGAATTTCACACTTTCATTCATCAAATTTGCAGAAAGGCACTTTCATGTTGTGCTCATGGTTGTGATGTCATTTGTGCAGTTTAGTTCTCTCAATGAACTGAGAAGAAAGTTTTGCTTTGAATAGAAGTTTTGCGTTACTACAGTAAATAGTAAAAAAAAGCAAAGCTTTTCCATGATGTGCAGTTAACTTTTTATTTTATTTATTTTTTAGAAATGTCTCTTAAACAACAAATCTCTACACTGAACACTGAGCATATTTTCATGATCTCCTGCTGGTTCATGTACCCCTCCATTCTCATTCACCGCTTTATACGGCTGTACAATTTGCGGTGAGAGAAACAAACATCTCCAGCCATCAATAACTCAGCTCTTCCTAAAAAGTCCCCATATTCTGTGACAGAAGTATTTCAATCAAATTCCAGAGGCCAAGTAGTAATTATCCCGCATTCCAAGGCATTTTGTGGTTGGCCAGCAAATGTGTGTCCCTCCAATTAGTGCCTCTCCTGTTCCTCAGTACTGTACAGAGCAATTCAAAGTTTAGCTGGAAGAGTGGACGCACAAAAAGCGCTGTGGTGCGCTGTGGTATGTGTGTGTGTGTGCTTGAGTTTGTGTGTTTCAGCACTTCTCTGACTTTACAAGCTTTACCACAATCTTGGAGCGCCCACAACAGCAGCTCTTATGGCCCCTATAAAGATCCTCTTGCATTTTACCCTGCACACCCACAGAAAGTGTTCATTCCAGTAAACACTAAAGGGAACATCTATATGAAAATGTTTTAAACGCTCTACCAGTCATCCAGACAATTTCTGTCTGTATGTTTAGCTATGGAGGCAAATTGGATTTTTGTGAAGAACTTTGACCTTTACAGTTATATTATATAACTGCATATGGGCTTCAAGTACAAGACAGGATCTGTCACGATGAGCAAGCTAAATTATTATTCATTGTCACATTTATAGAACATGATGCATTTTCAGCTCTTTCTTGATGTGTTCTTGTATCTCTATTTTAGCAGAAAGTAAGTGGGGTATGTGGACATTCTAGTCAAAGAATTTGTGCCGTCTGAATCTTTTAAACATGGTCTGTTGGCTGACCTTTGACCAAACACAGGCCTAGTCCACTGACCCAGAGTCACACATCTCTACACAGACTTCTCTCATCCAGATCATCTCTGACAGAAAAGAGCGGCGACATCTCTGGAGGTCCCTGAGGCTTGGCCTTTGACCTTTCCTATCTTGGGCTTAAACCCTGATTTACAGTCACAGCTCAGCCCTCATGACTGACCCCTGAACCCTATGCCCTCATAAAGAGAGAGTAGAGAGTTTGAACTGTTCAATTTCAGGTTCATTGCTTGCAACACACAGGGGGAAAAAATATTTTGCATTGCCGAATGATTTTGCATTCAGCAGAGTACAACATTCACTGAATATGTGCGACCTCAGCCAAAACTAAGAATGCTGCAGTGCCAACTAGAGACCTGTGGTGGGCTTTCTCTTGCCATGCTTTCGGGGGGTTGGGCAAGGGAATCACAGATCGACTGAGGTGGAGATGTGCCAGACGGGCAGATGTTGGCTAAAGGGGTTCAGCAACGGAAATCCCCATTATCCAGGCCAGTGTGTCAACCTGCGACCACGCTGCCGATGAAATACTTACTGAAATACTTAAATGCTAATATTTACTGCTACATATTCCCAAATAAATCACTGCATGTGCTTCTTACTGCCATTATTGATTGATTCCTGCTCTCTCTCTTTAAATGCTTTGTGTTTTTAAAGCAGGGTAAATGTGTTGAAGTCTCAATGGGATCTATGCACGGCGGTATTTCCGGTGAAGGTTTAAGGATGCTCGATAACGTAGAGTCCAATGCAATACCGAGCATTTATACTGAATTTTATACTCCATGGTTATACTAAAGAAACGTTAGTCACAAAAACAGATAAAATAGACATCCCTCGTTGTGTTTATGCTTCTTTTTAAAATTATATTAAATAAACATAACTATAAAATTACATCTAAACGTATGAACGTTTCGTTTCAAAGACGGGAGGACAGTAAATTTTGAAGACTCTGCCATAATCCTGTTTTCCTCGGTGTTCCTCCGCTTTAATCTCCCCAACCGGAAACTGTTGAGCATCCTTGCGTCAAATGCGGAACTTATGCGTAGCCCATTGCATGAAGTTTTTTTTATGTTCCAATTTTTTTTTTTAATACATTGCACATACAGTGCAATTCAAAATATACTTAAATACATAAATTATACATAAAATATACAATAAATACATAAAATATACTTAAATTAAATTATTAGCTGACATTTTATTTTACAGTATTCTTTTTACACGTGGTACATATACTTAAATAATAGCTATAAATTATTGTAGTTGAATAACTATATGCTTAACTGCATAATTAAACACAAATAATAACCTTAACTCTAACCCTATGTAAATACATGTAGTTAATTAATATTACTTATTAATATGAAATGTATGATTACATTGGAAACCTTAAAATAAAGTGTGACCCATTATTAAGTAGTTTGGCATTATAATTGTAGCCTATTATTATTATTTAAAATATTATTTTAACAAAACTTAATTACCTATAAATATTTGCAATTCATACAGTCATACAAAAAAGTTATCCATGCATTTAAAGATTTTTTTTTTTTAAAAAACTCATTAAATCGTTTGGCATAACTGTATTATTATTATTATTAGGTGCTATATAAAATAAACATATTATTTATTAGTGGTGCTTGCTGAAAGCAAGGCAACACTATTACTATTGTGTTTTTTGAGTCGGCCCAAAAGTTTGGCACGCTACTCCTCCCGCAGTTTTTGTCACACACCCATGAATGAGGTCTCAAAACGTGCGGAATATTCGGGAATGGTGTGCTATGACTTTTCTAAGCGATCGGGGGTACGATGTTCGCCCGAAGGGCGAACAAATTTCCCAAAAATCCCATAGACTTAACATTGCGACAAACTTTGACGACTCATAGCTCCGAGCGAGGATATCACAGAAGCCTGTGATTTACCACATTTGAAGAGGCTGACAGGCTCTGTAAGAACATACCTCACAATGGGGTAAAAGTTGCACCCCTGGGGGGCAGGAGCTGCCCAAATTTTCCCCCATTGACCCCAATGTTATTTAAAATTTCTAGTATAGCATTATACTATTCCAGGAAAAAGTTTGGCGCACTCCTACGTCCACAGTTTTTGTCACAGACCCATGAATGAGGCATCAAATCGTGCGGCCTATTGAAGAGAAGTGTCCTATCACTTTTATCAGAGATCGGGGGTACGGTGTTCGACCCAGGGGCGAACAAATTTCCAAAAAATCCCATAGACTTAACATTGAGACAAACTTTGACGACTCATAGCTCCGAACAACGATTTCGGAAAAACGTGTGATTTGCCACATTTGAAGAGGCTGGCAGCCTCTGTAAGAACATACCTCACAATGGGGTAAAAGTTGCACCCCTGGGGGGCAGGAGCTACCCAAAATTTTCCCCATTGACTTACTATGGTGAAGGATGTCCCATCAAATGCATGTGTTTTTCCTACTATGGTAAATTGCATAGGGATTTTGTATTGAACATAGCTCTGGATCATAGTGTCATAGAGACAAGGGGGCGGGCTCATTTTACTCAGACGACCAATCAGTCTCTCAGGATCATTGTGAAGCTATCAAGCCACGCCCTAGCAACTATATAGAGCACCTTAGCAACAACTCCCATAGACTTCCATTGAAAGAGATCAAAGGGATATCTCCGGATAGAAGTGTCATAGAAACATGAGGGTGGGCTCGTTTGACTTGGGCCAGCAAACAGCCAATCCTGAATCACCTCAACACTTACTGGCAACGCCCTAGCAACCATTGTAGAGCACCTTAGCAACCAAAATCCAAAGAGGGATATCTTCCATTCTGAATGTCATAGAGGCATAGGAGTTGGTTTATATCATTCATACTGACAAGCAGCCTGTGGAGTTTCATGATTGGCAGCTGCCAAGCCACTCCCTAGCAACCAAACAGAGTACCCTAGCAACCATTTTGCACGACCTATATCTCTGCATCAAAACATCGTATAGAGATGGGGGTTGGTTTATACATTCACATTGACTTTGGAGCTTCATGATTGGCAGCTGCCAAGCCAGTCCCTAGCAACCAAACAGAGTACCCTAGCAACCATTTTGTAAGACCTACATCTCTGCATCAAAACATCGTATAGAGATGGGTGTTGGCTCTTTTTACTCATGCTAGCACATAGAACTTTCAAAATGCTAAACATGCTAGCTGTGAATAGCTACATGCTAATATTGATTAGCTAAGTGCTAAATCATGCCATGAACAATATAAAAACTCTATAATAACCATATGTGAACACTACCAACCACCTAGTAATACCATAGCAACTACCCAGAATACCCTAGCAACAACCTAACAACACCATAGCAACCACCCAGAACACCCTAGCAACCGCATAGCAACACCCTAGCAACCACCTAGAAACTATCCAGAACACCTAAGCAACACCCTAGCAACCACCTAGCAACACCCTAGCAACCACCCCAAACACCATAGCAACCACCTAGCAACACCTTAGCAACACCCAGAACACCCTAGCAACCACCTAGCAACACCATAGCAACACCCTAGCAACCGCCTAGCAACCATCCCGAACACCTTAGCAACACCCTAGCAACCACCTAGCAACACCCTAGCAACCACCCAGAACACCCTAGCAACCACCTTGCAATACCCTAGCAACCACCTAGCAACACCCTAGCAACCACCCAGAACACCCTAGCAACCGCCTAGCAACACCCTAGCAACCACCTAGCAACACCTTAGCAACCACCGAGCAACACCCTAGCAACTGCCTAGCAACCTTCCAGAACACCTTAGAAACACCCTAGCAACCACCTAGCAACCATCCAGAACACCCTAACAACCGCCTACTAACAACCTAGCAACACCCTAGCAACCACCCAGAACACCCTAGCAACCACCTAGCAACACCTTAGCAACTACCCAGAACACATTGGCAACCACCCATAATACCCTAGCAACTGCATAGCAACCACCCAGAATACCCTGACAACCAACTAGCAACCACCCAGAACACCCTAGCAACCGGGTGGTGAGTTTTGCCACTGCAAGCACCACTTCACATTTTCGTCTGGAAATGTACGTTCTAGTTATTATTATTATTTATAAATAGAGTATTTTAACAAAACTACTTGCCAACATGCCAAAAAATGCCAACATGCAGAGAAAAAAAAAACAGAAGAAAAGGGAAATTATATCATAAAGGAGTCGGACCTCTAGACCCTCATGATCCTGTGCCAGTCTCTTAAAAAATATCAGATAATTTGTACATTGTCTTTTTTATTTAATACAATTTATTTATTGTCATATTTATTTAAAACTTAATACTTTGTATTTAAATTAATTAATAATGATATTCGTGATATAATTGTGTAAACACATTCAATGTGTGAGAAAAATATGTTGTTACATTTTAAGGTTTCACCACATGTATGACTTTTAAAGTCAATAAACTTTTCTAGAAAATACGTCTTAGTGAGATCCAAGAAAGAAAATACATCGTTACTAAGAGCTTGGCCATGTGTTTAAAACTACACTTTTTCATTTTCTTTATCATGGACACTCTTATTTGTCATTAACTTAGAATGTACAGATTTTAACCAGCCACTGCTCTATATCCATAAAGGAAACCATCTCCTTATCACATAATTATGTGCTTATAGAAAACACAGAAGCATGGTATATAATTCAGCTACTTACCGTAATTACTGTAATCTATTTTAAAGCATTTGTGATAGCCGAGGGAATGAGTTGTGAAGGGCACGGGTGTGTGTGTGTGTGAGTGGTTCTCCCCACTAAAAAGAGTCTCCATATATAGAAAGACACATATTCTCTCTCTTTCTCTCTCTCTCTCTCTCTCTCTCTCTCTCCTACATATGTGCACACAAATGCACATATGAAGGAGTTTTATTTCCCTTTTTTCTCGAGCCTTTCATCACTGTCTCCATATGTAACTAATTCAAAGTATCATCTCTGTGCAGTTTCTCTCTCACTTTCTCACTCTGTCCCTCTGAAGTGGAAAATCTGAAGTAATTGCTTTCTGAATTAAAGAGTGAAGTCTGAGAAATACAAGCCGTCATTTATTTGTGCTTTCTCTCTCTCTCTTCCTCTCAAGTACAGAGAGAGGATTGTGTGATTGTACGTCCGTCTGACTGAGCCGCTGGATGTACCCCGCTCGCACTTTTACCTCAGAATAAACGTTTCTGCATGTGTGTGCGTCGCGGAAACCCTTTTGCCCTGAAATCATCGTTCACACACACACAGACACGTGGTTGGAGGCGGTGGAACTCTCCAGGTCCTCGCTGGCAGCTCAGAACAGAAAACTCGTTTGGTAACATGTAATTGGATGGCTTGTGGATGACTGTCGAGGAAACGATTGTGTGGGAGCGTAATTGAACAGACGGCACTCTGTATCGCTACGGCTGACACAACAAGGCCTCAAGTTCAGGGTGCTAACTTGACCTGTACCTCCAGGGACCAATCATATCTCTGAATAAGAAAGATACTGCAGTCAGTGAAAGAGAGAGTGAGAGAGATGAAGAATGGTTATATCTCCAGATGATTCTGAGTCTTGAGTTGAGAGGGCATTTCTCATGTGATAATATCAGACTACTTTTTCAAAGTAAAATAAGTTAAGTATAATGTTACATCCAAGTTAAAATCTTACATTTCAGTCTGTCCCTCACATAAAACCTTAGTATGGCTTCAAAGACTTGTAATGTAGTGTATGAGTCATATTTTCTTTTATGAAACTATTGCGTTTTCTGTTTTGTGTCCTTTTTGAAACTTGAGAGCGAACAGTAAAATTATTTAAAAACCCATTTAATGGTATACGTAGTGCTTTCACATACTTTACACGCACAATTGTCCTATCAGGATGTAATTTTTATTTGAAAATGTACACTACCGCTGAAAAGCTTGAGGTCACTTATAGGTTTTTGTAAGAAGTCTCTTATGTTCTCTTATTTATTTAAACTAAAATACAGTATAACAGTTTATAATATTACAATCTTAAATAACTGGTTTAAAAAATATATTCTAAAATCTAATGTATCATCATTACTCCAGTCTGCAGTGTCACATGATCCTTTAAAAACAATTTTTTTAAATGCTGATTTGCACTTGCATTTGAACATTTCTAATAATATTACCAATGCAAACAGCTGTTGCTTAATATTTTTCTGGAAACCGTGATACATTTTTTGAAATATTATTCATGCCTTTACTTTGCCTTTGCCTTTACTTTATAGTATTTTAAAGGGACTATGTATAACTCTTTATGTCATTTATTATTTAAAATCAATATTTTTTTTCATAAATATGTCCTCAATGGTGTACAAATACCTCTGACAATAATCTGACTTATTTTTGTAAATGAAGCATGTCGGGATAACGTTAGCTTTTTTCCAAGGAAGTTCAGGGAAGCAAGTTCAAGGAAGCAAGTTCAGGGACACTGCTGGTTCTTTGCGATGGTAATGAAATATATTGTATGTTAATTCTTTATGGCTCATTACTTTGTACTTTTAAAGCAAAGTATTTTATAGTCACACACACACACACACAAAAAGATTCAGATAATCGATAATCGCTTTAGCATCGAAGCGTATCCCTCTGAATCGTAATCGAATCGAATCGTGAGGTGCCTAGAGATTCCCACCCCTAATGTTATCCTAATTTAACACAACGGTTTGTCCATATTTGACCCAAAGTTAAAACAACCCATAATTTAATTGAAAAGTATGATCTATTGTGAAGGGTCATTTCATTATGTATTTTGCAGCGCTGTGCTGGAATTTATTTTCAAGTACGTAGCCTACCGTGTCTATTAGTTACAGAGTACTGCTAACTCCTTAAGCCTAGTAGTGAATGTTTTATTAGCAGTAGGATAATCTCTCTCTTTTTGGGGATGAGAAATAAACATATTTCACGCAGAGCCGAAGCACAAACGAAACAAATTTTTTCCGCGTTTTACATGACATATGGGTGGGTGATTATTTTTGTATGAACTTTAATCGTTTAATGTGTAACTTTCTATAAATAGTAAAAATGCTACCTGAGTGGTTACTTTTCATAATGACTACTGCTGCATAGTAACATATTACTTTTAATAGTAACATCCAACAATGCTGCATGAGACATTGCTGTGCATTAGACACATATTTACATCACATTTCAGGGACACATCTAATTATTTCTGTCATTTCTTGTGAATCAAAACTTGCCCGCACTGTCCTCCACTATTTGAGCTTCAGTGTAAGGTAACACAACTCAGCTGACACACAGGACAACTGTCAACTCTCTACTTTTCAATCCTTTACTCAGTTACTAACTTAAAAATAAAATCTGTGTTCAGAAAATATATAAATTTGTGATTTTAAAAAGGAATAATACAGTAAGGCTGTTAAATGCCATATAAAATATCCTATTCTATGGCACAAAAAGGAAGTTGCTGGGAAATGAAATTGATGGCCTGCTACACTTGCGGTAAGATCACATTCGCTTTTGCTTGTGTCCAGCTGGTCAGTATGTGGTGAGAGACATACGATCCGCTCGGTTCTAATCTGAGCATCTCAACAAAAACACCACAAGATGAGTCCAAAACTGCTCTGGTTTCATGTTGCTTCCGTTTCCTTGCAAGCTTAACAACAGCGCACACAAACCACAATTACAATCTAGGAGACCTTCAGTCAGGATGCAGAAACAAGTTTTGTGCAGTTGTTAGGAAAGAAAGTGAAAGAGAGGGGAAGGATGGGATGATGAGGACAGATTTTTTAAAGTGACGAGGAGCTCATTCCGGTCTTATCTTGACCTGTCACATCACACAAGTGAGTGATGTAGTGCTTGGCCGTGTCCATGTGTCATAGAGAGCGAGAGAGATCCCTTCTCTTATCAGCTCTATCTTCAAACAGCATGTGGTGTGTGTTTGTGTGCTTTTTGAAGGAGAGAGTATGTGTGTGTGTCATTTCATCATGCAGTCCTTGTGCTTGTATGATAACACACTCCCTGCCAGGGTTCATGCTGTTTGGAGTTATTGTGTGTCATTGTGTGTTTAATGATGCAAAATCAAGTAGAGAGTCAGGATGCTCTTTAATCAGCGTCAGTAGCTATTGATATCATGAACACTAATCTGAAAACTGACAAAAACAGGTGTTTTTACACACATCTGATGGTTTAACTTGAGGGAGTGACGTTTACTGAAGGCCAAGTATGGTAACCAGGGCTTGACATTAACTTTTTTGCTCGCCAGCCACTGTGGCTAGTGTTTTTTTCCAGTTACTAGTCACTCAACTTTTTCACTGGCCACAATTTTGACATTAATACCATGGGGGAAAACTGCCATATAGATATTTTTAAGATTATATAATAATTTGGCAGCTTGTATATTAGGCTGTTGACACTTTAAGACCTGACGCACAGATCTTTTATTCTTTTATGCGTTTTCTTTCTCAGCTGTTTACATTCACTTAAAACATGGCTGTTTTTATGTGAATACTCGCCAAGACCAGCTTTTTGACATTATTTTGTGTGTATTTGACTGTTTAAAGGGATAGTTCACTTTGAAATTAATTTTTGGTATGTTTTAACTTACCTCGATGGCATCCAAGATGTAGGTGTCTTTGTTTCCACAGTATTTTCAATTTTGATATTTGAGCCACCTCAAAGAGCATGCACAGAGAAGTCCAAATTAAACATGATTTAATGACTCGGAAATGCTAGTACACATTGATTGTCTAAGACACGAAACGAGTGGTTTGTCTGAGAAAATTAACAGTATTTATATTGTTTTTACCTCTTGTAACCACAGCCATGTCAAAGAGGTCTGAGAGCACGGGCGCTTCTGTCTGCGCAAGCGCCGGAAGTGATCTCTCGCGCGGTTGTGAAAAAAAAAATCAATGTTATCTGTTGATATATCGAAATCGTCTCCCATTGTGATTTCGTGTACATCTAAATAGATTTAGATCTTCACAATGAAAAGTAACACTTTCGAAATCTCTGTGTAAACAATGAATGACGTACACACGCGGGCCGCTTCAAAATAGTGACATTGGGTAAAATTATGCACTAGCTTGATATTTCCAGATACCCTTTTAAAAGACTACATTACAATTAAAAAATGTATGTAAAATTCAACCTACCTAAATGGCTCGTAGGAGTGACTTTGTTACACGCCACTGCTGAAATCCACCTGCATTCAGCAGGTTGGTGGGTGTTAAAGTGTCAAGCCCTAAAGGTAACCCATACTTGTAATTTGTCCTTTGCACTTAACCCATAGTGCACACACATTAGGAGCAGTTAGTAGTAAACACGCCTGGGGAGCAATTGGGGGGTTAGGTGCCTTGCTCAAGGGCACCTCAGTCTTTTCCTGTCGATTTTGAGAATCAAGCTCAGGACTTTTGGGTAACAAGTCTGACTCTCTAACCATCAGACCACAACTGACCCAGGGTTTATGCATTTAGGAATTACAGCTCTTGAAAGTGAACCCCCTCCCCCACTTATTTTTTCAAAGGACCAATCATAATTGGACAATTGACTCAAAAGCGTTTTTTATGGACAGGTGTGATCTATTATTTCTTAAGCTAAGCAGGTAAAAGGTCTGGAGTTGATTCTAAATGTGGTATTCGGAAGCAATTGCTCTTAACCCACATCATGCGGTCAAAAGAGCTCTCCATGCAAGTGAAACAGACCATCGTTAGATGGCAGAAACATTAGGAATAGACAAATCAACGGTTACACAGAAAAGATGAATGCCATGGTGATCTCAGCAACAATAAAAAGGCCTGGATATCCATGGAAGACAACATGTGGTGGGTGTTCGCAGGATCCTCTCCGTTGTAAAGAAAAACCCCCTTACAACATCCAGCCAAGTGAAGAACACTCTCCAGGAGGTAGATGTGTCATTGTCCAAGTCTACAATTACGAGAAGACTTCACTAGAGAAAATACATCGGGTTCACCACAAGGTGCAAACCATTCAGAAGCCCCAAGAATAGAAAGACCAGATTAGACTTTGCCAAAACCAGACCAGACCAGTTCTGGAAAAGCATTCCTTGGAAACTTTTAATGCATTTCGGCTGTTCATTTACATGACAACTGTGTTTTTTTGGGCTGACAACTATAGTTTTTGAAAACGATACAGTTATCATCTCGGTGTAAACTACAAAAATGTTAACTTGGGAAACCGGTGATGTCATGTGCATGCATATTACGTGTTCAGTCTTGACACATAGTGTTTCTTTACAAAGTGACATTGACAACTACTGGCCTGGCAGCAGAATACAGCGTTTTCAGTTGGTTTCGTGGATCCATGTGAACGGGGATCATTTTGACAATGCTGTTGTCTGTACAAGGAAGCACTTTTCCTTTTTTTAGTGCATCGTTGTCGTGTAAACGTGCCCTTAGATCAACCTGTACCAGAATGACGGAAAGAAAAAAGTATTAAGAAGGCTTGGAACAGCTTGTGATCCAAAACATACATCATCATCTGTAAATCATGGTGGAGGAAGTGTGATGGCATGGGCATGCATGGCTTCCAGTGGCACTGGGTCACACTGGTGTTTATTGATGGTGGGACAGAAGACGGAAGCAGCCGGATGAATTCTGAAGTGTATAGAGAGCCTATAGGGATAAACTGTCTGCACAGATTCAGCCAAATGCAGCAAACACGCTTCACAGTACAGATGGACAATGACCCAAAACACACATTAGAATGGAAAATGTTAATTCATTTGCTCCTACTCCTTTAGTGGGTAGTTTAGTACTCTAAAGTTTTAATGCATTCTCATCCCAAGGCGTCATCTAACTGACAATTTTGACCATGCTTCAATATCCGACGCTTTAGGCGCCCTTTAGCGTCAGTTAGATGACCCGGGTAGGTTTAGGTCTGGGGTAAGGTTAGGGTTAGACCACTAGGAAAGCGTCATCTAACTGACGTTAAAGGGTGCCTAAAGCGTCGGATATTGAAGCATGGTCAAAATGCTTCCCAGTTACATGGCGCCTTGGGATGAGAATGGGCTGAAAGTTTAGTACCTAGTCACAGAACAATAAAATGAGTATGAAAACAACTGATGGATGGATGGATTCATTCATTTATGAATGAGAAATCTGTGAATAATCTGTAAATTCATACTGTGTGGGCCTTAGGAGGATGAAAAATGAACACTCACAACATGCAGTTGTGTTTTCTATCATCTTAATGACATCACTGGTACACAATAATTGGTTTAGATGTGATGTAACTGACCTGCATTCCTTTTTTAGCACCTCTCTTCCTCAAGCTCAGCTATTCGAGAATACGAGAAGCACATCAAAGAGACGCGCTGCAATTTCAGGACAATCACTTTTCCTCTCAGCCTAGAAACCAAGAGTGTGTTTTCCAGCGTAGGTCTTTGTTCAGCTTGTGAAGTCTGAGGACTGATCTAATGCATTGTTCCTGCAGAGGGTGGAGTGCAGGATGAAATGTCTGATGAAGACGTTCCCACAGACACACACGCATGAGATTGAGATGTATCTTCACATGCGCAACACAGACAAACTCATTTACACACGTCACGTCAAAGGGTCTGCATGTAGCACTTTAGAACAGAGCCTCATTCAAGGCCGTAGAGGAAGGGGAGGAGAGAAGAACGGAGGGTCGGGGTTCCATTCAATCCACTGGATTTGAATGACTTCATAACGTCTCAATTACACACATCCCTAACGTTCTCATTTCAGACGTGCTTTCACGCTAAATTCAAAGCGGTGTGCTGAACTGCCGGGGAGCGCGTGAGAGTTTTAGGGTGTGGTGGAGGACATCCTGAGAGAGGCTGTTGATGTAAAACATTTCATTTTGTTGCTGTGGAGATTGGGGAGGTGTGTCTCTAGTTCCCCCTGGTGGGCAGGGTGAGAACTGCAGCGTTGCAAATCTCGCAAGAAGCAATTACTGATCGGTTTGTTTCTTAACCTGTTAACCTTCAGCTCCACAAGGGGGCTCACAGCTGAAAATGACATGCCTGGATAACAATAAATACAGCTCCTGAGAACAGTGTACCACAGGCACAATTAAGGTATCTTTGGAAAGAAGACAGTTGGGACTCTACTAACAATCAATCAGATTTGATAATGCTCAAACAGAAAAAAAGTTATAAAAGTTAAAAATGCCTCAAAAATAATGTGCGCCACAAAAATGTTTTAGTATTTCATGTACAAATATATAAAAATAGACCTGGAGTAATTCAGATAGATAAAGGATTGAAAGCCACAAGTCTCATCAGTTTATATTTCAAATTTGAGGAAGATATAATGAACAATGGGGTTCCTGCAAACTTTTTTCCAAGACTATGTCAGTTCCCTTTCTCCCTCCCCCTGCCTGAGGCACATCCCCAGAAATAACATGCCCAAACTAAAATATTTGCAGTTGCTCAACTATTTGCACTACATGCACAATTTAGACATGTTTAAAAAGAAGACACTTTAGAGTGTATTACCCAACTGTTAAAGTTGAAAAAACTTACACAGACAAAAAGTTATAGAATTTAAAGTGTCTTGAAGGTAATTTATACTGCATGTAATATTTTACAATTTCATGTAAAAATAAATGAAAACAAACCTGTAGGAATCCAGTTAGGTAATTGATTGAAAGACATAAGTCTCATCAGTTTATATTTCAAATTTGAGGAAGATATTATGAAAAATGAGATTACTACAATATTTTTTCCAAGACTATGTCCAGGTACCAAGAAACCTCCTTGGATACATCAAAAAGCAACCTAATGACCAAATGTTATGCAGGGCACTGCAAGCTATTTCAGTCAATTCATAAAATAATGCAATTATAAAATAATACACACAACCATTAGACTTTATGCAAGTGATTTATTTGCACAACAGAACAAAAAAATATATATGTAAAATACATAAGTAAAATATTATGAAATATAAAAAATAAATAACTGAGGTTCTTTGCAATAGAAAATACAAGTGATATAAATACTGTACTTTGTTGGCTTGGCCTTCATATATTGCTTTAGTCCATTCCTAGCTTTTGATGCCACCATCCTCTTGACAATTGCAATGTTCTGAAAAGGATGGAAAAAGTGAAGAATAGTGAAGAAACTGAGAGCTTGCATCTCTGGCTGGTGCTTGGATGCCATTCATCATCTGAAGATTCAACTTGATGGCTGTTGCATGGGAAAGAATGGAAAGATAATTAGCACTGCATGTCAAGTAAATAATTCTGTTTAGTTTCTATATAGCTGGCCATTCATTCAACAATCAAACTGATGGGCAGTCGTTTACACAGCATTCGTACTAAAGCTCATCCATTCAATCAACAATCAATGGCCAGTGATATAGACAGCATTCATATGGATGACCAGACAAAGAACCAACAATCACACTGATGGCCGGCCATCAGACAGGAATGTGGCATTTTGAAAGCATACAACTCCTTCCTATATAGCACATATTTTCTGCAATTCTTCCCACCAATTTCTGCAAAAAAAACAAAAAACAAAAAAAAAACAATATATATACATATATATATATACATACAACATATACATTTACAGTACAACATACATCATATTTACAGTACAAATATTTGCATTTGTACTATAAATATTATGTATATTAGACTGTAAAAATATACAGTATGTGTGCTAGGAAAAAATGTATATTGCACAGGTGTCCAGCCCCTCCATCCTTCAGATAGCACACCACATGTGCCAGAAAAAAACGGCAAACAACTGCATAACCGTACAACGCATATAAATACATATATACAAATAAATAAATGCATATAAAGTAGCATAATCTTTTCAGACACAACTTTACACAATGCATTTTCCGTATGAAACAACTGGAAACCAAACACACACACTCTCTCTCTCTCTCTCTCTCTCTCTCTCTCTCTCTCTCTCTCTCTCTCTCTCTCTCTCTCTCTCTCACCCACCCACACACACACAGACACACATACGTATAATGTGTGCATGTTACATAAGTTATGTATAAAGCAACTCACCGAAAATTGGATAATCTTTTCCGCCCTCAAGCATAATTATCACCGTCGTCACGATCTTCTCATCACTCATCTTCTCATCAATGTCGACATAATCCATCTTCGAGTGATCTCGAATAACTAACGTTACTTCAGCAGAAAAATACTTCTTTTGACAAATCATTTTATGACAGTCTGCATGTCTGCACGAACAGATGTTTGTTGACTAGCTACCTCTTAGCTTGTTATCTTAGCTCTTAGCTATAGCACTGCAGGCTGTCAAAACATGACGGCGGTGGGTGTGGCTCTGCAGAGCCTGAGTTTAGCTCCTCTACCGGACGGAGAGCAAATAAAAACATATGTTCGTGTGAGAAATTCAAACTTCCCGGGCATCGTTGGAATCGTGCACTGGTTGGCTACACGTTTTATCAGTCATATCATGTCGTTTCTTTTATTAGCTTTCGTTGTAAAGACAGAATGATATGATGTGCATATCATGACGTCAAAAAAACGGACTGCAGTGTTTGCATATTTTGAACTAAATATCGCTTATCTTTGTATTTGTGTGTGTGTGCGCGGTCGTAATTTGTTCATTACACTCTAAGCAACACACCCATATAAGGGTCTGCTACCGGGAGTCTGTTTTCTATGGACTATTTTATTGCATAACAAAACCGCATGATATTCACCCTGAAGAAACGCGATGTAAACAAAGGAATAACCATGGATATTACAACATTATTTTTTCTTTGGACAAAAAATGCTCTATGGGATGTTATTCAGTGGACCCTCAGCTTTCCATTCAATCTGGAATTTTTAACAGTGGATGCGTGTCTGGCTCGTTATTACAAAATAATGGTGAGTACTCCGTTTTTGTTTACGTGCGTTTTTATGTGTACTGCTTACCTAAATGCAAGAAATACATTTGTTATAAGCTTTCCATCGAAAAACAGTGCACTGACATCGATGCCCGAGGCTTAGACCTTTAAAATTATATTTAGTTTGCCAAGATTAATGATCTTCTTTCATGTTAAATCCATTCATAAACATTAAACTAGTGGGGGGGGGGGGGGGGGCTTCAGAGCGCCGTCGGTTGCCCGAAGGTTAACTGGTTAAACAGCTGGTTCCGATACACGGCTGCAAAAAGACTGTTTGTATTATTTTAACGAGACACATATGTGAAGTGATAAACTAGGTATTGATGTGATATTTTTACACAAACTTATTTTCGGTGCTGATCTGTTGCTTTTGTTTGTCTGTGTAAGATTAAATGTGTGAAAAGATGTTCACCTTACCTCGCTTCACTCCCACAGCTTATCTTTCCCATGACTCCCTGCTCTGGTCTCCGTGGGTGACGGTCTGGCCCCTCCCTCTCCTCGCCGAGCCTTTCTCTTGGATGAATGGAGCCGGTTTACATCTCCATCTCAGGGTCAGGGTGGGAGTGTGAGTGAGTATGTGTGTGTTTTTTGCTCATGAAGTGTCACGAATGTATCAACGTAGCTTGGCATGATGAGTTTAAGCAATATCCCACTGGTTAACACATACACACAAGATTCTACAGACTCTGAATTGAATTACAGTATGTCAGAGTTGTCATGACTACAGCAGCATGAGAGAGAATACCCACAGAGCTTCTCAGAAAATACTGAAATTACACTGTCATAGGTCATTTCCATGACGACGCCCTTGATTTAGCACCAATCTCATCCCCATTAGCTGTCTGAAACAATGCCATGCTCACTGTACACCGTCTGTCCTGATGCTCAAACATAAAGAACTCCTGCTTCCTAACATATAGTTCAGCAAACAATAAACACTAGCCAGTTTGATTTACAGGGGTTCAACCTCATTAAACTGTATTCAGTTAACCAAGTCATACACACAAACGCCACACTGCGTACATTTCCCAGTTCAACAGAGCACCTTTATTTGTAGTATATACAGTATACACTTGGAAGTGGATATAGGATAGTATAGGATACAATACGTTATAATACAAATTGTGTTATGATACAAGAACATAAAAATGTACATTTTTGCAAGTTTTTGTATAAGTTTTGTATACTTTTCATAATATATTTTCAAAACATTGTGTAAAACAGTGTGTACTGCTTTGTCCCATAGACTTTCTTTTTTTCAAATTGAAGGATTATCTTTTTCTGTGGTTACAGAAGCTGTTGATGGAGCATGTAATAAATTCATAATTGAAAAATATTCAATTTTAGCAAATGAGTAAGCTGAGTCATTGTAAACAAAGAGTGAAAAAAGAAGGTGGTGGGAGAGAAAGAGAGTGTGAGCTTAAGAAAGAGAAGGAGGGAAAGAAGAATAGGATTCCTGTAGGGATAAAAAGGCAAGGGAAACGTCTCTCTCAGCACGGATAAATATTTGGGATAAGCCTGGTTTTCTCATGTAAAGTGGATCCAGAGTCCACACTATACACACACACACACACACACACACACACACACAAATTGAACTACGTTAAGAGGTGCAGATTAGCTCTTTTTCCCCTCCACTATCTCTATCTTTCTTTCTCTCTCCCTGTCATAATTTGTACTCTCTCACACATCACAAACAATGGCACACACTCATGTGTGAAATGAGCACACACACACACACACACAGCAGCTCACAATACATGTGCTGGCATCCTAATCCAGCCTTAGAGAGGGTTTTGGAATGGACTCTCTTTCAGGGCTCTAGAGGAAGGGGAGGAGAGCAAGGGAGTTCATTGACAACAGTTGCATTTGAGTGAGGATTTGGTTGATGATTTCATAAGGAATGCTCGAGTGAGCAGCAATGGACCCCCGGTCCTCTCCTCGGCCCCTCCTTCTCCTCATCTCTGGTCATTTACTCTGCTGGGGGCTTTTGTCCTCAAAAAGCCCCCCTACAGAAACTTTATTTTTCTGTCCTATTATAATAGGCAGAATCCTTCTGCCTTCCTCCACACACAAGTACACTCTACCTTTATCTGTTATGAGTATAAATTTTTTATGATAATTCATCTCTCAGGCTATTTGCATCCTCATAAACTCATAAATTGCTTCATGAATTTGATCTTGTAGATGACAGTTTACAGTAAAGTGATGTCTGGACTGCAGGATCCACACTAGCTAACTCACTGGGTGTAATAGAGAGTACTCTTCTTGACCTGTCTGAGCTTTTAGACGCCATTCAGACTTACATTAACATTAACAAGTGCCCTGTATGTGGATGTTGTGCAAACATGTATTGAAAAGACGAGAAAATGTGTTTCTAATTGGACTCTTATCTGCATGTCCTGGTCCTGAGGTAGTCAAGTGATGCAGTGTAATTTACTGTAAAGCTATCTAGTCATCATATCTGTATTGACCGATTGACGTCGCACATAATCCTGTCCACTATCAATATGCTCTTCAGAAAATGTATCTGAAACATTGCACGATTTATTGGTTATAATATTGCGAGAGAACAGAACCTACTATACATGTGCTGTTCATGTGCTTAACAGACATGTGCAAAAGTGTGTTCTGATTGGGTGATGATCCAATCGTTAATGGAAACATTTCTGTTGCTCAAACTAGCAGCAATGCCAAGGTCATGGGTTTGATTCTTAGGAAATGTATGAACTGATAAAAAGAATACATTGAAGTGCGGGTAGCACTTTATTTTGCAGTCCTGATTCCCAGTGCACATATTTATTGTAATTACAATCACTGGGTACTAACTAGGTGATAACCATTAAACCAGTTACCTTTATATTACCCAGTACTTTCTTGTACTATAAAATAAAGTGCAACCCGTCAACCTAACGCATTAATGTAAATCACTTGCATTTGAAAGCAAAGTGTTAAAAGGATCTTAAGCACGAATTATACTTCGATTTTTATGTGTAGGCTAGGCCGGGCATGCATGCTGTGTACATTTTATCATCAGCATAGTACATGTGTTCTGGATAATGCACTGCTTTGCATACTCTTCTTTGTTGGCATTTGTGGTTCCATGAAGAACCTTTTAACATCATCCCATTGCGCAAAAGGTTAGGTAAAGGTTCTTTAGATTATTAAAAGGTTTTTTACACTAAGAAAAAATGGTTCTGTACTGAAAGTTTCTTTGGGGAACCAAAAATGGTTCTTCCATGGCATTACTGCAAACCCCAACTAAGGACTGTTCTATTTTTACAGCTTCCCTCTCTATCACTCGTGCCCACGAACCATGTTTTGAAACGTATTCCTTGTTTCTTTTTTGTATTCATGGACGGAATACAACTTCTATGTATATTCAGTTTCTTATCTATTCTATTACATATACTTCAACATTCATGAATCCAGCCCACTCCTATCTCTCTCCAACATACATTCTGGGCTTCATTAATATTCTCCTGCATGCAACTTGGCTTGGTTATTTTTTAGAGTCATTAGGGAGGGGGAGCTAATTGTGTTTATTATGCATGAAAATGGGACAGAATAATTAAAATGAACAAGAATCAGGTCAGAGGTCTGAACAGTGGTAGTGCACAGGGTTTTAATAAAAAAAATTAAGTGTTTATCTCATATTTTCACCTGAATTGTGTAAGCCATGTGTGTGCATGCAAAACAAATACTACTTGTTATTTGGAAATATTCCTCAATAATCAGCATGAACAGAGAAACCAATGGTGAAACAGAAAGAGCTATTAAAGTAGTTCATAACCGTTCTGGGTAAAAACACTGCAAGCATTCTGATTACGCGTAACAAAAACGTGCACAGAGAAATGTCAAGTCGTGAGCTTAGAATTATAAGGTTCTATCTCCACTTTTGGTCGAAATTGAGTTTTTGACATAATCTGATCCATTAGGTGTTTATTAATGCCTGTGTGGTGTTATTTTTGTAAAAAAAAATATTTTGTTAGTAGTTATTAATAAAATAAAAAGGTTCCATCTCACAAAAGATAAACCGAGTTGGGATTATAAGGTTCTATCTCCAGTAGATTCAATATCCAATCAAAACCCTGAATGAACACGGACGGACCAATCAAAACCCACCTCTTAGCTCTGTAGCCTGACAAGATTGTGAGTAAGATTGTGTTTTGTATAAACACTGCTTTGTTTTGCGGTACTGGAAAAGTATCTGGGAAACCAACGGCACAGAAAGAAAATGTGGCATAAAGACAACTACAGAGAAAATAATTTTATACGAAAACACCCTTCAATTTAGGAAGTACTGTACAGGTGCTAAGGAATGCAATTGTCAGGTATTAGGTATTTATTAATGCCTGTGTGGTGTTATTTTTGTAAAAAAAAAAAATATTTTGTTAGTAGTTATTAATAAAATACAAAGGTTCCATCTCACAAAACATTAACCAAGTTGGGATTATAAGGTTCTATCTCCAGTAGATTCAATATCCAAGCAATGCAACTGTGACTGTTTATCCTGTTGAGTCCTGGACAGTGCCTCAGTGGGTCCCATTGTCTAATCTGTCTAATATTTATCCATGTTCAAGTACATGCCTGCAGTTAACAAAGCATACTACAAGGCAGTATTTAGAAAGTAAAGATAGAAGGTTGGAAAGAGTCATGACAACATAAATTACATAACATGAAGTACATCATACATAACAAAACAGACATACAGAATAATAAGGGATGAAAACATAATTTTCATGATGTTACAATATTTTGTGTTAATCTACTAAATTAAACGTTTTTAATGTAAGATGCTTCCTAAATGTTTTTTTTTTTTTTTTACAGTACAGAGGAGTGAGGTGTAGTATTGTGTAATTACTCAATGTCCATGTTCTTTGAAAATATTTTTTTTTTCTTACAAACTTGCTTGCTTGGCTTTGATACTATACTATTATATTATATTATCAATGGTTATATACAATTATTCTTTGAAATGTGGGGTTTTATTTGTAAAAGTGGAGATAGAACCTTATAATTTCAAACAGAATCAGAGCTCTCAGACTTAAAAGGTTCTATCTCCATTGGGGTCATCTTAAAAAATCCCATTTCCAAATGTGCCAGGATTTTGATATTTTATTCACAAAGTACCTGTAGGGTGATGGTCTTGTTGAGCTATAATAGAAGATTATACTACATAACAGTTTTGCCAGCTGGGATGTAAAAACTTTGATGCTCAATATCTCAGAACTACCCTAAACGGAGATAGAACCTTATAATTCTAAGCTCACGAAGTGTCTTAGCAAAAATTCCTCATTTATACATTTATTTTTAGGTGAATATGTACATATCATGGAGTTAAGCCATATAAATAGATCAGTAGCCTCCATTGTAGCTCTTACGATCTGTCAGGGGTGGAGCTTAGAGTTGGTTTTACAACCACAATACTCAAGCCCATCCATCACGGACCGAAAAATACACCTGTCCCTTTCTACATTCCTCGTATACTTTACAGGAATGTGAACCTGTGAAATTGCATTAGAAACGATCAGACCTGTGGGACTGAGACCAGGTTCATTGTTTATATTGCTGTGCACTGAATACAGTATGAGGTCTCTGGAACAGAATGAGATTATTGTGAATAATGAAAGTGTAGTAGGTTGATGGCGTGGGCTCTGGTGTTCGGCAGCTGTGGATCTTCTCTTTATTAATTCTGTTCTGGTTGAACAGAGACACAAGAGAGATTTGCCGCCCCGGAGCCAAGCGCTGTAATGCGATTTGAGCCCGGTAGCATACAGATGCTATATTATGTACACACATACACACAGGAGAAAGTTATTACTGTTTTAGTTCCCCTGGAAACCTAATTTGTACTGCATGTGTGCTGGAATTGTCCTGTAGGTGCACTTAGAGAGTTTGCTCATTTAAGCATTCATTCATCCTCTCAGGGCCACACAGAATCATCGGCCACTGAATTGAAACACCCATCTTTTACAAATTTCTAGAAATAATTAATCCATTGCCGATCCATTTATGAAACATTTGGATTTATTTGATTATGCTTTCCAGCTAATAAGAGTGCACTACTCTCAGCTCCTACAAGTCCTAGTCAATCATTTTATCCCTTAAAACGCATCTTTGATCACCGAAATGACATATTTAAATGGTTATTTCCTTTAAAAAAAATGTTTCCATGCCTTAAAATAACTTGAATGTAGCTTTACACCCTTGCCTCACTCGTTGACGATCACACGTTGACCTGATTTGTTACAAGGTTTGTGACTTCAGAAACACCAGCGATTTCTTTAGATGTCACTGCAGTTTTAAAGAGAATATAAATTATGAATGTGCGCATGGTTTGTCTTAAAGCATATTAAAAACACCACATAGACATATAAACAATATTTAAAAGATTAATTTTCACCACGGGACTTTAATTTGAAAGGATTCTACTGAGTTTCCTACAAATTCAGAGCAAAATTCTGTAGTTTCACACCTTGGACCTACTTGATATTTTGCATACTCGCATTAATTTCTCATTGACTGACTGATTTGATGCACACTGATTTGTTAATCCTCTTACAAAATTTAGTTATTCTCATTCTCTCTCTCTCTCTCTCTCTCTCTCTCTCTCTGGTGCATGAATCATATGGACGCCTTTTATAATAGTTTTTTTTTTTTTATTATGGCCATTATTGTTGTTTAAAAAAATATTCTCGGAAAGTTCTTCAGAATATTTTCTTTTCTGTTACACAGAAGAAAGAAAGTCATCTAAATTGTGCAAGACAGGAGGTTGAGTAAATTAATTATGACAATTTAAATGTTTTGTTGCACTGTCTCTTTAACTCAGCCTTTTTTATATAATTTCTAATTCACAAAAAAAAAAAAATTCTGAATCGTCTGCTTTGGCGAAAGGGCATGAAGTTTGAAATTGGGGTTAATTAGTCATCAGATCCATCACTTTATTAGTGGAATCACTACAACTTCAGAATAAGAGCCACATTATATAGGCTATCAGTATTAATTGTTACGTCAGACCCGTGGTCGTTAAGCTAACGAGCTGAGATTCTGGACTAGAATTAACGGAGATGCCATACATAATTAACAGTCAAAGTCTTCCTCTGTGCTATTAAAAACCAATTTACACCGCGGCTGCACCCTACTAATGCCTGAAAGAGGAATTACACTCTCACCACATCTGGCACAGATCATTTTCTTTCCAGGTTCCTATCTGTCCTCCCTCTTCCTCCATTTCTCATTCTATTTCTAATACTCCTCTTTCCTCTTTCTCTTTAGATGTCTCTGTTTACACCTACAAGCCTCTCTTCCCTTTTGGATAAAAGAAACCATTAAAATCACAATATCTTAATAAGCCAAATTCCCTGCCATCTATATATATATGAGAGATAATGGAATGAAGAGAGGGAGGGAGATGAAGAGTTGTGAAAGCAGGTGTTTTCTGATTGTTTTGCTCTGGAGATCCTGTGCTGTCTCGCTGAACTCATTTCCTGTGTCCATTACCTGATGTCTGGATGATTACAATAGGAAGATGGAGCTCACCTTATCAGGTGGCACTGAGACTACTGAAGTACTCTCGTTTGATTTGTAGAATTATCCACCAAAATGGGCTATGCTTACTTCTGTACACGCGTACGTACACACACGCGCACATACCTGTACACTAGGGCTGGGCGATATGGCCTAAAAGTAAAATCTCAGATTTTATTCTTTTTAATTCGATTTACGATTATTTTACGAAAGCATTAACAATACTTTCAAATCTGAGGAAAATTTGTATAATTCGAGGATTTGCCAGCAAACAGAATTCAGCGCTGAACAAAAAGTATCTTAAATGTTTCTGATTGGGCATTGCGTTCAAGAACATCGCTTAACGCTGCAAACGTTATAAATAGAAACTCTGTCCTGTAAATCGTTTCTATTTTGTTTTAGTTGTTCTTGATGCTTTTCTGCAACAGATGAATACAAATCTATTACTTTATGTTTTAATCATAGATATTTCTAGTTTGCGGGAGTCCCGTGAATCGTTTTATTCTCCCGCAAACCGCACACACAGAGTGAATCCATTACCGCCCGCCCGATTTACTTATTTTTTAAATCACCCCCAACAAAAAATTCGAATTAATTCATTTAATAGATTTTTTGCCCAGGACAGGAACTCTAAACCAGTGTACTCGCTTAGAATATTAATGAAATAAAAATACTTCAAGTAAATGTTTTTAGAGCTAGGCCAATCACCTCAGCAACCATCTAACTGCCTTTTACAAACCTTAGCAACAACAATATAACAGAAACATTTGGGTATTAGGGTTTAATAATGGATATATAGGGTATTAATTTCCCTGCAGCATGCAAGACAGATGAACTTTGCCTACACACTGTCTGTCCGTCTGTGTGTGTCAGCTCTGGTTAGTGTCAGTGATTGTGTATGATGAGTGAGAGCAGGGTACAGTCTCTGGCATGGTGCCATGTTTATCCTAACCTTCAACACTGTGTCGTGCGTCACCACAGAGATGGAGATGGCTTGTTCATCCTGACACAAACAGGACATTAATCACACACACACATAGATAAGTACCAGCATACAGTCCTCTCAAAATCAGCTTGGAACTGACCTATTATAACCAATCACAAACAATCTATGATTAGCTAAAGTGTCCATCTGAGAGCAATCTGCACATACCTGTCCTAAACGGTGCAAATTTGTAAAGATCTGATTTCACGGACCGCAATTAGGCCTTTTATTACATGGTGTACATCTTGAGACAAAACAATGGCACCGATGTATTTTAGCATATGTCCAAGTTGCTTTTAGTTAAAACAGCTCAAAACATGCATTTTAGTCTGGGACTATGGCTTGGGGGGTATATGTTGAATTAACGATAGAAATAAAAGAGTAGAGGGACTGAATGTTTGGACTGCCACACTGACATCTCCACACACTTTTTTCCCTTCTGTGCTGTGTCAAACATGAATATCTGCTTCCTGTCACTGGCACCAGAAACGCAACAGACTGGCTTCAGATCAGTGAGGAGAACCTCTCATGCGGGTTCTGTAAGCAGGACACAGACACAAACAGCCAGTTAGGACACACAGCTGCGGCATCATGGGTTTACCTGTGTGCACAAACAACCCCAGACACGCACATGACCGAGTCACAGCTGCTCATTCAACACGCACTCAGCTCAGCAGAGCTTCTGATAACATACATATACAGTCACGAACATTCAGATCTGTGCACCTTTCTGCAAACAAGGGGTGGTGATGGCGCAGTGGATAAGACGTGTGAGAGACCCGGGTTCGAATCCACTGTGAGACACCAATGTGTCCCTGAGCAAGACACTTAACCCCTAATTGCTCCAGAGGCGTGCAACCTCTGATATAGGCTATATAGACACACACACAATAGTATGTCTGCCATATGAGATGCTACAGGTCAAAGGTTAAGCATGTAATGCCGCACAGATGTTCACGTGACTCTGAACACACTAGTACATGTCTTTGAACACAAACACACAGTGCTGGGGTCAGACGGGCTGGTCTACAGTAAGGCTTTTGTTGTAAACAGGGAACGTGTTTATGAGCCAGCCATGACAGCTGAACCTGCAAGCCATATTTCTTTCAGATTTTAATAAGCTGAGTGTAAAGAAACAAGCCTTTTTTCTTTCTCCTGCCCTCTTTTTTACTCTCTCTCTCCGTTTCTCACTTCAATTCATCCCTTTCTGTGGTTATTTTTATTTTGATGTGTGCATAACCTTGGCAGGCTTCATTTCGTGACTTCCTTCTGAACTGGAAAGGAGGGTTTGTTTGGGTAACTTTCTTTGTGGGACCTTTCCCCTCACCTGCTGCTAATGAACTAGACAGGGATCAAAGCCTGACACAGAGGGGTACAACTCAATAAACAATGACTGAAAGCCTGATCTTTTACCTTGAGGTGGTTTATTTTTAATTTTTATCTAAGATGTTTCTACATAAACAGATCAGTGATTCATCTTCCATTCACGGACAGTGCTGGTGTTGATTGCTCCATTATCAGACTTCAGCCTTGTAGTTGAACAATGCCTCATTCATATTTGATGAAAGCAACAGGCCTCTTGTTTTAGCAAATCAGCTGCTGTGACTTAATGAGCAGCTTAAGGGAGTAGGTACGTTTCCTGATAATGAGAGAAGAGGAAGAAGAATAGATAAGAGAGTGGTCATGAAAAGGAGTTGCAGTGTTCACAGGGGAGTCAGTCTTTGCATTCTGCCATCATCACCATCATTATAAGGGCCCATTTCTCCCAGGAAAACATGTAAAGCACAACTATTTTTAGCATTTCATCCAAAGGTTCTACATTTATTTTTTTTTTCCTGGTTATTATCAACCATCTATCTACAGTTAGGTAATGTTGATTTCAGTGAACAAATTACTCTACCGTTCAAAGGTTTGGTGTCATGGATCAAAAGAAAGACATTTGAAGAGTTCAGATGCAAAAGCCTCTAAATGCCATTTGAAATTTTCTTCTAAAATGCTTGTATATTTAAGTTCAGTAATTTCACTTAAATGACAATTAATAGGTAATCTTCATTGCCATTTAAGTGAAATTACTGAACTTAAATATACAAGCTTGATAAAAATGATCATTTTAGAAGAAAATTTCAAATGGCACTTAGAGGCTTTTGCATCTGAACTCTTCATTTATAATTTTACAGAGCAGAACAACTGTTTTAAACGTTAATAATAATAAGATTATTTTCTTGAGCAGCAAATCAGCATATTAGAATGATTTCTGAAGGATCATGTGACACTGAAGACTGGAGTAATAATGCTGATTCAATAATGCTTGATTTAAGCTTTGCCATCAGGAATAAATACAATTTGAAAATATATTCAAATAAAAAAAAAAAAGTATTTAAAATTGTAATAATATATTACAGTCATACTATATTTGTGGTTATAAAAAATTCAGCTTTGTTGATCAAATGACAGTTCTTTCACAAACATTCTTAAAAATATTTCCGACCCCAATCTTTTGAACAGTATAAGAAAAGTATTGATAAACTAGTTGTTGCTGGACGAATAGTACAGTAAATCCTAGGGAAGCAATATGTTAGCAGTCATAATGGTAATGGTTGATAAATGTTAGACTATCAATTCATTTATTTTAACTGATCGATTTTAGCTTAAGCACAGTTATTTTATGTTTATAAAGACACTTTTTTAATGGCACAAATGCATTTAGATACTGTTTTATGAATATTTGGTATTTATCTTCTATTAAAGAACTTATTTTTTTATTCTAGTGGTTCAAAGACCTTTATTTATCATAGGATTGTGTTACAAGAAAGGGTTTTTTTTTTTTTTTTTTTTTTTTTTTTTTTTTGCAGTTGTACTCATTTTAAAATTAAATAGTTTGTTGTAGCCACTGGGTCCACTAATAAAGATTTAGTTTCAGGTCATGCAAATGTAAGAGATGACCTGTTCCTAAACAAGGCCTTCAGCTGTTGAAATTGTTACCTGGATAAGGGCAAATATTCAAAACGACAAGCACCTAACAGGAATTTCTGACAGAATATTTCTCTAATCCACATAGTTTCCTGCGTCCTGAATGAGCTTTACCTGCGCATTTCTCATCTGGACCTCCGGAGTGGCCATATATGGGGTATTCACTTAGGTTTTTTTAGTGCCTTTGCATGTTAGATTTCTCTGGGGATCACCTTTCCCTCCACATCTAAGAGCCAGTCCAGAGTGGGCGTGTTATGGGGCATAATTTGGCACAGAAATCAAAATCTCCAGCTGAACATATGTGTGTGCCTGTGTGAGCGTAGGCAGTTTTTAACAGGCTTTTAAGCTCTTCTCTTCAGTTGGTGGACCGCAGTGGATAATGTCACATATAACCCTGGTTGCCGTGGTGATTGACCCCGCAGTTATTAGATTGATATTTGGCGTGGGCTGTATAGAAGTGAGCTGTCTGTTTTGATCTGTGAACTATCCCCCCCCTCCCATCGCCCGTCTCTCTGCTCTTTTCATTCTCTGCCAGAATAGCTGCAAATACTGTTATGATTGGCAGGGTGTTTTCAAGTGTGGGCAAATATGATGAATTCTCTCTTTCTCCCTCTTGCTCTATCATGCTCTCTTTTTTATATATATACTATGTATATATATATATACAGTAGTAGCCCCAGCAGAATTGAGACAATGTTTTTTTTTTTTTTTTTTTTGCAGTCTGTATATTCTGCTGGTCTGGTACTAATGTAGTTGGTAAACGCGAACTGTACAAAACTCTCTTAGATTAGTAAATAAGGCTGAAAAAGAAACTCTTTATTGTAATTCTCAGGTTAAATTATTTTTGCGAAGTTCTGACAACTTATAACTTTCAAGAACACAATGCATCCAAGACACTTTCACTACAATTCATAAGTATTTTAATTTCCTGTATGTTTTCGTTTGATCGTGTTTACACACCACTGATGGTTAGGTTTAAGGGTGGATCTTCCCAGAGCAACAACAAAAAAAGTTCTAAGAATGTTTTGTAGCGTTCCCATTAAATTATAGAAACATTAATTTTTAAATGTTCTTATACGTATAAACAAAATCAACACTTCAAAAATAGTTCTACATTAACACTTCAGCTACTGCACTTTAAGATTGAAAAAAAAAATAGATAGTTCCTTATAATCAATAATTACAGAATACATTTAGCCTCATTAAAAAACTATAACAAATAATAAAGACTTATTTAATTACTAAACAAACTTTCATTCTAAAATAATGGTCCAGATCACTAGTTCTTGCAGAGTGACTAGGTAACACTTGACTAATATAATAAGGGATGCGTTTTATGACCATATTCAGGGTAAAAAAACACACAGTTGCTCACTTCTCAGACACGTTAATGCTGTGATTAGTAATTAATTAGTAAATCTTTATAATTTGTCATAGTTAATACTTCTTAATGCCATCCAGGACCAGTGGTGGAATGTAACGAAGTACAAATACTTCGTTACTTTACTTAAGTACATTTTTCACGTATCTTTACTTTACTTAAGTACAATAAATAGTGCATACTTTTTACTTTTACTTCGTTACATTTTGCAGCAATTATTATACTTTCTACTCCACTACATTTCTACAACTTCTGTTACATTTTCGTTACATTTTCTGATCAGTTTTTCCCCTGCCAAAACGTAATCTGACCGTCCGTTCGTTGCATGTTTGTCTCACCAGTGACGTTTGGTTGCCATAGATACAGTATATCAACCCGGTCGCACTAAATGCGTCTCGCACGCAGTGTGTTTATCATGCAACTCATACGCGAAAATTTGTTTTTACGTGCATAGGAAACGCACCGTGTGTAATATATGTTTGGTTTGGTTAGGATTATGGCAAGCCAAGAGGTTCAGAATTACACCATAAATGAATCGCGTTTACTGCCAAACATAGTTATTAACATATAGTAAGGATAAGCATGATATTGCCTAATTGCAAGCTTGTTTCAGAAATGGTGACATTTTTTTCCATCATTATTGAACATCATTATAGGAGTAGGCTATTAGGTTGAATGAGTTAGAATTAAATGTTTTATTAATCATTAGAAAATAGACATTAAGATAATAAATTGCTATGCAAGTACTTTTACTTTTAATACTTAAAGTACATTTAAAATAAAGTACTTTTTACCTTTTACTTTAGTATGGTTGTCATTGTGTTACTTCTACTTTTACTAAAGTAAATATTTATCTGGGTATTTGTACTTTTACTTAAGTACTGAGATTCAGTACTTCCTCCACCACTGTCCAGGACCATGGGCGGAAATGTTGACTTAAGGTCAAACTGAAAAAATGTGAAACAGACTCAATATGATAAACAAATGTGTTGTCCTGCCTCCTACAAGAGAATAAAGTGTAGGTATCCTGTGGTGCATATTGCCTGTTTAAAAAGTAACATGTTAGGCTTATATATTTTGCCTTTAATATATGCATTGTGTGGTAACACAAAAGCAATAAGACCCGTGAAGACGTGGTTTACTGTGAATTTAAAACTTGTGAGTAACAACGCCCCTTGGGTGTTCTAAATCCAATGTATACCACAGCTTCTTGGGGCTTATTGCTTTAATTTGTTCTACATTATTTCCTGCACAGTTACCTAATGATAGATCATTATTCGAAAATGTTCCCTTTATGAGTCCAAACAGTGTGTGCCTGTGATGTAAATATCTTACAGTTGCAGTGTTGAACAGTTTTTCAGTTTTATTTACATAAATCAAACTACAAAAAAGCACATTGTCATGTCATGCCGGGGTGCGTTTCCCATACAACGACATAACTCTCTGCTCAACTACCATAGTGCGATGCATCGTTGATTAAACCGACTATAGCGTGACTGTTTCCCGAAACCATATGTCACAAAGTGGTGTTCAACCACATTGGTTTATGATGTCACGCATGTCGTAGTGGAGAAATAATAGAATGTAGAAAAACGTCCAAGAGACTCTTTCAAATGCTAAGCACCCAATCAAGATAAAACGTTCAGACTGCCTGTGATGTGATGAAACCTGAAGTTGAAGGGAAGCAGTCAGGAAAGTGAGGAAGAGTTCAGCTGTGGCACTGGGGATATGATCCGTTCATGCCTTCAGTAAATGAGAAGTGAAAGAGAGTTCAAACAGTTCACAGAGAGGAATCAGGTCTCTGACGTGAGTGAGAAGAGATAGAGACTCAGGGCAAGCTGGGATTACATGGCTATGCGCTTTTATTACAGGGGATATCGGTGTGTGATAGAGACGGGAAAAGGGAAGGATTTGTGGATGTGTTTACAAATTGTGTGAAGGCAGCACCAAAATGATCAAAGAAATATACGTATTTTTTTTAATCATCTTAAAAAATAGAGTAGAGTGACCCATGGTCCCTTTTGAACATTCTGTTGACTATAAGTAACATGTCAACTACCTCTCATTAGAGCAGTAGACTGTCTGCTTAACATCTTCCAACTCTTTATTGTGATGCTCCTCCAACAGACACTCTACAGACTATAAGTAACTTTGTAACTACATGTCAACTTATTCTATCCCTACCAGTCTATAATCTACTAACACTCTAGTTAGAGTTAGTAGAGATGTAGGGGACCATCCAAATAAAGTGAAACCAAATGTATTACTCAGACTTTGCCCTTTGACCACATTTAGAATTTTAACCCTATACGATTTAATGAATTTTAATGCTATAATGCCAATCATATTTGATACCGATAATTCTAAGGCCTCTAAATGATCGAGATAATTGATCCCTTGGATCCCACTTTATATGAAGTGGCTTTAAGTAATATGTACTTACATTGAACAATAAGTACAATGTATTATTGTGTTCCTGTTGTATTGTAAAACACTTTTGCTGCTATTGAGGTGTGATACGGGTAAGGTTAGGGACAGGTGTGGTGGTATGGGTCGGTTTAAGGGTAGGTTAAGGTGTGAGGGGAGGGTCAACTGTGTAATTACAAATGTAATTACATAAATTAATTATAGCTGGAATTACATGCTGGAATTTTAAAATATATAATTACAAGGTAAAAACGTGTATGTACACAATAAGTCCATTGTAATGTCCAATATACGTAAGTACATAGTACTTAAAGCCACTTAATATAAAGTGGGACCATGATGCATTGTACATCTCTCAATCATCATTGTTTTGCACCCACAATAATAACTTTGATCATAAAACAAATTGAAATATCAACTTGCTAAGACATATTATTGGGAGATACTGAATAGATTACATAATATGTAAGTAAACTACTATATTGTCATAAAGATCTCATTACAAGCTTTCAGAATTTTTGACATTTGGCCATTTTTTATTATTTTTTTTTAGCACTATTATTTATGTCAGGCTTTACAGGGTTAACATCAGTTTCATAAGATCTAAACGTGTTTTTTTGTTTTTTTTGGTAACACTATTTTACAGTTAACCCTAAGTAGTTATTATTACTCAGTACGTACATGTTTAATAACTGTAATACGAACACATTAAAATAAAGTGTAACCTTTTTTTTTTTTGCATGCAGTAACACAATGATGTAGCACAGTCATAAAATGAAAGACCTTGCACATTTACAAAACTGCAATTTTCCAAACTTTCAGACACAGTTCCTCTTATATACTTGGGTTGGCCTTAACTTACTGGACAGCCGTTTAGTTGAGTGTCTTTTCTTTAGCACCAAGGCTATTGGTAACTATGGCAACCTCACCCTCTCATTGTCACCAGGACTTAAGGCTTGAAAACAATGAACGCTGTTATAAAAGGTGTTTGTGTGCGTGTGTGTGTGTGTGTGTGTGTGTGTGTGTGCGTGTGTCAGTGATAGATGAAGTGCAGCGTGCTCTGCAGATATATGACTCTGTGTCTGACTGCACTACAGACCTGCCACTGTTTCAGCAGCAAACATTTCACTCCCAACTTCCTACAGACAGCGAGAGAGAAAGAGAGAAAAGAGAGGAAGAGGCAGGGAGGAAGAGAAAGAGACAGATTGGGCAGGAGTGCTTTTAAAACTAACATCACACAAAGAGCTAATTCAGAAGCCGGCCTGCACCTGCCTCCATACACTGTACAGACGCACACGCTCTCACAGTAAAACTTTACACACACAAGAATGCCTTGTCATTGCATCTTTGTGTTTTCATGCTCAAATGGGCACATTAGCCACAATGCTTTGCTTCTTGAATCACACAAGCATACTAAAAGCAAACTTAGAAGTAAACTTAGAAAGAACTTTATACAATTGGAAGTCGACGTGAAATACTTTTGGGAAGCTCTACAATGTGACATGTTAAACTCTAAAACTATAATAAAGCATTTTGATTGTTTTTATTATTATTGTTTGTATTATATTTTAGTTTGATAATGTTTTTTCTTATATATTTTTAGGGGATTTTATGGTACTAAAATATGTTTATGCAGTAGTTCTTATTATTCAGTTTTTAAAAATAGACCAACTCTTTAAACTGTCATAAATCTTGAATGCTTTGGTGCCCAGACTTAAATTGGGTCTCTTTTTTTAAGACGACACATGGCAGATTATTGCTGAAACAATTTTAAAAATTGAACTTGAAAAAAGTAAAAAAAAAAAAAAGTACATGTATTGTTATGAAAAAATGCACAAAATATATTAAATATATATTTTCAAAACACACGTTTTACTCTAAAACTGTAAGAAAACCAAAGCCATTAATCTAAACAAGTGTTCCAAATTTTATTTTATTTAGTTCTGTAAGAATTTGTATGCGCGCAGTACCAAACTTTTCCACTAGATGAAATTCGTCTCCCAATCATTTCCAATACAGTCATTTTGACCAATAGGAGTACAAGTGTGACTTTTTATTAGGACCATTTAACCTTTTGAATCATGTCCATTATTTATTTATTTTTTAATTTTTTTTATTTTTTTTTTATTTTTTTGTGCCAAAACCTTTCAGGCCATTCGGGTCTAAAATGACCGAACAGCACCGGACAATTAATAAAGTCTTGTAGTTGTTGCTGTTAATCCATTTGTTAAATTAATACATTAAAGTTATTAATTTAACAAACATATTTTTATACGGTACATCTTAATCAAATATGATAATTATTTTGTTTGCAGCTTTTATGACATTTATATTGAAAGACATATTAAAGGGATAGTTCAAATTAAAATTTTGTCATCATTTACTCACCCTCAAGTTGTATTAATTTCTTTCTTATGCTGAACACAAAAGAAGATGTTTTGAAGAATATACTTAACTAAACAGTTGAAGGGCCCCATTCACTTCCATATTATGGGGGGGGGGGGGGGGAAATCATGGGTCCAATCAACTCTTTGGTTCCCAACATTGTCAAAAATGTCTTCTGAGTTCAACAGAGGAAAGAAATGTTTACAGGTTTGGAACAACTTGAGGGTGAGTAGATAATGACAGAATTTTTCAGAATTTTTGGGTGAACAATCCCTTTAATATTATACCTCTATAGACCATTTAAAATTGATATATCGAAGACAAACAGTGCCTGAAATTTTGGGGGGGGAAAGAAAATGGAAAACAATATCAACTACAGGACCACAAGTACCATTTTCCTTTATACATTCATGCAAATTAAATTTAGCATTGATGTTGAGTATTTTATTTACATGCATGCACAATAACTCTTCACACATTCATTGTGGATTTGCATCTCTCAATACTTAACAACAACATATCCACACAACAAACGACCCTCTGCCAATCTATACACACTGTGTTTTCCCTCAGAAACACTGTTGTATTACATTTTCACACTAACAAGAGGCCAGAGGTCTGTCTGTGGGGCAGTTTACAGGGTGGAGGAGTCTCTTGCTTTAAGAGCAAGAGAGAAAAAAAAGAGGGCAGCCATCAGGACGAGGCCTACACCCTCCTGTGTGCCAGGCTGTTTGGCAGCTCATGTGCACTTTATCAGGTGGCATCTGTAGTAAAACGTCCAGCCACACCAACGCACGCACTCCAGTGCTGCTGTCCAATGCAGCATGTGAACGTCTGGTACGACACTTGAAGCTGTGTGGAGACACATAGCGCCTTCCTCTGGTAGTATTTAACTGTATCACACTGTGACCCAGTGCACATGTTGTGGAAGCATAATCATTGCTGGTACTCTAATATGATGATTTAGAGCATGGGATGCATGGTTTGGCTTTGTATATTATAATTATATAATTGTAAAATGTATAATAAATTATATACATTTTAAGAATCATTCTCTAACACTGCTGTTTGAACAGTATAAGGTAATGCTAAATAGCAGTCCCTAACTAGGTTAGTTTGAGCCGCCACAGTAACTAAAAGAAGTGGGAAAACATGGCATTTTTGGAAACTATAAATTCACAATACTAGCTTGAAATGTTAAGCCTCTGGTTCTCTTCATGTGTCAGTCAAAAATGACTGGATTACTGAAATTACTACATTTTTGGGGGATTTTAGGGCACTAAATTATACTTATGGTGGAGTAGTTATAATCTATTCAATTTTTTAACTGAAGTAAAACATCTTGAATGTTTGGAACACAGACTTAAAGGGATAGTTCACTTTGAAATGAATTTTTGATATGTTTTAGCTTACCTCAAGGGCATCCAAGATGTAGGTGTCTTTGTTTCCACAGTATTATCAATTTTGATACTTTAGGTCAAACAGTTTGTCGGTCATATAATGGAGGTATATGGGGTCCACCTCAAAGAGCATGCACAGAGAAGTCCAAATTAAACATGATTTAATGACTCATAAATGTAAGTACATTGATGGTCTAAGACACGAAACGAGCGCTTTGTGTGAGAAAACGAACAGTATTTATATAGTTTTTACTTCAACCAAAACCAGGCGGAAGAAATTTAAAGTCCCCGTGAAATCAAAATTGAACCTATTTACTTTGTTAGCGCATATTACTAGTCTTGTGGTGAACAATTAATCCGTGCAAGTAAAAATATATTTAAAAAAATGTTTTACCTTGGTAATCTTTAATCAAAATCTGAAAAGTTACTTCCGGTCTGGAACGGTTTCTTTTTCTGATGACGTAGGTTTCACAACTTGGGTGGGGAAACGCTTAACCACTCCCCTCAAACCGTTAGTTTGCTATGAGCGAGAGATGAAGAGGAGGAGCGCTAGAGTAAAACCCTGCCCTCTGTTCAATATTCCGTTTCACTTGGAAATACGTCACAGCACTGGAGAAAAATCGTTTGCAACTTCCGGTTCACGGGGACTTTAAAGGACATAGGGCAATTACCAATGTCCCTGGACAGCGTGGGGGTAATACAAATATGTGTCCTGCCAACGCTCATAACGGGATCCTCCATCACAATGCACTGGGTCTATACAACACCGACCATATGCTCTATTTTCTGGATGCAATTTACACAATGCTTGTCCCTGATCCAGATCAGGAGCCTGCTAGATTTGTGGTTATGTGGGACAATGTTAGTTTTCGCCGAGCTGTTCTGGTCCAAAACTGGTTTGCAAGATACGAGTAGCAAGATACGAAAATAACGCTAGAATAATTACACTGACATATGGCCTGAAAACAGCAAATACTGAATCAGGACGCCTTTTTAGGGTACCCTTAAAAGTCGATTAGATTACGTTATCGGATCCTAAACCTACCCGGTCACCTAACTGACGTTAAAGGTAAAGCGTCAGTTGTGTGACGGCCCGGGATCGTCAACCAACCGACGTTTAAGGGTACCCTAAAAAGGCGGATGTTGACGTATGGTCAAAAGATGTCCCAAGACGTCAATTATATGACGACTTGGGATGAGACTGTGTAGTTTTCTCAGACACTAGTATTTTCCTAAACTGCGTCTGACAGAAGAGTCAACAGCTTTCACTTTCAAAATAAAAGCCTCGCAAAAATAATAACGCCTTTTTCTGCTCTGACTTCGCACTCTGTAACGCTCTCAAAATGGTAGGCTATTGCTACCCACTGATTGAGAGAGACAGATGAGATCTAAAAATGTGAAAACGGACTAATAACTGCTGTGGTGTACAGGCCAGTTGCTGAAAGATGTGAGGTCGGCCGGGCCTACAAGAAGAACAGCCAGTGTAACAGCCTGACCTCTTCTCAACCCCTGCACTGAGAAAACAATCTGTATTTCACAAATCTGCTTCAGGTTGTTGAGCTTATGGCCCATTTGACTTGACACACAGAAGCGCATTACAGAATAGTGAGAGGTGGACAAGAGGTTGCTTGTGATGCAGAAGTGTCCCCTGCCCTCGCGCTCTATGCTCTTATTGACACTGCTATGAGAACACACACACACACAAAGCATTCAGCCCTGTTTACCTTGTGTGTTTCTGAGGATTTATTTAGACTCTAAATGTTTTTAGCTTAGCCAAGCAAACCACTGGTATTTCCTTCACATGTCTCTGCCATACACTGCCCTTGTGTGTGTTTATATTAAAGACATACTGTAGTTAGCTCTCTGTGGGTTATCTGGCCTCTGGTGAACGATTCTAACTGCTTGTAAAGGCATTCATTAGAATACGATCCAAAGTCACTCTTGTTTATCATGTTTAAAGCAGAACTGGTTTAAGTTCAGAATAGACACAAAACGAATCTTCCCACAATAACAAAAAATGAACTGAACAACAACAAAATATTTGTCAGGTAACCTAAAATGTGGCTTTAAATGTCCGAATTATCGCAACAATATATTTATTTATATGACTGAATCATCAAAATCTCTGTAACAATAGCACATTTTCACTATAACGAAATAAAAAAATAATAAAACAAATTAGAACTATTCAAATATTAATATTATTATTTGTTTAATTAATAGATTTTTTTATTAATAATTTGTAATTATTAGTACCTGCTTACATAGCTTAATATTGATTTTGCATGCAGCATTGATTATAACTAAGAGACCGTTATTTAATTAATTATAGGCTACTATTTTATTTTAAAAAAGCTAAATGATTAGAAAAATATTTTTATAATTTAGCATGTCGGACTGCACATCAACTTCCGAAAGTATTTCATGCTGTGTTTACTCATGTACGTGTATTATAAATTAATTTTAAAAAATGGTCTGTTAGTACATTGCAAGAGTTCTTTTTAACATATATTTTATTCATTTGAGCCCTACTGATGGCACCTGAGACAAAAGCTTTTGGGAAACACTGGTCTATATAATCTTGCATCAATTTTGTGTTCTTCGGAGGAATAAAATGAGCACAGAACATTACAGGAATAGTGACCAGGGTATAAATGGGCCTTTATCTCAATAACTTAAACTGGGATGGAAATGGGAAGCAGAGCGGAAACAAAGAAAAAAGAGAGAAAGAGTGACACTGTATTGTAAATGAGAAGCACAGAGTATATCTACCTCCATCTGTCTCTGTCACCACACTCGAGAAGAGGGGAGCGCAGCCTCTTTCACACGCTTTTTTCCCTTCTCGCCTGTTCCTGTCGAAGCCTCACACTCCTCTCATTTCTCATGTCGTTTGCTCTGTCACCAAGGTGCAGGAGCCTGAGGTGAACTCATAATGAGCTTGTGAAACTCACTTTTCCTATTGTTTTCATGGACTGACGCACACACACAGCCTCTCCTTCAGTTGGGTTTCCTCTCGATGTACAGGCAACAGCAGGCCTTGATCTTTACTCTGCTGTAGCAGCACAGTGACAGCATGTCTCAGATATAAGTAACACACACTAATGATGCCACCGCTCATGTACACATACATATTGAATTATGGATTTCCTTCCCATATTGCTTTTGAACGTATTGTCAAATTCCCATTTAGAGAACTGCTATCTGGAGGATGCATTTTATATAAGTTGCAATGTGCCATTTGTGTTACAATTCTGTATTCCAGCATTGTTATTGTTAAACTAATCAAACATTATAAAAACAATTTTAAAATATTTCCCTGGCACCTAACTAAAATTAGGTCAAATGTATTAATAAAAACTAGTGTTTAAATAATACTAATGTTTTTTTTGTTATTATAATATATTTGAGTAGCATGTAATGTAAAAGGAATGTTGCACCTCAATGAGAACATTTTCAAATTAATTTAGAATAAAATTTTTTTTTTTTCAATATTAGTAGCTATATATACTGGTACTTTGGCCTTGAGGTGGGAAAAGTTCAGTTGTGTAAGAAAAAAATACCACTATAACTTGTATAGATTGTGTCTTTCTATACACTCTTTCATGTTCCAATAATTGCAGAAAGCCATTAATGAATAATTACATTTTAAATGTTATAACTTTAAATTTTTGATAGCTCTTCTGATTATGCAGCTAAATCTTTTGATGGTGATAGGCTACTGACATATTTTCTTATTCTTAAAACATAGCCTACATTTGCAATGCAACAAATACAGGGACATTTGCCGTGTTTCTGAATGGATCTAGCCCCATCTAGTGGTGAAATAAATCGTGGACAACACGACGGGAGCGATGGGCATCTAGTGGCTTCGCTAGACCATTTTGTACTGGGGCACATAGGTTGAAAGAGTAGGCTATCTTCTAATTATAGGTTGGCGACGTGTCTTTGATTCAACGATAGATATGCTATAATAGGCAGTGTTGGGAGTAACGCATTACAAAAGTAATACATTACAGTAACATATTACTTTTTGCTGTAACGCAGTAGGTGTAAGGCATTACTAATCAATTTTCAGTAATATTTTACTCGTTACATGTTCAGTGAGGCTTGTATTACAGTTGTATTACAGTGTATTGTCTGCTTTTACTTCTTAAAGGCAACAGACTATGTGAAAGTTTTAAAGCAGTCTTTTAGTGCCAGTTCAGAGCGGTCACGTCTGTAACATTGTTTTTTCCTCATAAATGCTAAAAAAACTAAAATAAAATGAATATTTTAAGTTCTATGGAGACTGGAGAGCCAACCCTTCCTCATCCGATTTGCGCAGTGTAATTAACAGAATTACAAAAAATATATTTTGCCCCCAATTTTTTTGTCACGAATGTGTGTCTTTTCCCTAATATTAAAAATAAAACATAGACTGATATTTGTCTAATGTCTGGAGTCCTTTAAGGAAGTAGCCTATATACGTTTCAATACATGTATTTTCTGAGAATTTTTATTTCATGTTTTGACTGCAAATGTCATGTCCATAATGCTGGACTTCCCCAATTTTAAATAATTTATTGTGGTAATTTTGTGGTGTAGGTCTACGTATTTTATAATGTTAACTTCAAATAATACTAATAGCCTAATTTAAAGATAAGCCAGCATTGGATCTGGACGGTAAGGAGAATAACGCTGGGAGTTGGAATTGTGTCGCGATTCTGTACGTTCGTGGATCTAAATCGTGTGGCGAATCGCGATTTCGGTTTCATTTTGCAGATCGTTACAGCCCCAAAGTTAAGTTCTAGTTATTTTGGTGAAAGTAGGCTAACTCAAAAGTAATACTTGAGTAATGTAACGCATTACAATTCTGAGAAAGTAATATTGTAAGGTAATGAATTACTTTTAAATAACAGTAACAAGTAATACCTAATGTATTACAGTTTGGAAGTAACTTGCACAACACTGATAATAGGTGTGTATGTTGATGTATGCCTACATAAAAACACATGGTCCAGGGTCACAAAAGTTAAAACTGGGTCAGTTCTCTGAGAGGGTTTCAATTAGAACGTCATCGTGCGAGAGTAGCGAGTAATATCTCGCTGTAATGGAAACATCCATACCAGTAGTACGTCACTAGTCCACTTTCAACACTAGGTGGCGCAAAGATACAGGCATCATGGCATGCCTGTCTATTAGTTGAAGAAAGCAACTACCTACAACAAAAACCTACCTGAGAATATTTCAGGCCTCCATCTGAATAGATCATTCTTAGCATAGGACTGTTGATATGATATAATTGTGATTATTGATATCATTTGCATAATCTACATTATTATTTTATGTGGGAGTAATTTTAGATGACAAAAAATATTGTGTACTTTACCGTATATTTTATTCTATCTATCTATACAAAAAAAAATTGTCTGGTCAAACTGTGTACAGCTGCCACGGACCCATCGGTCATGACAGTGTCATGGTTCGTTGGTAGCCTATATGATATTCAGTTGTCTGTGATGATGAATATTCCTCATCGAAATCCTTTGCTGAAGGTTTTGTTCTTGTTAAAATGGTTGTGAAAACTAGGCCTACTTGTTGAATTAGAGAAAAGAAAAGAAAAGGTTTTACAAGATGCCCTCTCGGAACAGAAACTGGCAAGTGCAGAAATCAAAAAAAAATTAAATCAGTTAAAATAAAGAATAATTAGAGTACTATTTATATTCTGAAACGGTGACATTTTGATGCTCAGTGTTGCTCCAAAACATAAAAAATGAAAAAAAAAAAAAATGAAAAATTGGAACTGATTAGCTAGGCATAAAAAAAAAAAAATTAGCTATATAGGCATAAAATATTGGCTGTAAAGCAGATTTTATATTTTAGCCTTCATAATTATGTTTAAGCAGCGAGTAAAATTTTGTTTAATTGTACAGTAACTTCACATAACATATTTTAAAATGATGAATTAATATTTTATTAATGAAACAAACTTATTGTCACGGATACACCTTTTATAAAACGATTTAATGAGGCATACAGTGACACTCCAGACCGGGAAGTTTTACATAAATAGGCTATAGGCCAGTAAACTTCAACAATTGATAACAACAAAAACAACAACACTAATAATAAGATGCTTCGGAAAATATCGGATTATTTATGTAATGATCGTATATTTTTCTAGTGGCTGTAAATAGCTAACTTATTCAGGTAAAATAATTTTAACAATTGTACAAATGCGTTATAATGTTGTTTTTTTGTTGTTGTTTTTTTTTTCAAATCAGCTGAGATTTCAAAAAGAAAGACAACAAGAACAGGCTACTCTGTTTTATGAACTTTCTGTTCATAATATAGGCTACGCAATAGCTAAAACAAAGGTCAGTTTTTTAATTTGCAAAAGGGGCTTTTAGAGGGCACGCTATTGTTTTGAGACTCTCTCTCTCTCTCTTTCTCTCTCTCTCTCTCTCTCTCTCTCTCTCTCTCTCTCTCTCTCTCTTTCTCTCTCTATGAATGATTTAAATCATCTCCATGCAATCCCATTCCCAATCTATATGCCACGCCTACTTCGAGGAGATTGTCATCTATTGGCTGAAGGAGTCAAGAATACAACATAAGACACCGTATTTGCCGCACTTGGGTGTATATATGACCACATTTAGCTCACAAAAAGCAGACACTTGTTGTTTTTAACTTGACCAGTCAGAGATAGTATCACAGTGCGTTACTGTGAGAGCGTGAGCTCCAGAGAGACACATTTGCCTTATAGGCACTGGAGATATGAACACCATCGACGCGCAGATCCATAACAATAGTAACGCTGCTGTCAACCCTCTCCAGCAACTGCCAAAAAGCGCGCACGAGACCCCGGATATGGCTGTGTACTGTGACAACTTCAGTGTTTACCACCAACAGAGTCTACCTGCGACGCAGCGACCAACTGGCTACGGCCTCGGGGACTACGCGACCCCAAACCCATACCTGTGGCTCAATGGACCTAGTGTCAACTCCTCTTCGTCTTACATACATGGAAACAACAGCCCCTCATTCATTCCCCCGGCTTACGGCTCTCAGAGGCAATATCTCACTAACTCCTCTGGGTTCGCCGGTCCGGACCTAGGCTGGCTCTCCATTGCGAGCCAAGAGGAACTTTTAAAGCTCGTGCGCCCGCCGTACTCGTACTCGGCTCTGATAGCCATGGCAATACAGAACGCGCACGAGAAGAAGTTAACTTTGAGCCAGATATATCAATATGTGGCGGAAAATTTCCCATTTTATAAGAAGAGTAAAGCAGGATGGCAGAACTCCATCAGGCACAATCTTTCCCTGAACGACTGCTTCAAAAAAGTGCCGCGTGACGAAGACGACCCAGGTGAGTGATGCTCCTGCACCTAGTAGGCTACGAAACAAGTGAGCTACTGTGATACAGCGACAATGACATGATAGTCATTTTTGTCCAGACCTTAGTTATTAAAAAAATGCAACTAAAGTTTAAAATGACTTGAGAACACTTAGCTCATAAGCACATTCACGTATGGTACCTTCGATTTATTTCTGAAGTAAAAGTCATACATGTCCAGAGAATGAAAATGTATAAAATAAATAGGCCCCAAGTAAATAAATAGCCTGCATAAATAAATTAAAAGGGTTCTTGGAAAGTGGACTATAAATAGATTATTTAAGAAAAAGATAAAGCATTATCTTTCATTATTTATTAAATTATAGCCATCGAAAGGAAAAAATGTTTATGTTGAACATGTTTATCAAGTGGAATAACCCATAAGAAAACGTCTTGATATTAATTAAATATACCCCATATTTTAAGACGTTGAAAAAATAAAGAAACAAAAGACCTTGTTCGAAAACAGAAGTTGGACAATGTTAATTTAGACATGTAGCTACAGTGTGCAAGGGGCGTATTTTATTGTTTTGATTATTATGCTTGACATTTTTATAAAATTGAATCATGCAATCAAAATTTATAATAAATAAAAATGGTATAGGCATTGTTAACAAATGAAACCGGTATTAATACACAGATCAAATATCTAAGAACTTGGCACATGAGTCTCCCTTAACGACAATCCTTTTAGTCATAGGCCCAGTGATTAATTTTAAAAACTCGTTTAATGTTTAAATTAATGGAATTTTACAGTAAATGAAAAGTTGCTATATTTTGGCCCTAATATACTATCCATCTTGCTTGAAGGGAAAGGAAACTACTGGACTCTTGACCCCAACTGTGAAAAGATGTTTGACAACGGGAACTTTCGTCGAAAAAGGAAGCGCAGATCTGATTCCAGCACAGGTGCTGCCAGCAACACAAAACCGGAGGATGACCGACAGCTCGCAGGGATCAAACCCACCGTCAGCCCTCACCTCACCGGACCCGCATCTCCTGACACTGATGCGGCCAGTGACAGTCATAAAGCCGCGTCTCCTGCAGGCCTCGCGAGCGCTCCTTGCTTCAACAATTTCTTCAACAGCATGTCTTCCTTAAGCTCGTCTTCGGCTCCGACAAGCAGACAGGGCTCTCTGGGGCTGGTAAACGAACTGTCCAGCCGAAATATCAGCGCTTTGAGCCATTACCATGGCAGCTCAGCACCTGAGGCGAGTGGAGCGGGTGAACTCCAGGACAGTGTGCACGTGAACCGTGGAATGTACTATAACTCTTTTACTACTGGCGGCCAGAGCGCGCAGTTCAACGGACACTTCTACAACAGCTTCAGTGTGAACAGTCTTATTTACCCTCGAGACGGAACGGAGTTATAAATCTATCAGGCTCGTGAATATAATCCGTATGTTTTAATAAGAAAAAAAAAGATTTATTTTTTCAACATTGTGTGATGCTGAAATGCAACATGCCTTATAAGCAGATAACATTCTTTTAAATGAGACATTGTGGCCTACACATCCATCGAATGAGTAAAATCCAATGTATTAGTGTCGAAACACACTTCAATATTGGATTCCTTTGTCTTAACAGAGATTTCCATATTATGTGCCAGTTTTTTGGATCATGCACTAATTTAAATTGATTTATCTTTTTAGTTTGAATTTCTAATAGTCTTTATATTAGTATAGTTTGATGGAGGGATTTCCTTGGTCTCCATGATTGCCAAGATTCAGTATTGTCCAAGTTTAGTCTTATTTTTTTAATTTTTTTTGGCTTATTTTTGTAAATGCAGTTGTTTTGTTTTATACACTTGTTTTAAACTATTTATATTAAGTTATGTAACTTGCAGTTTGTCCTTTAAGGAAAGAAAATGATGTTGTCTGGGAAGCTATGGGTAAAATTAAATTTTTACCTGTATAAGTGATAAGTGAATTATTGAATGTCATCATGCCACTAACTCACTTGATTTAATGATGTTTCATAGCTGATGATCTTAGAAAAAAGTCACTACATTTATTTTCCAAAATTTATGCAAAATATTAAGTTTTAAAGAAAATAAAGAATTACAATTTCAAATCTCAAAATTCTGTTAATTTATTTATATATATTTTCCACTCGGACACTTGAACTTTTAGTATGAATTTACAAACCTATGGTCAATAAAGGCAGCATTAATTTAATAAATGCATTAAAATGACCAAGACATATGCAACAAGTAGGCAAACATGAAACATTTGGAATCATTTGAATTTTATATTGGTGAAACTCGAATAATATAGAATATTGTGCAAAAGTTCATTTATTTCAGTAATTCAACTTTAGTAAATTAAGTCATTTTGAATTTGGGGTTTTCATAAGCTGTAAGACAAAATCAGCAAAATTATTACAAATAAAGGCTTAAATATCTTGCTTTGCGAGTCTATATAATATAATAGTTTCACCTTTTAAGTTGAATTACTGAAATAAATTAACTTTTGCACGATATTCGAATTATTCGTGTTTTACTATGTGTAGCCTAGATATAAGGATCCCAAATGTGAGTCCCAAATATCAAAACTCTGCAAAATGGTTAACTTCTTAAGAATTTTTTTAAATAGTGGGACCATGACTTTTTCTTTTAGATAAAAAAAAAAAAAAAGTTTTCTTACACGAGAACCAAATAATACAAGAATTTTCGAAACAAAATAACCCTGTGTTGTTGCACAATGCACAAATCTCTGAGACTGTCTGGTTATGTAATATTAGCATCATCATAGTGACTGCCCTGCAGACCTCAGAATTATTTCTACATGTTTCTGGGACAATACAGTATGAGAGCATTAGTCATCTCTGAAAAAACAGAAAGATGCACACATAGCAAAGCTGCGTCTCGGTCAATTTTCAAGTTCACAGAAACAATACCACTATTGTTCTGTGTGTACCAGAACAGCTCTTAGGCTAGTGTATGTTTGTGTGCTAAAAAAAAAAACAACTAATTTGATTACATCTCTCTAAGTATAATGGTATTTTTGTCATTGATATATTTATGATTTTTTTTTAATTATCTTTAATCTACAAAGACAACATGTATAGAAGATTTGATGTCATTAAAGCGCACTGAAGTGAGATGAATTAAAAGGGGTTGCCCGCCTCCTTTTGTCCTCTCTTCATTAGAACTGTCTGAGTAAAAGCGGGACAGACCCAAGTGCTTGTTTAGAGATTAAGGGGAGGGAAAAAAACTCCCATTGAGAAATTCCCTCAGTAAGCAGGGCAGTGCCACCCAGGAGGAGATGGAGAGGTGTAGATTTGGGTGGAGGCCAGTCAGCTTCAGGTTCAGAGAAACCGAATGAGAGCACACATTAAAAATTATATATATATATATATATATATATATATATATATATATATATATATATATATTGAATATATATAGATATTGAATATATATATATATATACATATACATATACAAGTGTGCAAACCCAGTGGTCCTCCTTGCCACATCAGATGAATCCTGCACAGCAATAATTAGAGCTAGTGGAGGCAGGAGCTTACTTAGCATCTCTGAGTCGCCAAATTTACTCAGACACCACGCAAGGCTGCTTTTTTCTCTAAGCACTTTACCCCACTGCCAAATATGACGTTGTCAATTAGTCGGGGCCTGACATTGTGCGCTTACTTTGCACCTGGGACATTCATCAGGCAATCAGCAGCTCCCACCAACACCCAACCCTGTGTGCTCATCTCTATCTGCCTGCCTCAAAAGATCTCTGTTTCTAAGTACAGATGAACTGAACTGTCCTCAAAGACAAGACAACAGCTATAAAGTACTTGTTTCTGAACAAGCCTAAAGCCTAGTTTTTTTTGGTGGGGGTATGGGATGCATATAGAAAATGTGAAGCTGACATATTTACTCGCAAGCACAAATGTGGCTGTGAATGACTATCCTCAACTGTCAAGCATCAAACAAAGTTGGGGTACAAAAGTTGGGCCCTGTTTTCATGTCTTTGTTTTCATGAGTCTTACAGAGTCCTGCATATGACATATGGTGAGCAAAAAACAAGATAATGTGGTCACAAATTTGGAATTTGTTCCTAGAGCTTAATTTGTTCCCTCCTTAAATCAGGGACACAGTTTAGCTAAATTAAAATGAGGCAATGTAGCCACATTATAACTAAATTAATCAGGGGATATTTAAAACAAATTCTTAATTTGTGACCCTGTCTATTTAAAGAAAAAAAATGTCTGCGTGTCATGTGTAGGGCTTCCTTGTGATCATTTCTGTTCAAGTCCAAATCAAATGAAATTAATTTAAAAAATGAACGTCTAGTCATAGTTTTGGAAATAAGGAAATCGTGATTATGGTGTGATCAGTCAAAATGGAAGCCTGTTATGATGAGTAATTTGTCAAAGAGTCAATAAAACACACAGACACTTGTTGGGTTTTCATGTTTTATGGGGAATTTGCATAGCCATAGTTTAGTTTAGTTTAGTTCATTTGTATAGCGCATTTAAAAACAACATGAGTTGGCCAAAGTGCTTTCCATTAAAACAAAATTCCAACACCATAAATGGATCTTTGCCAAAATACAAAATATATATATATATATATATATTAAACACGACTCAAAACCAAAATACAATTACTGTAAAATAATGCCATAATGATTTTTATACTGTACAATCTGTATATTCAGCTCCATAACTGCTCTCCCATGTACTCTATTCCATATTTTATCATATATCCCATAATATTTTATCCCCATAATGTAGAGTATACCTGAGCCACACACACACACACACACACACACACACACACACACATATATATATATATATATATATATATATATATGAAGAGTTCAGATGCAAAAGCCTCTAAATGCCATTTGAAGTTTTCTTCTTTAATGATGATTTTTATCAAACTTGTATATTTAAGTTCAGTAATCTCACTTAAATAACAATTAATAGGTAATTATCATTGCCATTTAAGTGAAATCACTGAACTTATACAAGCTTGATAAAAATGATCATTCTAGAAGAAAATTTCAAATGGCACTTAGAGGCTTTTGCATCTGAACTCTTCATATATATATATAGAGAGAGAGAGAGGGAGAGGGAGAGAGGGGGGGGGGGCGTTTTCTTTCCATATGCTGCCATCAAGCAATGGCCTTAATAAATTCCTATATTCCATTTTTCCTTCCAACACTCCATAAACATGACAATGAAATGAAGAATATTTGTGGCATTACATAAGTCGAAAGCTACAATTCCCACCGGCACACAGGCCTAAATGCTAAAATGAGAGAAAACTAATGTACATCTTAGAAAGAAAAAAGAATTCCGCTCATATAACAGTTGAATCAGTTGTTTTAGGTCAAACTGCACACTCTGTGAAACTTGTGTGATGATGAATGAGACATGTTCTCTTGCACTTGTGATAAAGATACATTTTTAAGAGTGTAGGATGTCTGATTCTGTGTGTGCTGAGCTGCGGTGTTTCTCTAGTCTACTGTAAACGAGCTGATACATGTTTGGGAGGTGAGAAATATGAGGGCTTTAGAGTGAGTGATTAAGGACTGTAATTAAAGTATTACATCGCTTTCCTAGTGCTAAGCTGAGAGAAACAGCCCACCTCAGCTCTCCTCTAACACACTGTCTGGATCTGAGACAAACCTTCACACACAATCAGTTTTTCTCATGCTCCCCCCTGAGATCCATTCAGGTGCAGAACCATATTTCAGGTTACCGAGGTCACTGTTTTTATGACACCGAATATCTCAAATGAAGACATTAAACACATAAGTGGCTAACTTTAATTGTGATTGATACGTCACTGGAACAATGGCTATACAGCTTATGTCATTTTAGAGATGAACTCTCACCAGTGTCCATATCCTTTAGTAAACAGCATCACAAAGAAGGTTTGCTCACAAATGATCTGTTCTTATCATTTTTCAGACTGTGTATTTTGAAGTTTAAGTCTAAAAGGCCCCCCTACTGATAGAGAAGAAAAGGGAAAATAGCTCTCAGCAGGAAGCATTTAAGTGTATGTGTGCGAAGGAGTGTGTATGTCTGTCCCGTCGGTGTGTGTATCTACGGGGCCCCAGTTAAGTGGTTGCGTTACCTCTCATGTGGAGCAGGCGAGTCGGGGGCGAGTCAGGGCGGGTCAGCGGTGGCTAAGGTGTCCATCATTATTTTTACGCCTGTCGGATCCCATGAGGTCGCCCAGCAAAACGGTCAGTGCTTGGGCTGCGGGCTGTGGGGTGGGGGTGGGGGGGTCAGGGGGTGGAGTCAGACACACTCAGTAGCTCTTGCACACAGAGGATTATGATCAACAAAGCAGATCCCACACCTGCATCAAGGGGAGGAAGGGGGCACTTGTTGCAGTGAGGAGGAGGGGGGGGGGGGGTCTACATCCCATCTATGGAAAAATGGACATTACATAAATCCTTCTTTTACACATAAACAGTTGAACAATTGGAACTAGAAGTCCCAATATGTGGACAAAAAAAAATATCCCACACACCACCACCACCAGCCTGAACCATTGATACAGGGTAGTAATGGATCCATGCTTGCATGTCGTCTATGCGAATTTTGACCCTATCATCATCAGCAGATCGGATTTAAATCACCTTTCTTCCCCATTCTGAAGCTCATTTTGATATTCAGTAGATATGTAGGCTACTTGACCATAGACCATTTCACAAGATGTCCTGTAAACAACACTGGTCCAGAAGCACTTCCTGTTTCAGTTTTTTAACACTATATAAAAGCTGGGATAAAATACAACCAACAGAACATTTAAAAACTGAATCAAAAAGTTAAACAACCATCTTTAAGATGTTTTCTTTACATGTGAAATAAAGAAAACAGTTACAAACTGAAACAGGAAGTGTTTCTGGACCAGTGTTGTTCACATCTTGTGAAATGGTCTATACATGGCTGAAGCATTGAGTTGCAGCCATGTGATTGGCTGATTAGGTATTTGCTTTAATAAGGAGTTGAACTGGTGTACGGTCAGTGTATAAAGTCACATTGTAAGTTGTAAAGCTGCAGTTGTTAGATTTTGTGAGCTACTGTAAATGTCGAAATTGGGAAGTGAGATTAAAAAAAAGTCACATTATGAGATAAAAAGTGTCATTGTGAAATATAATCACAATTGGAACATTAAAGCTACATCATTATTTACTGACAGCAAAATGACATGATATCACCTCAGTAAACTGTAAAGTAATTCATTATTATATTATATAATATCACACATCTTTAAAATCATATGCAATGTGTAACTACAACCCTGTGTAGACGGATGCATATAGCGATCATTTCAGAAGTGAAGAGTGTGTAATAGTATTTTTTTGCCATGCACATAGAATATGTTGTCTCTTTTAATTTAAATCTAAAATTTATTAAAGCCCCATTATGACATTTTTGAAATTTTGCTCTCAGGGTCCCCCTAGAGTTGGGAAACAGTATTGTCTTCTACTCCTGTCGTAAAATCTGTCATGGTTATACTAGGGAACACACGCGTGCATTTGTTGACAAGCGATACCCCCGAATTCTCACATCTTGGGCAGACTCCAGTGTTGCGCGTGAAATGTCTTCATCCCAGGTACATTGGCATATATTTCAGCATGTCATATGAATATAGTTTTTCAAACGTCAAAAGATCGCATAGTAGTCTCAAGCTGGCGTGAGCTGCCCGCCCTGGCTCTACGGGGATGCTTGAGTGTGTTAAGCGCCCTTAAAAGAAAGCAATGCAGTCTACATTGGATGCGCCGAGGGTCGAAACACAAAACATTGCTAACAGTAAACTGATCACGCGAACGCTCTGTTTCTGGCGCACATCACATTTGCTAGGCGAGGGAAGATTGATGCACCGGACCGGAGTCGGGGGACTTAGTTACGTTTTTGTGGAGTAATATTACAAATTGATGTTTGTATAAAAAATCATTTGTTCGCTCATTTTGGCGTACCCCAAAAATGTTATCTTTAGGAGCAAGGACCTCTTCGATCGATCGGGCACCCCTCCTCGTCCTTTGGGTCACGCCAGCGAGCTAAAGCTGGACCAATATTGATCCTCGTCCATCCTTTTATTTAGCCACTCTCCCTTTTTCTCTTTCTACAGTCCTCCGACAAAACCTTTGGCTTCTTGGTTTTACTTGCTCCTTCAGCCATGACAACAGAGGGGGAAAAAAAACGTTTGTTGAGCTCTCGCGTCAGAATTTGAGGAAGTGATGTATGCCCTAAAGCAGTCGAATTTTGTAGTTCTTTTTGTGGTCGGGTTCCTACCCTCTCTCCGAAGTTACAGAGTGCCAGTAAAAGCGATACAGACACTGTCAGGCCGTCAGACCTGTCATTCAACCTATTGTAAGTCGATGTACCATCTCAAGGGTTTTGGAAAAATATTATAAAGGTTGAAATAGTTATAGAGTGCTGCTTTAACATGACAACTTTGTGAAAGATATTAATGTATGCCCATGGATAGGAAAGCTGTACTGTAAAAATGTTTCAAATATACGTTTGTTCAAGTCAAATATTGTTGAGGTCTTCAATCTGACTAATATCAGAAAAAGTCATTTTTAACAGTCAGGACAGGTAGAAATATCCCTGTATAGTGATAACTACACAGTATTCTATTTTTGCAGTGAGTGTGAAAGTGAAATGTGAGGGGCTACAGAGGAATGTGTGTCATTGCACAGCGTCCCCGTCCCTCTGTTCTTTGCTTTTATTTTTTAATTGGACCCAGATTGCAATTTGCAGCTCTCTGGGGGCCACTCTCCCCACAGGGGTGTAATAAGCTATTAGACGCTCACCCCCTAGCTCCTAACACTAATCGACATGGACAGCCCTTTGTACAGTACTGGGACAGGGGCTGCTATTGTACAGCTGACCTTTTGCCCTGGGACAGCAAGGGCAGTTTGGGGTCCAAGGAAGGAACAGCTTCTCTTCATCCATCCCGTTAAAAACAAAACAAACTCTAACACTTCATACATTTCTTCTCCCTCTCTGGCAGAGATAAGCTGATCCTCTTGCACTATATCCCAATAAATGACTAACTCGTTAAATAAACACAGCTATTTATGGAACATAAATCATCTGTTTGAATCACATTGCGTGCATGGATGTTAGTTTGTGTACTACAAAGCCTTCATGAAAAGTAGAGCATAACTGACTGCACTGCTGTAACAGGTTTAAAAAATCTATACATATTTTTCTTATTGCTAACAAGCAGACAAGCATGTAAAGCATGAAAGACAAAAGCGTCCATTGATTCTGGGAAATGTGATGAAAATTGACTCTCAAAAAAGAGTTTTTGAACATGTGACTTCAGAAGGATTTTATTAACAGATTTTATTGAAACTAACTGACCCAGACTTTGTCTTAAAATATGAAAACACATTTTTAAAATGATCTTTAATTGACTGTAATGGGATTACTTTACTAATTGCTCAGTCTGAAAAGTATATTTTTAGATATACAAATTCTGTTCAAAGCATAAAAGCATAAGTCACTCGCTGTTGTTTCATAATTATCTATCATTATAATTCCACATGGAACTACTGTTAGATTTACATTCTAAACAGGTCAAAATTGATTTCTTGTACTGTTCAATGTGTTTGTGAAGACACAGATTCTTTGCACGAGAGCTTGAATAGCTATTGCAGTTGAATGACAGATAAATGTGTGTGTGTTTGTGTGTGTGTGTGTGTGTGTGTGTGTGTGTGTCAGACACATGTTGTGCAAAGCTGAAGCAGGTGTATAAAGTGGGAGGTCTGTCTGCGGTCAGAGTCCTGGGACACTTGCCAGTGCATGTCTGCCTCTTTGCTCTCACCTTAAATGCTTTAGACATCTTTGCCTTTATCTTTCTTTCTTTCATTCATTTCATCTTCCAAAGTTTCCATTTTTCCAATGTTGTCCTGTAGAGTCAATTAACAAATCACTCACTTCCTGGGGAGTTTCAAGCTGAATGTTGTTGGCCCACTGACATAAGGTCAGGGCCGTTATCTGCTGCTCCATTAGATGCTCTTTACTAGATCTGTAGTGTCACCCCTTCGCCATCCCCCAGGCTGAACATCTGGTCAAGCCGGGTTCTTTGAGCCATGGAGAAGAGCTCATTAAGAAGAGCAGCGTCCAACCTGAGCAACAGGCCCACTAATCCAGCCCACTGCCAACCCACTGCCCTCACAGACAGGTTCATCTGGAGGACGAGTGCAGTCTGCATGAAGGGAGAGGCCAAGTGGGGGGTTGGGGACTATAGTGAGCGCATGTGATTCCTTAGGCCTTATGAGTCAATGAACACCTGAAAATGTTTAGCGCATTACGTTAAAAATCTCTCATTATGACACTAAGGAAGCTAGCTTGCTCCTCAGGGGTGAACGTTGAAGTACAACATGATCCTGGAACAACATTCCAATCGACCGATCAGATTTGAGGGATAATTTGCATGTTGATGTCGTTTATGTCAAGTTTAGGCTTACAACCAGGGTTGGGTGATTGTACTTCAGTGTTTTTCAGCTATCATTTCCCCTCTGACTTTAGGGATCTGTTATGGGAAGGGTTAGGTTTATTGGTTAGGGTTAGGACTAAAGTTTCAGACAGGAATCCCAGCAAACAAATTTACTGTAGGTTCTGGGAACGTTAATTTTTGGTTCCCAGAACGTTCCTAGAACTTTCCCAGAACTTTCCCTTAAGGTTAATGGAACGTTCCTGGAACATTCTCCTAACGTTATAAAATGGAACCTAAAAAAAACCTACATGGAACGTTCCTATAACGCTCTTGTTTGGTTCCCAAAAAAATAACCTCATGGGACCATTCGGGAAGGTTCCAGGATCAAAAAAATATGTCTTGGCAAAATCACAGTGACCCTGCTCAGTTATTCTCTAAAATTCAGTTCACAAAGAATGCAGTTTTGCCATTAAAACATGAGATGGTTCGTGGAAAGAAAAAAAACTCAAGGTCTAGAGAAGCTTTTTTTTTTTTCTTTTAAAGGAGTAGTTCACTTTAAAAAAAAACTTTTGCTGATAATTTACTCACCCCCATGTTATCCAAGATGTCCATGTCTTTCTTTCTTCAGTCCAAAAGAAATTAAGGTTTTTGATAAAAAAACATTCTTGGATTTTCTCCATATAATGGACTTCAATGGAAACCAAACGGTTTAAGATCCAAATGAGAGTTCAGTGCAGCTTCAAAGGTCTTTAAACGACACCAGATGATGAATAAGGGTCTTATCTAGCGAAACCATCAGTCATGTCAAAAATAAATAAAAAAGTTTAAGTTTTATAAGCTCAAATGCTCGCCTTCGTGACTCTCCTGTTCGAACTCATTCATCAAAATGAACAAATCTTTTTTCGAGTCATGACTCGAAGGGTCCTATATAAGACCCTTATTCATTATCTGGTGTCGTTTAAAGCCATGTGAAGCTGCACTGAACTCTCATTTGGACCTTGAACCATTTGGTTCCCATTGAAGTCCATGGAGAAAATCCTGGAATGTTTTCATCAAAAACCTTAATTTCTTTTCGACTGAAGAAAGAAAGACATGGACATCTTGGATGACATCGGAGTGAGTAAATTATTAGTTTTTTTAAAAGTGAACTACTCCTTTAACTTGAGCTACATGTTTTTAGAATGCCATGTCCTGTACGAGAAGCTGCAAAAGAGGAGAGCGCATCGGTGAAACCCGTCCATCTAGCGCGTTTTACGTTGGGGAGCAATGGAAAAGTTGCACAGTGAACATTGCGCACACAACACAGAGGTCAGCTGTAGTCTGATTAACATGTATAAGGTGGACAAAGCCAAGCTAGAATAGCATAATTCAGATCCAACTTCATAAATCGTCAAGAAACATTTGAAAATTTGAAAATAACAAAATGTTTAAATCTGACTGTAATATAATTTTTGAAGTGCATTTAAACATAGTTCTGTACTATAACCAAGCAGGTATTTTGTGACTGCTTATTTCGTACATTTACTTTTATTTATTTACCAGACGCTTTTATCCAAAGCGACTTACAAATAAGGAAATGCAACAATGAGGCAATAACTCGAGAAGTGCTATAGCAAAGTTTCAAACAGACAGATGAAGACTGCATCCTGACTACATAAAACCCCACCGAAGCATGTAAAGGTTCAGATTCAAGCATATTTTGAACTCCTCAAACATATTTCCCTCCATCTCACCACCATATCCCACTTTATTATCCTTGTTTTCCAAAATGGTGTTGTGTTTTTTAGGCTTTGCTCAGTGACTGCTAAATAATTCCTGAGGGTCAGCTCCCACCAGGTAACCCTGTATGCTTTGGATAGGCCGGCATTCTGGACACTGATTGGTTTAGACACAGGCAGGCAGGAGGGACGAACATCTGGAGAGGGAAATGCTCCCTCGAGTGTGGTAGCTCCTTCTTTCCTCATGACCAGACATGACCCACCAGCTCAATCTACAGTAGATGTACCCAGTCTTCCATATACTCCCGCTCGCTCTTTCCCCAGACTAAAATGGACAAACACCTGAAGCGTTTAGGGCCTAGAGACCTCTTTGCTGGAACATGGGGAAAAATAACTGTGGAGCTGTGGATGGATCTGAACATATTACAGTTTATATTTTATTAAATAAAAGTGGCAGAGATTACAACTAACTGCACAGTTGGTGGTGGTTTGGTCTGTAAAGAAGGGGGTACTGCATGTGTACTGGCAGTGTACTGTGTTATTATTGTTTAAGCTGACCCGAGAGAGCGATGTGCGACACTGTGAGAAAATGAGAGAGGTGGGCACTGGTGACTTGTTTACACTTTACACAGGTCCGTGGTATTAATGCATCAAACTCACAGCTTTGTGTTATGGGTAAACACTCTCAGCCGCCATGACACCAGCTCGCACACACTGGGATATGTTGACAGTTATCGTTTCAGGGATTGGACTCAGTGTCGTGGAAGAGGCAAACTTCCTGCTAGAGAGCTTCTTCTGAAATTACACCATGCAGTTGCAACACGTCGACAATTGCAAAGGAAGTGCATCACATTTTGCTTCCACAGAAGCGACTAAGGCTCAGTCTACTTCCTAAATCTGTGAGAGTTGGAGCGATGCTGGGCAGGCGGGGGAGGGAGTTCAGGTGCACGGCTAGGTCATTGGCGTCGCTCTGTTAGCTTTAGAGGCTCGGCAAGAGGGAAGGGTCAAACCCCCTGCACAGACGGACTGATATTCCTGTCAAAAACTTGAAGCAAAGCCCAAACACATACTTAGTGGAAACTAAGAGCCAGTCTTTCTTTTTACATTTGATAATGTCAACAAGTAAACATTGCTCATTGGTATCACTGATGCATTTGATCTTTAGCCTTTTACATTAAAATACAGTAGCTTATGTCTTATATAGATTGCTAGACCGTATTGTAGGTTAAAAAGTGAAGACACTAGTCTTGTCACAATACCAATACCAGTAAAATTTCACTTTAGTCGCGTTTTCACCGCGCAGGAAATTTCCCCAGGAACTAGGGACTTTGAAGTTGTAGTCGGTGTGTTTCGACCGCAGGTCCCGGGTAACAATTCCCCCCTCAGAAAGTCCCTGCTTGTGAGTTAATACTTTTTAAAAGTTCAGGAACTTTCAGGGGTGGGACTTGGACACTGAGCTTGCTGATTGGTTGAGTTCACAAAGCATTTTTTTGATTGGTTGAATTAACAATGAAGTTTAGAAAATACGACCGATGGACCGGCGACGAGGTTCAGGCTTTATTAAGCGCGTATGCAAAGAACTGGAAAGTCAGCCGGAGTCCTACATCCCCGGACTAATTTGCCTTTTCACAGTACTTGCCATTATAATAAAAAAAAAAGCTGTCTGCACTGCACAATTACACGTGCATGTTAGAAATCAGTCATGGTAAGAGAACATTGTGCTTGGTAGCACAATGCACAAAGCTGAAAGCTCATCTTAGGTGTTAACAGGGCCTTGATGCAAGGAGTAAACATGGCCTAAATCTGACATATGCTAAGGAATGTTATAGGAAGTGGAGATGATCACTACACTGTAATGTAAATTCCTATAGGTAATGGGTTATGGTGAATGGTGTGAATGAGTTGATGATTAGAGAGCAGTGTTTCTAAAGAGTTGCTTTAAATGATTCATAACAAAAAATGCATCATTTGTCTATCAACACTTGACGGTGAACAGCCTATCATTGAACAAATGGGGCTGACAACACGTATACAGTACACGCACTGACAGGAGATAACACACAAATGACATTGGCAAGACAATTTTTATGCAATACAGTAAACGTACACACACATCACAGTGGCATTCTGATATTGACGGTGGGGGTGTTTGCTCTGTTATTCTGTTGGATTGGCAAAAGTATCAAAGGGCTGAAATCATATTCACTCTTTGCACTTTGATGAGTCTCTGACTTGCTGCGGCGTGTAGAAGACATTGTAAGAAAGAAAACCTTCAATCTTGAAAGAAAAGAAGGGAAACCGTTTTAAGTTAAAGCAAACAAAGTGAATACACATTAGACAGACTAGAACAATAAGAAGTCTGCTATTACTGCGATAAAATCTATTGGTTGAAATATATAAAGACCTATTGAAAATAATTCAATATTAGCTATAAAATCCCATTTCTAAAGTCTTAAAAATCTTTCTTCAGCAACCCTTCAAAAGACACACACATCTCCAGTCTGAGACTTCAAAGGCAGGTGGAGTGAAACCATGAAATTACAGGTAAGGTGTCACTTACCCCTTTGAAATCCAGCACTGCTCAAATCCAGGCAAGACCTGGCCAGCCCTGGAATTAGAACAAATGAAAAAAAAAGAAGAAGGGAAGAGAATGACAGAAGTGGAGGGGAGTGGCTCAGAAAGGTGATTTAACAAGCTATGTTGACAATATGGCAGCCATATAAAAAGGTCTAATTTCTGCTGTAAATTACCTCATATTACACTCATATTACGCATACCACAAAAACAATGCACTCGCACATCAATACTGTATATCAACTCAATTCAATTATATAGAGATAATTAAGTTTTATCATTTTTGATAAAGGCACTCACACACTACAAGATAATAGGGGCGATTTCAGGTAGAACGTTTACTGGTTGTAAATATTGATCGATCAATCGGGGCTTCGAATTGTAAATATCATTTCTTCTTACCCGTCCTCTGCTATGTTTATTTACTCTAAAGTCACGTTTGACCACAAGAGATTTTGCTAGATTTCTCGTGTTCACAGTCGGGATCTGTGAGTGTTTGGTGTGCTTTCTTGGTCACATCACGGCACTCCACACACTATTAGAACAAAACTGTTAAATCTAGGATTTTTTATCTTCATGCTTATGGTCTCTCACACTTTGAAAATCTTAAGATTTTAAAAATCTTTAATTGCCTTAAGCCTTAGCCTACCATGTAGTTTCCATGCCTCAACACTGTCCATGACTGACAGGTGATGATAAAAAATAACACATTTTCTTTTTGTCTTATGAAGATCGCATTTTACCAATTTATATTTGCAACTTTTAAATGTATGTATTTTGTTTTATTGTCTAAGACTTATCTTAAAATACAAATGCATGATCAGATTCTAAAATTCTAGTTGCTTTTAGCCTTATTAAGACACAATTTATGAATATTTAAAAGGTCAATTGCAACATAATTTCCATCACAGAATACTATTATATTATACATCATGTGGGGTGGTTGTGAAAAATCACAATTCTTCTGTGGTACATGTAAATCCTCTGTTAGACATTATTAGAAGACAAATTATATCACTGTAAAAAATATTGTTGGTTTAATTTAAAAAAAATGAAGTAACCTGGTTGCCTTCAAATTTTAAGTTCATTGAAATGGAAAAATTGAGTTAATGCAATGAAGGAGATTGATTTAATCATCAGAAACTCAAAATATTATGTTATCTGCAGAAAAAGAAAAACATTTTTTTACAGTGAAAGTCTGAGGAGGGTTTTGAGAGAGTTTATTGTTTAATGATCCCCAGAATGATTCAATGAGCAAAAGCTGAAGAATAACTTAAGAAGCATAAAAGCTGATACCATTACTGTATTTTTACTGCTGAAACATATTTATGACCTGCTTCACCAACAGTAATGAATCCTCAAATGATGTGGAATTATTTGTACATTTACATAATTCATAATCAAAATGAAGTGAAGCAGATCATCCATACATCATATGGCTGACATGGATAAAAAAATGACAGTATACCCCAGACACACAGACTTATTTCAGTGATGTATTTGCCACACAGGTTTATTCAAAGATGAACTGATACAAACCCGTGTGGGTATGACAGTGTTTGCGTTTGTGTCTGTGTGTTTTAGGGTGCTATGAGTGTGTCAGTACAGAGATTTTTCAGATAACTGCTCAGGTTCGAATAAAACACGTCCATTCTGTGTACATGCAACGCCGTAGGTCTGTGGTGAGAAGATGACAGGAGAGTGTTTTATACTCTGCAATAACAGCACTGTGCTCTGTGTGAGCGTGTCTGACATATAGCGAACACATGCCAGCCAAACCACTGTATTTTTCTCCACTTCCTCATTAAGCTCATTATCACTCGTTTTCATCGCCTTATTTATTGCTCTTTTGGTTGTTGTCATTTTCTTTTCCTTTCATCATCTAAATGTCTGGGCATTTTATATAGTGTACTATAGGATACCTTTTTTTATTTATAAGTATTAGCTATATCATGTAAATGTATGCATTGTATATATAATATACTATTTAATGCATTAAATAATAACTGTTTTAGTTACCTGATTCACATTTTCGGTCACACATAAGGTGTATTTGCAGCATTAAAAAATATATTGTAGGTACAATGTACTTATTGTGTTTATGTTGTATTGTAAAACATTTTTCCTGCTATTGAGATGCGGGTAAGACAGGGGCAGGTTTCATGTTATGGTTAGGTTTAATGAGGTTTAATTTTTTTTAACATAAGTATGTAAAAATTTTAGGGCTGTGCAAAAGTTAATTGCGATTAATCGCATCCAAAATAAAAGTCTGTGTTTACATAATATATTTGTGTGTGCTGTATATAATTATTTTGTATATATATAAATACCTGTGCATGCATGTATATATTTAAGAATTATTTGCGCTTAAATTCTGTATATATTTATTAATACATAATCTATATTATATAAATATAAATATTTTATATATGAATAACACATTTTCTTAAATATATACATGCATGTGTGTGTATTTATATATACAAAATAATTATATAAAGCACACACAAATATATTACGCTAACACAGACTTTTATTTTGGATGCGATTAATCGCAATTAATTTTTGCACAGCCCTAAAAAATTTATGTAAAAATGTAAAAATAAATATTTTTCAAAATTTCAAATTGTATCAAATTATTCATTTAAATATTAGTATGTCATAAAAATATTTTATATAAAGGGGACCAAAAATGCAGAGGAAAGCTGATTTCAATTTTCAAGGACCCAGATTCTCATGACAAAAAAAAAAAAAAAAAGTGATTCAATGAGGAACCTGAAGCTTTAAAGACAACACTCAAATCAAAGCAGACAGAGAAAAGTTCAAACGGACCTATATCATATGCACCACTTCTGATTTGGATTAGGCTACACTTAAGTAAGTAAATATCTGATTATAGTATATATATTATAATATAAATTGAATATAATCAAGATACATCAGTAGTTGTGTCAGGCTTTAAATCCCTACTGTTTTGCTTGAGAGCCTTTCTGTGTATGTGTGTGTGTGTGGGGGGGGGGGGGGGGTGTTAGAGATGGATGTGTGGCTTCCTGTGACTGCTGACAGGCTCAAACGAGGCCTGAGCACAACAGGAACCTCAGGTGTGACTCATGCAATCACAACAACACGGATTAAACCTGGTCAACCCTAAACCAACATCAGATATATATATATTTTATATATATATATATATAACTGATTACCTCTGATAATTAAGACTTAATCATCTGTTATGATAATTATGCTGTCCGGATATGCAGGTAAATTATTTGATTTAGGCTTCATAATATAGGCTTCAAACTACCTGACGATTTTTAATACGGTAGGCCTATTGGTTTGCTTATTTTTTTCAACAAATATTGATACATTTATTTATCTGGGGCACATTTCCCATACAATGACGTAACTTGATGCTTCACTAACATAGTACAATGCATCGTTGAAGAAATCAACTAGCTAGTCACCACTGTTTCATGAAACCAGATATTGCCTCAAAGTGGTGTTCAACCCCATTGGTTTATGATGTCACGCACGTGGTGGAGTAATAACGAATGAAACTGTTTAAGATCGAATTAATGCTAGATGTTTTTATATAAGTTACAGACATGGCATATGAGGAATTATTTCAAAATTTTCTCAGCTACTTCGTTTTATTTCCAGATTTAATCATAGGCTCGTTCATGGGAGAGTTCCCGTTCCGGTAGACCACCATGGGTCCTTAATTCGGAAAAATATTGTATGGTAATCAATGGCGAGAGACAACAAATATTTTGATCCTGTTTGAATTGTGCCCTGAATTACACATATGATGTTTGTCAATTTAAAAGATACATTTTAAAGTCAAGAAAGTCGCAGTTTGATGTAAAACTGTTGAGGTATAAGACTGTGAATATACATAATTACAAAGACTACAAACCCCAAAGACGCACATTTTCTCTCAATGTATGAAGCTAGCTTTACTGAAGCTAACATCTGTCATTTTTTCCATAGTCTTAAGTTATAATCGTAACATTACGCAGCCATGCCTGTGTTTTGTACCAGACTGCACACATACGAGCAACGGATCTTGCTCGTTGTTTCACTTCCCGGTAGATGTAGTTCATTGAGCGATTTTCACATAAAACTAAATCTTACTCTTCTGTTTCATGACAAACTGCGACTTTCTTGTACCTATTAAATTGACAAACATCGTATGTGTAATTCAGGGCACAGTTGTGTGTGTGTGTTTAAGCTAAGAACGAATTGATTAAATCATAAATTAAATCACCATCATTTGGTTTCTATTAAGTCATGAACTGACAAAATGTCCTGATATGCAACATCAATAGCGTTTAAATCCTTCCACATGTTTCAAGGTTTAGTCAGTTAATTAGTCATAGGTATTTGGAAGTTTATTTACCTTTTATTTCATGACCCTCCCTTTAACCACAGTTCTGTATACACACTACACACACAACCTCCTTTGAAGGAATTTGTAAAAGTCTTTTGCGGCGCTACAATATAGTACTCAGTTTAGATTTGTTAGAACTGTCACAACTGTTGTGGGATTTTTTTATATGTTTGGTAAAGAAAAAAAAAGATTGTTGAAAGTTTGTGGCCTCCCTGTAAAATCACGATCTCTATATTTCGTAAATAAGTGAGGTGAATGAACTAATTGGGTTGTAATTCGTTCGCCTCCTTATGTGGAGAAAATCATAACCACCACCAGTGGCCCGACTCGAGTATTCGGAGGACTAAACCTCTAGAACAAATCTAGTGGTTGACGCTTCCTCTATTCCATTGACGAAATATGTGGTGGTTGATTAATGCCTGGTAAACGTCAATCAGACATTATGCATATGCTCTACATCTGCTAGAGCCTTATCATTCAGAATCATCTCTAGGGAAGCCACTTAGCAAGACAAATATCTCCGAGGGTGGAACCTCCTATTAGCGAAACCACAGAGAAAAACAGTCTCTGAGGTTGCACAAAGCTGCTATTGTTCTCCATTGCATCAAGATGAAATTAAGTTCTTTAATATTCTCATATATCTTTTAGCAGGCCGGCTTATGAAGACCTTACTCTAGATCAGCCGCAGGGAAACAGGTGAAAAGGACGGTGGTCTTGCCACCTACCCCATTACAAAAACGACATTGCAAACAGCTCAGCGTGAAAAAGTTGGGGGGGGAAATTCATTAGATAGTAAAAGCTTTATTTTGTAATGAATGAGTCATCTGAATGCCATTCAGTATAGACAACCAATAAACTGAGATAACCACCTTTCTGTGCTTTGGTCAGGCACGCTATGTGCTGTGTTTTTGGCATGGCATTTTTTCAACACAAGGGCTTGTTGCTTCACTAATTACATGGCAGGTAAAGGCAGATGATGGTCCTGACAGGTGACAGTTATTGACAATCGACTCGTCTAGCCATAATAAAGCCTAAGGGAGAGGAACCGGCACTTCCAACCTAAACACCGTCAGAGCAGGCTTCAAATGCGGCCGGCTTTGCCCTTGACGACTGTAACTATGTTCAACAAATTAGTCGGAGAAAGCGGCAGGCTGAATATGAAAGAGATCGCCTCTCTCTTGACTGACACCCTGATCCACATGGGTCCTGGTTTGTTTTTATAGCAGGAGACTCTGAATGTGAAATGTGGGCATTCCTGTCTGTCAATCAAGTTCAAAGGAGGATATGGATTTCTACTCTTGACAGAGCGTCCTCGAGGCGGAGCGGTCCTGTGCATGCAAAAAGCCATTGACGAATTTTTTAATTTTGAACTTCTCTAAGGCCTGTTCATGTCATTCTTTCATTCACGTGACATCTGCTATTCCAGACTGCGTGCAGCAAATGCCCTGAAGGCTGTGAAGATTGCGGCTGATGCAACTAGTCTCGTTTGCGCCTCTCCAGGCTGACGGCATGAAATGGGCCGCACTGGGTTCTGCAGCAGATTTAAGATGCTTTTCTGTTTGTGGACGCTCTGAGAAGAGATGGTGCTCGAGTGTTATCAGTTACACTCTGAGAGAGTGCTGAGTGACTGTTAGTGTTGGGTGGAAATGGGCCGTGGGTCAGTGACTTTGAGTTCCTCTTCGCCACCGATCGGGTCCACATCAATCCCAAACACGCATTCACACTCTGTCATCGGAGCTTCAAAGAGCAGTTAAATACTTCAAAGGCTCACATTCTGCACCTACACACATATCGTGAGGTTTCTGAGATGAATTTCTGTTTCAAATAAAAGAAGTTCTGTTCTGTGCCTTAAAAAGTTCATAAATATACCCAAGAGTGTAAGTTGGATGTGGCCTGAAAACAGTCTGAAGTGCAAATCACTGTTAGATGACATTCAACTTAGATGACAACGTTGTTTAAATTTAAATTTCATTAAACTGACTTGAGTTGTTTATTTTTAACTCATTTTGATGAGTCAAAGCAACAAAAATAGATTTTGTCATAACTTATCGATCAGAATTTTAGTCTTGCAAAGTTAGGATATCTTAGCTCAATCTTTTCTAAACAAGTTTAAAAAAAAATTAAAAGAAAAAAAATGTATTGTGTCTTTTGTTGTTGACATCAAAGCAATCAGACTCTATGGTATTTTGGCATAAATGCATCTGTCACTTTGTAGATGCTAGCCAAATCTGACAGATGCATGACATGCCTGTGTCCTTACGAACATTAATTAAACTACCGACCAAGAATGTTTGGCTGCTGCAAGCATGAAAGCATTCAAATTGAAGAGATGTTTGAAAACATATTATTAAATAAATTCATATTTCTAGATGGAAAGTTTATTGGATAGTTCATCCAAAAATACAAATTGTCATAATTTACTCACCATCATGTTCTAAACCTGTATGACTTCTTCTGAACATAAAAAGATGTATTGAAGAATATACTGTATATATATATATATATATATATATATATATATATAAAGAGTTCAGATGCAAAAGCCTCTAAATGCCATTTGAAATTTTCTTCTAAAATGACCATTTTTATGACGCTTGTATATTTATGTTCAGTAATTTCACTTAAATGACAATTAATAGGTAATCTTCATTGCCATTTAAGTGAAATTACTGAACTTAAATATACAAGCTTGATAAAAATGATCATTTTAGAAGAAAATTTCAAATGGCATTTAGAGGCTTTTGCATCTGAATATATATACATACAATATATTGTTTATATATATATATATACACTCACCGGCCACTTTATTAGGTACACCTGTCCAACTGCTCATTAACACTTAATTTCTAAGCAGCCAATCACATGGCGGCAACTCAGTGCATTTAGGCATGTAGACATGGTCAAGACAATCTCCTGCAGTTCAAACCGAGCATCAGTATGGGGAAGAAAGGTGATTTGAGTGACTTTGAACGTGGCATGATTGTTGGTGCCAGAAGGGCTGGTCTGAGTATTTCAGAAACTGCTAATCTACTGGGATTTTCACGCACAACCATCTCTAGGGTTTACAGAGAATGGTCCGAAAAAGAAAAAACATCCAGTGAGCGGCAGTTCTGTGGGCGGAAATGCCTTGTTGATGCCAGAGGTCAGAGGAGAATGGCCAGACTGGTTCGAGCTGATAGAAGGGCAACAGTGACTCAAATAACCACCCGTTACAACCAAGCTGGGCAGAAGAGCATCTCTGAACGCACAGTACGTCGAACTTTGAGGCAGATGGGCTACAGCAGCAGAAGACCACACCGGGTGCCACTCCTTTCAGCTAAGAACAGGAAACTGAGGCTACAATTTGCACAAGCTCATCGAAATTGGACAATAGAAGATTGGAAAAACGTTGCCTGGTCTGATGAGTCTCGATTTCTGCTGCGACATTCGGATGGTAGGGTCAGAATTTGGCGTCTACAACATGAAAGCATGGATCCATCCTGCCTTGTATCAACGGTTCAGGCTGGTGGTGGTGGTGTCATGGTGTGGGGAATATTTTCTTGGCACTCTTTGGGACCCTTGGTACCAATTGAGCATCGTTGCAACGCCACAGCCTACCTGAGTATTGTTGCTGACCATGTCCATCCCTTTATGACCACAATGTACCCAACTTCTGATGGCTACTTTCAGCAGGATAATGCACCATGTCATAAAGCTGGAATCATCTCAGACTGGTTTCTTGAACATGACAATGAGTTCGCTGTACTCAAATGGCCTCCACAGTCACCAGATCTCAATCCAATAGAGCATCTTTGGGATGTGGTGGAACGGGAGATTCGCATCATGGATGTGCAGCCGACAAATCTGCGGCAACTGTGTGATACCATCATGTCAATATGGACCAAACTCCCTGAGGAATGCTTCCAGCACCTTGTTGAATCTATGCCACGAAGAATTGAGGCAGTTCTGAAGGCAAAAGGGGGTCCAACCCGTTACTAGCATGGGGTACCTAATAAAGTGGCCGGTGAGTGTATATATATATACATACATACATGCATACAATATTGTAGGCTATATATATATATATATATATATATATATATATATAACAATTTAGCTTTCTATGTTCCACACAGGCAAAAATAAAAGTTAGCTTTGGAATGACAATTGTATAAATTAAGACGATTTTCATTTTTGAGCAATGTAAAAAGGTTGCTATAAATTTTACAGTATCTTACTGGCAGCTGGATGCCAGTAAGTTACTGTAAAGGTGTTTACAGTATCAGTACTGTAATTTCATTTACAGTAATACAATCATATACTGTATTAATATTAACAGTATGAGTACTGTATTTTTCATTTACAGTACAAGTACCATATTTTAATTTACTGTAATAATACTGCATATTGTATTCATGAGTACAACTACTGTATTTTTATTTACAGTATTAGAATTGATTTCTTATTACATAATTAGATTTTTGTTATGATTTTAAGTAGAAATTAATTACAGTTGTAAACACATATTTTCCTATAATCCTTGGCTATTTACAGTATTATACTGTTGGCACATTTAACAGTATTATACTGTACATATTACAGTAAAATACTGTTAAAATTACAAAAATCCGTTTAATAAATTTAATAAATAATGAGGTCTATTTTTAGGACTTTATATACTGTATTTTTGTATGATTAATGTAAAATCTATTGCAATCTATTTGTTTAGAAACTATATACAGTATGATAATTTAATTTCATGGAAAGTTTAGATTTTCTGGTGAGTAAAAATATTGCACATTATGCTGGGAACTTTGCACAAACAAACGTAAAAAAAATAATAAAATTGACTGCAGATTCTATAGAAATAATCCAGTTTACAGTGAGGGACTTACAATGGAGTGAAAGTTAATAGAATTCATGGGTTTGTGAAAATGCTCATTGTATCAAAATAATAGCCCCAAAATGTGAACAATGTGTAACATTATTTTAGAGTGAAAAGAATTGCTTACTGGCCCTTTCTATGTAAAGTCACCCAGTATATCCAATTTTACTACTTTGTAGCAATGACAAACTCTAAAAATGACCATAAAACAATGCTACAACTTCATTTCTAAAGTTTTAACAGAATAATTAATGTTAGTTCATTTATAAAATTATATGTTTCACATTTATTGAACCCAGAATATTCTTTTATAATATCTCTATTTTCCGCTGTTGTATTGTGAGAGATAATACTTGTGGAACATTTGAGGTGAGGTGAAGTAGTCAGGAGATCAGGAACTGCATTATGTCTGGGAATCTTGGGAATCCCCATCCAATACTCTCTGGCCCACCACTGAAGCGGATACTTGCTTCACAATGAAGAGAAGACCTGGATTACTGCATCCCATGGGAAAAAAAACAGGATAATGATAGGTAGCCTGCACACTTGCAAGTGGACTTGTCAGTAGTGTTTGACAGGCAATACGTTATAGATTACTGACTGTTTGCCATCTGCGTTCATTTAGATTTCAAATGAATTTTACTGTGTATCCGATGGTGAATTGAGCCTGAGGGCTGCACTCTGTGTAATGAAGGACTAGGATGGACATAATAATTATTATAGACAAGCTGTGTGAATTGTTTAAAAGTCTAAAAAGTCAGATTCTCTGGAGGAAACACAGGAGATTATGTGAATTTAACAATAATCCCTTCCACTGGAAACTGTCCAGAACTGAACACGGGACTGAAGAGAGGGAAAGGAGGGAGGTTATGTGGAGTGATGGAGAGGTGGGACATTACGCTCAGACACAAGATAAGAAATGTCTCTTAAAGCACAGAAACTCCCACTTTTGATAACTGTTGCCACACTAGACCACACACACACGTACACACCTGCGTGTGGTCTTAGCAGGGTCTGGCGTGCGACAGGTCTCAACCACTGTTTTTGCCAAGAACATCTTTTTTCCTTTTTTCTCTCATACTGCCAGAGGGCACAGGTGCAGGCAGTACCATAGAGGCAACTAAGGCAACATATTGTATCATCACTCATGTTCATTAGATCCTGATCGACTTGATAAAGCTGCTCCACAGCTAAATTTACAAGGCCTCTTCCATGCACAACAACTGATTCTGTTCACCTTCAATTGTGCATTGACACTCTTAAAAATAAAGGTTCCAGTGCATGGGAGCCTCGTGGTGTAGTGCTCCGACATAGCACAGCTGCGCTTTGGACGACCCAAGTTTGAACCATGCAGACTTGTGGTCCAATCTCTCCAGCTAAACTAATTAAAGGCAAAAATGCCAACAGCAAAAACAAAATTCTTAAAAATAAATTAATTAATAAAAGTTCCAAAAGGGGAGTTTCGTAGTGATGCCATTGAACAACAATTTTGGGTTCTCCAAAGAACCTTTGGTAACGCTTCCTTTTACAGTTACCCATGTAAATACTATGTACTTATTTAAGTAAATACAATTACTGGGTAATAACTAGTACTAACCCTGAACCTACCCCTGTTCCATGTACTTACCTTATATTAGCCAGTACTTTCTAGGTAAGTACACTTTCTAGGTAAGTACTATACTGTAAAAGGAAGCGTTACCGAACCTTTTAGTGAAATGAAGTTCCGGGGGGGGCGGGGGGGGGGCGGGGGGGGCACCGCAATACGACTGAAAGGGCATTTTACTATAGCAATTAAAGTGGCAAGGGCTCAAGCCTAACTGAATTAGAAATTACTATAATTAATAACTTTATGTAACACGTGTCAAGGTTTAAGCTGATCCACCAGTGCTTTCATGCACTGTCTATGGCCAGTAGAGGCCAGACATGAGATATCTTTAATGTTAATCTCCTGTCTTTGAAACTCGTCTCAGTTCAAGATGACTTTTGGAACTTACTCAATAATGTAATCAAGACCATTCAGCAGGGTTGATACATAAAGTTATTTGTCATACTATGATTTTAAAGTAATTAAAGTGAAGTCATTCTTTGATTTGGACATGAAAACAGGCAGAAAAATGACCAAATGAGATTCAAGATACCAAGATACGGTAAAAGAAACAGTTTTTCGAGAGGACGAATAATGAGGATAAAGACTTCTTGTGCAGTGATTCATGAAACGGCACCTCAAACTCACACATTGCTTTCAAAGACAACCACATAAATCTGTCATCTGTCTTCAGCTGTGCGGTGCTGACCGTATATGTGTAAATATTAAATCTGTAATTTCAATATATATCAACATGTTTTCTTTAAAGGATAGAATGGTAAGAATCGAGAGCATCCCGTGCTCAACATTAATTTGGTTGATTTGTTCTTATTAATGATGAAGGAGAAATGATCCCAATGTAATGCACAAGCACAGAAACACACAACCCAACACACCGAGGAATGATACTTTAAAATTTAAAACATTGTGCTAAGATGTTTCTGATTAAAAATTTGTCCCTTTAACATCAAACATTTCTGTTTTTACCTTCCTTGTAGGGACATTTGTTCTTCACATTTGGGAATACACACACACACTCACACACACATACTGTAAATAGGTGTTCAAAACTGGGTTCTCTCCTTATCTCAATTCACCACTGTAAACCAACAGTTCTGATGTATTTCATGCGTGAATGGGTCTGATTTGGTTGGAAATTTCAGATTTACATAATTCATCCATACTATTTAGTACTTTATACTGTGAAAAAAGCAAAGCAACTATTCCTCTGTTCTTGTCATCAATTAATATATTAAAATAACACCAAAAATACACATTTCCGTGTGTTAGCATATGCATGCCATGTGAGAAGACATGAGAAGTCTGTCTGAACTGAACATTGTGTCCTGGTCAGTTGTTGGCGGGCCAGAGCAGTTTAACAAGAGGCCATGTACAGTATTCAGGCAGAAACACTGTTACAGGCCTCTTCACAATGCCTTTGTGCCCTTTTCATGCTCACATGCTGGACCGAGCCAACCCCATAATTATCTAAATCAATTAATTAAGGATCATTTGGCTCGCAGTCTATCTTTTGAGCTCTCATTTATTTGGAGAGATGGTCATTGCGGTCGTCATGTCTGATTTGATGATCTGAAGTTTGCTTGTTGGTATACTAGTATTGTTTTTCCCCCTCAGATGAACCAATTCTGCTCGTTTTCTTCTTATTTGTCAGATCAAGTCATTTTGTGGTGAATTTTTCAGTCTGTACTGTAAAAAAATATTTTCAAGATTTGTTATCGCAACATATTTTCTTTTGTCAAATCCACTTAAATAATTTATTTAGTTGAGATAACTTATTATTTTGAGTTTCTGATGATTAAATTAATCTCCTTCGTTGTATTAACTCACTTTTTCCAGTTCAATCAACTTAAAATTTTAAGGCAACCAGATTACTTACTTTTTTAAGTTAAACCAACAATATTTTTTTACAGTGTAAGTTGATTTGACCAAAAAAAAAGGTTTCGATAACAAATCAGAATAATTTTTTACAGTGTATTTATTCATTCTCAACCGAAAAGGAGGGACGTCTCAATCAAACTGGCAACACTAATCCCTCAATGCCTGTTAGTGGGCTTCTAATGGGGGAGGTATTTGTTTGTATCCTATTTTAAGCTTTGAAGATACTACTTGAGCAGAGGAAGACGTCATTCAGTGGTGGTTTCTAATGTTACGAGAAACCGCTTCTTTAATCCCAGCTGCCACCTCTCATCCAAAGAATATTCTCTCCCATGGGGATATGAGCAGAAGATCAGAAGATGCTCGAGGACTCTGAACCTATTTGAAGGCTTGGGTGGGTAAATATCTCCTGCATTTCCTCTGGTTCTTGTTAATCTGTTGGATTACATCTGGCAACAGAATGTAGTCTCTGATTAGATGCTGTAACAGACCGTGTTCGGTCATGACCTCATTTTCTGACCCCGTTGCGACCATTCCATTGACAGGTCACAGTTTAACATGTTACTGTAATTTAAGTCCATGTAGAATTGGATTAAAGAGATAAATATGCAGAAATGGTGGTAAAAGAGAGAATGGATTTTAATATCAAAATTTAGTTTATAAAAATGGACATGATCAAGGTTTGTTTGTAGGAGGTGGGTATAGAAAATGAGCCTACTTCCTATCTATTAAAAGTGTTAAAAGATAAGAGTGGCCTCTAGGGACAAGAGGGGAAGAGGAAACCCTATACCGTCCACAACAGATACAAACATTCTAACAAAAGCAAGATTAGAGGCATTGCTGAATTTGTATAAACATTGACAATGAAAAATAAAGATTAAAGAAATGAATTAATGGAGTTTGCTGCATCGTAAAACAGTTCAAACTTAAATATGGCCAATGACAACACCAATAGTGGCGCTGATTGAACTAAAGCTTCTCTCTTCCTCAAGTCAAGGAGACACTTCCTCCTGTCAATCATTCTTATGCAAGCCACAGAGTACAGGCTGACCTCTGACCCCAGCACAAGAGGTCAAGTCACCCCTTCTCACACCTCTGCACAATAGAGACGCGAAAGTGCATCTTAGGCCCTTTTTTCTTTACTTTTACTTCTTTGTGTCAAGTAATTTGTTTAAACTGGTGTACATTGTTGATTATATATACATCACACCACTGCCAAAAAAGTGTCCCATGAACTATTCGCTGTCCTGACAAAAACTTCTGTACATCTATAATCAGTCTCTGCCGCCCCCTTGCGGACATTATGATGAAGCGCACAGAAACTGAGTTGGATTGTTTTGATTCTCGACTATGTGCAACTTTTTATGTACTTTATTATTTAAAATTAATATTTTATTCATAAATATGTCCTCAATGGTGTAAAAATACCTCTGCCAATTATCTGTCTTTAACGAAGAATTTATTATCAGACTTTATGGGACGGTAAGTCCACAGAGGCTTAATTCCATGTAACTTAGTTGCGCCATCTTGAAAAACTATAATAGCAGAGAGGGACATAAAGTCCTAGGCCAACGCGTTTCCACAGTGCGTTTTTCATCTTCTTATATTTCATCTTCCTTTTCCAGGTGATAGAGATAATGCAGGAGAAAGAGTTCAAAAGAGACGCTGAAGTCCTGCTTTCTTCTCGACAGGTAAGGCAATGTTACAGTCTTACTTACAAGCTTTTTTTCATTGTTTGGTTGCACTTATTATATAGACAGATGAACATTTATAGTTAAAAGTTGATGATGATATCTAATGCATGTAGCTACTTCAGAAAAAATAACGAATAACGAAGGCTTAGCTACTTATTACAATAGGTCATGTTTTTCAGAGTCAGTAATTAATACTGTAACATTCATTTAGTCGTTGTGTCAAGTTGCTGTTTGTTTGAAATAACAAATCTGTTTACCCGAAGGAACACTTGACGAAATGCTAATCCTGTCATAGCTTTTTTGGTACATAATGGCTACCGTAGATGCAACACGCTTTTGAGGCGCTGGAAGCAAAATACATTTTCAACCGCTAGATGGCAGCAATTCCTACACAATATCCCTTTAAACTTTGAAAAATATCCAAATATCTTAAATCAGTAATAAATATCACCAGATGTGACTATCTAATGATCGTTTTGTCATATAGCGTTCTATGTGACGCTAAAGGATGAGAACAGGCTGAATGATCTAATGTACAATTGTCATCTGTAGGTTGCAGTGGATATAGTATCTGCATGGTCATTATTACACTATATTTGCATGTAGGCCTATTCATTTTAGCACACCGTTGTTCAAGGTGATGACAAATGCCAAAACACTATTCTAAACTAGAAGCTTTATGCTACATTAATGTGAGCCACAGTAGGCCTACATATGACAGGTTATTTTAGCAATATGTATTTCCCATTGATAAATACTGTGCAAAGAGTTCCGTCTCATTGGACAAAAGGAAAGTGGAAATAAAAAATCAATAATAGGCTGCACTGTACCACCATGATAATATTGTGTCCGTAACAATAGAAGTCCCTAGATGACCTGTTACATTAGAGATAGGAGATAACAGTTTACAGTATAAAAATCAGTATATCTAAATTTTCCATAAAACATGAAAACCCAACAGCCCAAAGGGAACATATCCTTTTTGTGTAAAACATCTGTTCATAATCTGTGATTACACAATTGCAATACGAATAGCACCGGGAGGGGTCTGGAATAACTGTGCAATGAGCAATCCGCTTTTTAAGCCAGCTAATTTAAAGCTAAACAGAACTGTAACCAAATTTGCCTGTTTGGCCTCTATATCCATCATGGCCTCCTGATCATGCCCATATACTGATTGGCTTCATCACTGATGTCCTCTCCACCAGTAAGCTGGTGTGTGGTGGGCGTTCTGGTGCAATATGGCTGCAGTCACATCATCCAGGTCAGGTGGATGCTGCACATTGGTGGTGGTTGAAGAGATTCCCCCTACCATGTGAAGCGCTTTGAGGTCCCAGAAAAAGCGCTATATAAATGTAACGAATTATGTAACCTTTGTAAGATGTGCACAAAAATGGCAGGGTTTTTAAACATCTCATGTGGAGAAAACATTGTTTATTCTGGGCAGTATGGCAAGCCATGGCAAAAAGCAGGCTAACTTGGCTATAGCCTTGAAAGGACAACAAATATGCAGGGTAAAAACAGAGATTGTGTTGTTGAATCATATTTTTTCTAGTAACGTTACAACAAAATATAATATAACATTGAATATAATTTAGTACTATAATATGTCCGAAAATATAAAAATATTTAATAAAAAACTTTATCAAACTAAAATATAGGAAATTAAATTAATTGAAATTCTGTCATTTTTGACCAACACATGAAGAGCACCAGAGGGTATAATATGGATTATTTCTTTTAAAATTACATGGTTAATGTAAAATTACATGGTACATCCATGCAATGGATGCACAAATAGTTTTTTATTCACAATTCCAGATGCACAAAAGGTTTTTTATGCACAATCGAGAATCACAAAAGTTTTTTATACACAATTCCAGATGCACAAAAGCTTTTTTATGCACAATTCCAGATGCACAAAAGTTTTTTTATACACAATTCCAGATGCACAAAAGCTTTTTTATGCACAATTCCAGATGCACAAAAGTTTTTTTATGCACAATTCCAGATGCATAAAAGTTTTTTTTATGCACAATTCCAGATGCTCATTTTTTTATGCACAATTCCAGATGCACAAAAGTTTTTTATGCACAATTCCAGATGCACAAAAGGTTTTTTATGCACAATCGAGAATCACAAAAGTTTTTTATACACAATTCCAGATGCACAAAAGCTTTTTTATGCACAATTCCAGATGCACAAAAGTTTTTTTATACACAATTCCAGATGCACAAAAGCTTTTTTATGCACAATTCCAGATGCACAAAAGTTTTTTTATGCACAATTCCAGATGCTCATTTTTTTATGCACAATTCCAGATGCACAAAAGTTTTTTTATACACAATTCCAGATGCACAAAAGCTTTTTTATGCACAATTCCAGATGCACAAAAGTTTTTTTATGCACAATTCCAGATGCTCATTTTTTTATGCACAATTCCAGATGCACAAAAGTTTTTTTATGCACAATTCCAGATGCTCATTTTTTTTATGCACAATTCCAGATGCACAAAAGTTTTTTATGCACAATTCCAGATGCACAAAAGGTTTTTTATGCACAATCGAGAACCACAAAAGTTTTTTATGCACAATTCCAGATGCATAAAAGTTTTTTTATGCACAATTCCAGATGCTCATTTTTTTATGCACAATTCCAGATGCACAAAAGTTTTTTTATGCACAATTCCAGATGCAAAAAAGTATTTTTATGCACAATTCCAGATGCTCATTTTTTATGCACAATTCCACATGCACAAAAGTTTTTTTATACACAATTCCAGATGCACAAAAGCTTTTATATGCACAATTGCAAGATGCATAGAAGTTTTTTTTATGCACAATTCCAGATGCACAAAAACGTTTTTATGCACAATTCCAGATGCACACAAGGTTTATTTTACGCACAATTCTAGATGCACAAAAACGTTTTTATAGTGGAAAAAAGTTTTTCGGATTATTGATTTATTGCACTCCGTACAAACATTTATGTCCTCTTCACTTAGAAAATAACAAAAGGCATGATTACAGTAAAGGACACATTTGCAGGAAAGGGAAAGTTAAACAGACACAAATATGTAATGGAGAAGATTTATGGCATATTCCTGTTTTCTCTTGTCTGATGGGCGATTAAGAAAAGAATGCAAAGAGAACAACACTCCCACACACCCTCTCTCCCGTTTGGGTGGTATATAAAGCTCAGCCCACACTCAGTGGTCTTCAGTCTCAGAAGTATACAGACAACGATCGTTCACTATGAACAGACTTTTATTTGCCACTGTGCTGCTCTATGCAGCTTCTCAAACTGGTGAGTCATATTCAATAACACTATTCTTTGTCTATTTATGCTGCAGGATATGCATTTTTGTTGTCCATTTCTACATTTAAGCATGGGGGAGAATATATTTTGTTTGATTAATGAGGTTTTCCTCATGTTATACAGTTTAAATGATTGTGTTATTTGCAGGTGAATGCATTACAGGAGGAAAGGAGGCTGATGCACACTCTCGTCCATACATGGCTTCACTTCAGTGGAATGGAAAACATGAGTGCGGTGGCTTTCTGATCTCCAGTCAGTGGATCATGAGTGCAGCACACTGCTTTCAGAATGGGTATGTAACATTACAGCATTTCGATGCAAAGA